>NC_046308.1:38045093-38645093 GCF_004115265.2 Rhinolophus ferrumequinum | reverse complement strand
ATGATTTTCTTCAACATTCTTGTTAACACCACCTTAGGATATACACTGAGTAATTTAGCCAGTTTTATTTACTACCATCTCCAAACATTTCATATTGATTGGCCTATCCCTGACTAAGGAAAAAGAGTTTCTTTTAAAAAGTCGTTTATTTATTCATTTATTTACTCAATTACACATTTGTTCATTAAAGGACTATGTTAGACATTTTCTATATCCTCAAAGAATTTATACTCAAGATAATTTTATTGGTTAAAGTCTGTTTAGAAACAGGATAAAAGAATAATCGTCTGTGTGTTATTTTAGAAAGTAGAAATAAAAAAACAGTCATTCAATTGAGAGTGATTCCCTCAGGCTGGTTCTAGGTTCCCAAGTAATTAATATGATTCAACTCACTGAGATCAATATTAGGGTTCACTTAGAAACTTTTTCTTCACCAAAATTGCAATTAATACACTTTGAGAATGCTACTTTTCATTATTGATATGATGAGAAATTGACTAAATAGATGTGTAATTCTGACACTGAGAAATATAAGATATTTACTTTTCAGGTAGATTTTTCTTAGACTTCTTCATAAATAGAAAGGAAAAGGCAGTAGAAAATATATGTGAAAATTTGATAGTAAAGTATTATTATCATTATCAAGTATGTTTTCAAGTTTTGGTAGTGGGGCAATGAAACTGTCAGATTTGCTTGTAGAGTGCTAGTTAATCAATTACACAATTATTGGGACAGATTGTGACACTGAGACCCATGATTCTGCATACACTTGATTTAGAAGATATACTTCCCTCCTTGGATCAAGCAGAGCTACTTAGTGTGGTGACATATATGTTATTGCAGAATTTGAAATCCAGAAGTTACTTTTATGGGCCAATAGTACATTCAAGGGCTATAACTTTGCCTTTGAATGAAATGATCCAAACAAGAGATAGAAATGAAATAAGATAATCTGAAAATATCAGGTGAAAATACTCCTTGTCTAAGTAGTGAGTAAGAAAACAACCATAAGAAAATTAAAATCTACTTGCAACAATAAGGCAAAATTAAGCCCCCACATGGCTCTCTTTCCAATTCCTCCCACCCCCATGCTTATCTCTTTGTACTTTCAGGTTAGGATTTTTCCACACCAGCCAGGCACACTCACAACTAATTTTGCTGATTCCTGCTTCTGAGTGTGCAGCTCATAGGTTTTTTAACAACTGGAATGTTCTCCTTGCTTCTTGTTATATTTCCACAATTCACCCTTTCCTTTAAAAACTGTAGGATACCCCTCCCAGCTATTGCTTTTATGGATTTTTTAAGAATCCTTCACAGATATTCATCTCATCTTGCCCTCTAGACTAAGTTCTTGAAGAGATAGAATCAATACTTCTCTTTATCTTTCCTTACCACATTTAGTCCTGCCTGTCCTGTCTTTTGAGGAGTTAGTGGGTAATATTTTTGACAGAGAAACAGAATTCTGAGTAGAGCAGTTAAGTTTTAGCAACATATACTTCCAGGCTATTAAATACCTTATGATGCCTGCTTGTGGAAAGGAAAATACTTTTTGGGATGACATTTGATCTCCCATATACTAGGAATACAAAGAAGTCTAAATGTTGACCAAGTTTTAGCTTACTTACATACAAGCTTTTCAGTTCAGTGATTTCAGAAATTGGGTGGATTGTTCTTTGTCTCATAAAGAATTCATTTTTAAGATGTTGATGGCCTCAGCTCTGGCTAGTGGCCAGCTTCAGGAAGTGTGGTTCACAAGCCATCAAGGACTGTGCATACTCCACATTCTTTGGGTAATGCAATTCTGGACCCAAATCGATTCCAGAAGTCTGATCTTCCAAGAAGGGCCAGTGTTCTGAGCTTGTTCAATTGTCCCCTCCAGCCTCCCCCTGCCCACCACTCTGATCGGCCTCAAAGGGTTAAGCAGCCAATGGAGGAGTTAAGCAAGCAGTTTGGTGAGACCAAAGTTGCAGGGATCTGAGCAAGCTGATGAGCTTGGCAGCTTGTGTTTGAAGAATTTGTTTCATGATTTGGATAAAGTCTGGGAATTTATCTTTAAAATTCCTTAGATTTAGTAATATGTCAATGCACTGTGTTAATGCAAGAAGTTTTCTTTTCTTTTCTCTTCTTTTCTTTTCTTTTCTTTTCTTTTCTTTTCTCCTTCCTTTCTTCCTTCCTTTCTTCCTTCCTTCCTTCTTTTTTTTTTTTTTTTTTTTTTTTTTTTTTTGAGGTTAAAAGCCGCCTTCCTTTTTAAGTATGAGTAATCCATCCAAATCCTGCCTCAGGGAACAAAAGGGGTGCCTTTAATTTTCTCTTTCACAAAATGCAGAGACTTCCTCTCTGTCCTCTCCAAATACTATTCTATGAACTGAAGGGAAATTACACTCCTCACCATTGAAAAAGAGATTATGCAAAATGAGAAGGTAAAGCAAATCACCATGATACAAATACAAATACCAGCTTAATTCCTTGCATCAGGAGAGTCCTGTGATTTTCTTTCCAGATGTATGTGAATATCCACATTTACCTTGTTTAAAAAAATTCTATTATCTGGTATTTTTAAGGGCTCACACAGAATAGAATCCTCAGCAGAACATCATGAGCTCCAGCTCTGTGCTCTAGATTTCACTAAACTCTCTCTTTTCCTTAATTATGGAGTGTCTCCATTGAATCACTTGATTAAGGCACCAAAACCCAAGGGTCACTTTTTTTTTTTTTAGGTAGAAATTAACCAAAGGATGTTTAAGCAAAGGATGAGACTCAGAGGCTGAGAAAACATCCCAAACAGAAAAAACAGTTGGATGACACTGAGTTTGGGGAACTATGAGCAGCAGCTCAACATGATTTGATATCTAACATAGTTACCACTCACAAAATACTATGTGCCAAGCTCTGGGCAAAGTGCATTATGTACATTATCTCCTTTTATGTTATAGGCTCTGTAAAGAAAGCTTATGTCTGGTTTATAAATATGAAACTGAGAATGCTTAAACCATTTACTCGAGGCCACACATTTAGTAAAAGATAGATATGGCATTCAAAACTGGGGTTGAGAAGCGATAGAATAATGGATTCTACCTGTGGATTTCAGTGGGAGCCAGATGCCATAAAAAGGGACAGGGAATTTATGCTGTAGGCAATATATAATGGGAAGAAAGTAGCGGTTTTTGGGAAGAGGGTATGATTAGATTAGTGTTTTAGAAAGATTACTTTGTCAGCCACATAAAGAATAAATTGAAAGGGAATGATTCTATATTTTTATTTAATACTCATATCATTCTACTTTATATTAAAGTCACTGTTTTTTTTATTTATTGGAGTGACAATTGTTAGTGAAATTATATAGATTTCAGGTGTAAAATTCTGTATTACCTCATCTATAAATCCCATTGTGTGTTCAGCACCCAGAGTCAGTTCTCCTTCCATCATCATATATTTGATCCCCCTTTACCCTCATCTCCCACCCTCCAACCCCTTACCCTCTGGTAACCACTAAACTATTGTCTCTGTCTGAGTTTTTTTTTCTCATTTGTTTGTCTTGTTCTTTTGTTGTTTTTGGTTTATATACCACATATCAGTGAAATCATGTGGTTCTCTGCTTTTTCTGTCTGACTTATTTCGCTTAGCATCATACTCTCAAGATCCATCCATGTTGTCACAAATGTTCCTATATCATCTTTTCTTACTGCCGAATAGTATTCCATTGTGTATATATACCACAACTTCTTTATCCATTCATCTATTGAAGGACATTTTTGTGTTTGCTTGTCTTGGCCACTGTAAACAAAGCTGCAATGAACATTGGAGCACATGTGTCTTTATGTATAAATGTTTTCAGATTTTTTGGGTAGATACCCAGGAGAGGGATTGCTGGGTCATATGGTTTCTATTCGTAATTTTTTGAGGAACCTCCACATTGCCTTCCATAACGGCTACACCAGTCTGTATTCCCAGCAACACTGTATGAGGGTTCCTTTTTCTCCACAGCCTCTCCAACACTTGTTAATATATGTCTTGTTGATGATAGCCATTCTGACTGGAGTGAGGTGTTATCTCATTGTGGTTTTTATTTGCATTTCTCTGATGATTAGTGATGTTGAGCATTTTTTCATATGTCTGTTTGCCATTTGTATGTCCTCTTTGGAGAAATGTCTCTTCAGGTCCTCTGCCCAGTTTTCAATTGGGTTGTTTGTTTTTTTGTTGTTGAATTGCATGAGTTCCTTGTATATTTCGGATATTAGCCCCTTATCGGAGGCACTGTTTGCAAAAAATTCTCCCATTCAGTTGGTTGCCACTTTATTTTTCGATGGTTTTTATCGCTGTGCAGAAGCTTTTAAGTTTGATGTAGTTTCATTCATTTATTTTAGTTTTTACTTCCCTCGCCTTTGGAGTCAAATTCATAAAACACTCTTTGAACCCAAGGTCATAAGTTTAGTACTTAGGTTTTCTTATGCAGTTTATTGTTTCAGGTCTTATGCTTAAGTCTTTGATCCATTTTGAATTAATTTTGGTGCATAGTGACAGATACCAGTTCAGTTTCATTCTTTTGCACGTGGCTTTCCAATTCTCCTAGCACCATTTATTGAAGAAGCTGTCTTTTCTCCATTGTATATTTTTTGCTTCTTTGCCAAAAATTATCTGTCCATATTTATGTGGTTTTATTTCTGAGTTCTCAATTCTGTTCCATTGGTCTACATGACTGTTTTTCTGCCTATAGCATGCTGTTTTGATTATTGTTGCCCTATAGGACAAGCTAAAGTCAGGGAGTGTGATACCTCCAGAACTGCTCTTTTATCTTAAGATTGCATTGACTATTCGTACTTTTTTGTGGTTCCAAACAAATCTGATGATTTTTTGTTCTATATCTTTAAAAAAATGCCTTTGTTATTTTGATGTGGATCGCATTAAATCTGTATATTGCTTTGGGTAATATGGCCATTTTAACTATGTTGATTCTTCCAATCCATGAGCACGGAATGTCTTTCCATTTCTTTGTGTCTTCTTCAATTTCTTTTAAAAATGTCTTATAGTTTTCAGCATACAATTTCACATCCTTGGTTAAGTTTATTCCTAGATATTTTATTCTTTTTGCTGCAATTGCAAAAGGAATTTTTTTTAAATTTATTTTTTTGAGATTTCTTTGTTAGTATATAGACTTTTGTGCGTTTATTAGTTAGTATATGGAGTTTTGTACGTTGTATATGTATGTAGTATATGGACATTGGTAGTATATGGACTTTTGTATGTTGATTTTGCAGCCGGCCACATTATTGTATTCGTTGATTGTTTCTAATTGCTTTTGGGTGGAGTCTTTAGGGTTTTCTATATATAGCATCATGTCATCTGCAAAGAGTGACAATTTAACTTCTTCATTCTCAATTTTGATTCCTTTTATTTCTTTCTTTTGCCTGATTGCTCTGGCAAGGACTTCCAACACTATGTTGAAAAGCAGAGGTGATAGAGGACAGCCATGTCATGCATCTGAACATAGAGCAAAGGGCTTCAGTTTTACACCATGAGTTATGAGATTAGCTGAGATTTTATCATATATGGCCTTTATTATGTTAAGGTATTTTCCTTCTATACCTATTTTATTAAGTGTTTTAATCATAAATGGATGTTCTATCTTCTCAAAGGCTTTTTCTGCATCAATTTATATAATCATGTGATTTTTGTCCTTTATTGTGTTTACATATGTATCACATTGATGGTTTTGCGTATGTTGAACCATCCTTGTGGCCCTGGGGTGAACCCCACTTGGTAGTGATGAATAATCTCTTTAATGCATTCTTGCATTCGATTTGCTAGAATTATGTTTAGTATTTTTGCATCTGTATTCATCAGAGATATTGGTCTGTAGTTCTCTTTTTTCGTGTTGTCCTTACCAGGTTTTGGTATTAGTGTAATGTTGGCCTCATAAAATGAGTTAGGGAGTACTGTCTCTTCTTCTATTTTTTGGAAGAGTTTGAGCAGGATTGGTATTAGATCCTCTTTGAAGGTTTGGTAGAATTCACTAGTGAAGCCATCTGGTCCCGGACTTTTGCTTTTGGGAAGGTTTTGGATGACTGATTGAATTTCGTTACTGGTGATCGGTCTGTTTAGATTTTCCAGTTCTTCATGGTTCAGCCTTGGAAGGCTATATGTTTCTAAGAACTTGTCCATTTCTTCTAGGTTATTGAATGTGGTAGCATATAGTCCTTCATAGTATTCTTGGATGATTCTTTTTATTTCTGTGGCATCCATGATATCTTCCCTTTTTCATTTCGTATTTTGTTGATTAGTGTCTTCTCTGTTTTAGTCTTAGTGAGCATAAGCAAGGGTTTGTCAATTTTGTTAATCTTTTCAAAGAACCAGCTCTTTGTCACATTGATTTTTTCTGTTGTCTTTTTGTTCTCTATTTCATTTGGTTATGCTCTGATTTTTCTTATTTCCTTTCTTCTCCTGACCTTGGGTTTCATCTTTAAGGTGTAACATGAAGTTATTTATTTGAGATTTTTCTTGTTTCTTGAGCTAGGCCTGTAATGATATAAATTTCCCTCTTAAAACTGCTTTCGCTGCATCCCAAAAATTTTGGTAGGATATATTTTCATTTTCATTTGTTTCTATGTATCTTTTGATCTCTCCTCTTATTTCTTCTTTGATCCGGTTGTTCTTTAAAAGTACGTTGTTTAATCTCCATGTGTTTGTGGTGGTTCCTGCTTTCTTTTTGCAGTTGATATGCAATTTCAAAGCCTTGTGATCAGAGAATGTGCTTGGTATGATTTCAATCTTCTTAAATTTGCTAAGGTTAGTTTTATTTCCCAATATATGGTCTATCCTTCAGAATGTTCCATGTACACTAGAAAAAAAATATATAGCCTGATGCTTTCAGATGAGGTGCTCTATAAATGTCAATTATGTCGATTTCATCTATTGTGTCATTTAGGGCTATTTCATTATTTATTTTCTGTTTGGATGATCTATGCATAGCTGTCCATGACATATTTAGGTCCCCTAGAATAATTGTGTTTTGGTCAACTTCTCCCTTTAGTTCTGTTGATAGTTGCTTGGTATATTTCTGTGCTCCCTGATTGGGGGCATAAATGTTGATGACTGTTATGTCTTCTTTTTGTATAGTCTCCTTTACCATTATGAAATATCCATCTTTGTCTGTTGTTAGCTTTTTCACCCTGAAGTCTGTTTCATCTGATATCAGTATAGCTACACCTGATTTTCTCTGGATACCGTTTGCTTGGAGTGTCAATTTCCACCCTTTCACTTTGAGTCTATGCTTGTGCTTGTAGCTGACATGTGTCTCCTGGAGACAACATATGGTTGGGTTTAGTTGTTTGATCCAATCTGCTACTCTGTGCCTTTTTATTGGTGTGTTCAGTCCATTTACATTTAGGGTGATTATTGATATGTGAGGATTTCCTATCACTCTCTTTAGTCTTCTGGTAAGACTGTGTCTCCATTGTTTCTCTGCCTTTTTGTTGTCTATTATTTCTGTGTGGTGGTATTCTATGATGTTTCCCTCTGTTTCTTCTTTTATTACAGTATATATATCAGTTCAGGATTTTTCTTGAGTGTTTACCCTTAAGTTTATGTAAAAGAAAGTTTGATATTTAGAGAATTCCATTTTCTTCAGCATGCCTGTTTTCTCCATTCCCATATTCCGGTTCAAGCCTTTACTCTCCCCCTGTTGATGTTTTGGTTGCCACAAATTGTCCCTGTTGATGGTGGTCGAATAGCCTCCTTTAGTATTTCTTGTAGTGCAGGTCGTTATTAGAAAATTTCCTCAGCTTCTGTATGTCTGGAAAGGTCTTTATTCTTCCTTCATATCTAAAGGATATCTTGCTTGGTATATTATTTTTGGTTCATAATTTCTCTCTTTCAATAGTTTCAACATTTGGTTCTATTCCCTCTTGGTTTGTAGAGTTTCTGCTGAAAAATCTGGTTATAATCTAATGGGCTTTCCTTTGTAGGTTACCATCTTCTTTTCCCTTGCTGCCTTGAGGATTCTTTGTTTGTCATTGATTTTTGACAGCTTCAATACAATGTGCCTTGGAGAAGGTCTTTTGGGATTGAGGTAATTAGGTGTCCTATTTGCTTCTTGGATTCGAGGATCCAATTCTGTCCACAAGTTTGGGAAGTTCTCATCGACTATTTGTTTGAATATACTCTGATCCTTTCTCCCTTTCTTCTCCTGCTGGTATGCCCATTATTCTTATATTGCTCTCTCTGATTCAGTCAGAAAGTTCTTATAGATTTCTTTCAGTTTTTTTTAAGTCTCAAGTCTCTTCTTCCATCATGTCATTTCTGGATTTCTATCTTTGATGTCACTGATTCTTTCCTCCATCTGGTCAACTCTACTACCTAAGTGGCTATTTTATTCTTCATTTCTTTTATTCAGTTCTTAATCTCCAGAAATTCTATTTGGTTCCATTTTTTAAATTTCAATCTCTTTAGTGTTATTTTCGTTTTGTTCTTTGATTGTGTTTCTGAGTTCATTAAACTGCCTGTCTGTGTTTTCTTGTCTCTCATTGAGTTTTTTAAGAGCTACAATCTTGAATTCTCTGTCATTCAAGTCACATATTTTCATATCTTTAAGTTCATTTTCTGGAGACTTTTCATTTTCTTTCTGAGGTGTCTTGTTGCCTTGGTTATTCATAGTAATTAATGATTTATTATTTATCTTTCTTGACATCTACAGGAGTGGACCCTGCAACAGGTAATAGGAGGAGGTCTTTCTTTTGTTTTCCAGTACGTGTTGGTAGAATGTTTTATTTTCTCTCCGACTGCAGTATTTTTTTCTCTCTCACACTGTAGTGTTATGTTTTTCTGCACTATTCCAGCTTCTCACACAATCAGGAGATTCCTTGGAAAGGTGGGCTTTTCTTTGTGAACAGTATGCTTGGGTCACACTGTGCCACCTCCGTGTGGGGCTGTGTTGAGCTTTTGAAGTTCTAAAGCTCTTCCTGCACCAGATTAAGAGTTTTTGTATTTCAGCAGCTCTTGTTACTCTTGCAGGGATCTGCCCAGATAGGTGGAGACAGAAGCGCGTTGGGTTGTGAGCGTCGCACAGAGCAATATCGGTGACCACCATCCCAGCCAGTTATGCTTCCAAAGCTCCCTCCCCTGTGCTGGAACTAGTTGGGGTGTGAGTCTGTGTCTGTGGACCACAGTTCTCAGAACTGCAAATATTCTATTCTTTTCATCTGACACTGATACTATTCCTCTAGCACTGGGCAGGTGGGAGAGAAGCAAGCTCTTTGAGGGTAGGGAGCGGGAAGCTTGGCTCAGTGCCTAAGTTCTCTGCTTAGCAGTGAGGGCTTACATTACCATTTTTAGCCTTCTTCCCTCAGTCTTTGTTCTGAGGTCTCTGCCATGAGTGTTGGGTTCAGCTGTGTTTATGCTGTCCCCTCAGATCTGTGTGCCATAAACGGAGCCCTAGCTGTCCAAGTTTTTCTCTCTCCTGCAGATGCAGTAGTTCCGGAATGCAATGAGCTCTGAGCATCGAGTCTGGTCTGAGTCCTGCGTCTGCGTGGCCCTGTGTTCTTCTCCCTTCCCTCCTCCCCAGCTCACTCAATTTGCCCACCTTCAGGTGATTTCAGTAGTCTGCTTGTCTGCTGTGCAGGGAGTCCTTTGTGGAATTATAGTTGTTCAGTTTGTTGTGAATTCCTGGGGAGATTTGAATAGGCTCCCCTCCTGCTGCCATGTTTATGACATC
Source organism: Rhinolophus ferrumequinum (assembly GCF_004115265.2). NCBI lineage: Eukaryota > Metazoa > Chordata > Mammalia > Chiroptera > Rhinolophidae > Rhinolophus > Rhinolophus ferrumequinum. Next base: position 38,635,387 of record NC_046308.1, on the reverse strand, counting down.
ACTGAATATTATCATTTCAACATGTGACCAATGTGAAAAAAATATGAAAGAAATATTTTAAATTTTTATAGTGATTTATGAAATCTGTTTTTTAAATACTTATAACACATCTCAATTTTGATGCAAAAGTTTCACCAGAAATACATGATATGTATTTTTATTACATATTATTTATAGTTGATTAAGTAGACATACCCTCAAATTTTCTGAAACTTAAAAAGTTTTTAATGACTAATCAAGCATTGGTTTTTAAATTAAAATGAGTTAAAACTAAATAAGTTTAGAAATTCATCTCCGTAATCAGTTCAGCCAAATTACAAAGGCTCAGTAGACATATGTGGCTAGTAGCTACCATATTAGATAATATCACTGTATAAATTGTTGAGCTCTATACACCTGACAGCTTTTAAAAAAGTTTTCAAGTCTCAGTTGGGAGTTACAGTGTTTGTTTCACTTTGGGTCCCAAGTAAAATAAACAAATTTTCTTTGCTTTGACCTACGAAATATTTCCTAAGAAAAAATTCCCAGCTTTCCCAACAATTGATCAACAGATTTCTTCTGCTTCAGGAATCAAAATTTCTTGTGTCTAAGGGTCAGTAAACATTCTGAGAAATAAATACATCTCTAAAAGTGAGGGAAATATGACCCAAATAGACTGATTTTAAAGAGCTGAAAAATTAATTCCTTGCAGTAATACAATCTGGAATACATGAAACCATTAGTAGAGGGAGCCTATAGTGAGGTCAGGATCTAATCGGAGCCATGGATAATCGAGCTTCCATATGACTTCAGTGCATTATCAATAGCAGACTATTATTCTGTATAAGGCCATATTCATCATCTTGGGGTGAAGAGCATCACAGGGGGTCACCTTTCATGTCTGGTATCTACTAGCAGAGGTGAGTCAGTGCATTGGGCCAATGACAAAGGACAGTAAACCCCAAGCATATTTTCATGAATTCATCACAGAATTTAATGTATTTCTCTTATTAGTTGAGTTGCATAGTAATATCTTTCAGTTTTTCTTTGTCTCTATCTCAAAGAACCTATTGCATTCAGTTAATTTGGACTGTTTTAACAAACATTTACCTAGCACTATGTCCCAGACATTGTTCTAAGCATTTTACCTAATTTAACTTTTACAACAAACTTATGAGGTAGATGTTGTTATAATCTGCACATTACAGATAAGGAAACTGAGGTAGAGAGGAGTTAAATAACTTGCACAAAGTCATACTGCTAGTAAGTGGTGGGATGGAATATACATCCAGACAATCTAAGTTTTTGAGCAATTAGTAAAAACCCATGGCTTATGCTATTACTGAATGTGGAGCAGGGGCTAAACCAAGCCCAGACCAGAGGCTTAACCTTGCATTAGAACTTAAGATGTTACTTTTCCTAAATAACTATGAAATCTGAGGAGCTTAGAAACTCATCTGCCTCTATGGCTGTGCACCACTCCTCTAAAATGTCCTCGATTTTTATGGGTTTTGTTGAAATGATACTTCATCCTTCAAGGCTCAATTCAAAACAAATCTTCTCTATAGGGTTTCTTAAGTCTGCAGAGCCAAAACTATTCCCCTTTTTCATCTCTCCCAACCTTTTACTTAATCTCAGAAATTGCAGTTTTTCAAAAGCCGCCTTGAATTATATCATTGTCTCTCTCTTCTTCTAGGCTGTGAGTCTCTAGAAGATGGGAAGTGAAGCTTATTCATTTTTTTTATCTTCCATAGCACCTATCACTAAACCTTTTGCATTCTAGAACTCAGTAAATATTTACTAGTAATTCATTACTACTTATATACTTCCAATTTGAATAGCAATATAATATAACATTTTAGAAATGTACTGTAGTGGGTTTCAAGAAACTTGAATTTTAAACTTAGTTCTGTCACCAAGTAGCTGTACACGTTTGGGCAATTTCTTTCACCTGTATGAGCCTTAGTTGTCTGTAATTGGATGGGATGATTTCTAAGGCCTCATCTTTAAGCCTATTTATGGAATAGACTATTATTTATTCTGACTTTATGTTCACAAAATGTTTTTAAACAAGTCCCTGAAGGATGTTTCATATATTCTGCGGTCACTCCTGGGCTGTTGGGATGAGATACTTCTAAACAGGAACACATGAAAAGGGTCAGCAGAAGCAGACCCTTGAGACAGGCCAAGGCTGGCTGGGTTATGGTTTTAAGCCTTGTTAAAAGCTTAAATCTTTAAGGAAAGGGCCCTACATAAAGTAGTGGATACAGTAGAAGACAATTTCAGCAAACAGAAGAGATGGTTCTTTCCTTAGTGTCCTTAACATATGGTAGGGATCACTGACTGGCTAGGCTACCCTCAAGGACCCCTTGGAACTAGCATGCAGATAAGAGGAAAGAATATACGGGTGATAAGGTGGTCAAAAAACAAAACATAACAAGTGATGGCGAGGACATGGAGAAATTTGGACCGTTCTACAGTGTTTGTGAGAATGTAAAATAGTACAACTGCTATGGAAAGCAGTATGGAGATTCTTTTTAAAAAAATAGAATTACCATATGATCCACTAATCCCACTTCTGGGTATATATTCTAAAATGTAGAAATCAGAATATTGAAGAGATATCTGCACTCCTATGTTCATTGCAGCATTATACACAATAGCCAAGATATGGAAACAACCCAAATGTCCATCAATGGTAAATAGATAAAGAAAAATATGGTATACATGCATAATATAATATTATTCATTCTTAAAAAAGGGAAGTCCTGCTATTTGTGACAATATGGATAAAACTGGAGGGAATTATGCTAAGTGGAATAAGCCACAAATAGAAGGACAAATACTGCATGATATCATTTATATGAGCCGCATTGCATAGTACTATGAGTACTAAAGGCTACGGGATGAAGGAAATGGGGAATTGTTGTTAAGTTGGATAAGATTTTAGTTGTGTAATCCATAGAGAGGTGCTGTACAACATAGTTCCCATAGTGAGCTATACTTATTGAGCACTTAAAAATTTGCTAAGAGGGTACTTCTCTTGCTAAGAGTTCTTACCACAACAAACAAACAAAACAAACAAAAACCAAAAGGATACAAGAAAACATTTGGAGTTGATAAATATGCTGATGGTTTCATGGGTGTATGCACATGACAAACTCATTAAATTATATAAATTAAATATGTGAAGTTTTTGTATATCAACTATATGTCAATAAAATCATAAATAAAGTAAAAAATAAGTAATTTTTAATCTTTGCAACCTAAGAATAAAAATAATAAAAATAAAAATTGAGTCTGGCTGGATTCCTCAGTTATATTCAACTTTATGAATAAATGAGGAGTGCTAGAAGGCAGGAAATAGTGAGATAGGAGATTAAATATTTGGCTGTGTCAAATAGTCTCAAAGTTTCTAAATGTCAAATATGAAATTTTAGATTATGAAACATTGGATTTAAAAAAGTTTATGTACTTTAAAATTACTTCTTAATTACTTCTAATTATCAGATCCATAGAGCAGAGATTGTTCTCACATTTTCCTCCTCATTGGATAAAGCAACAGCAGAAAAGTTTTATTTTGTTTTTGTTTTAATTCCCTCATTAGCACATGGTGATACAAATCCTAGGCTCTAACTAGATCTAAACTTCAGTCCTTATTCAATCATTGGAAAGGTAGAACTTAGGTGAGTCACTTTACATACTTTCTGGATCTTAGTAACAGCATTTGTAAAAAGAAGGCATTTATAGTAAATGATTTCTAAAAGCCCTTTCAGCTAGATAAAAGCCCTGTAATAAATAACTTCCCCCACTAGACTATAAATATTTGGAATGCACTGGCTATGCTTTATCCATCTTTGTAGCCCAGGTGCCAGTGAAATGCCTGACACATATTGGGACCTTTAATTGAACATAAAATATGAGAAAGGAAGAGATGAGAGCCAGAAAGTTTAGAAAATGAAAGCAAGTCCTTTTATCTCTTAGTGGATGAAAGCTAAGAAGAGACCATTTTGCCAGTGGGTAAATACCCTAGCTGAAGCAGAGTGGAATGGACATTCCACCACCTGGGGAAGTTGGAGGCCCAGGATTGTTCAAATGTCTTGGGGGAAAGTTATTGATTATAAAGTAAGAGAATACTGATAAATTACAAAGGGTAAATCTAATCAAAATAGATACATAAAGTTAAGCCTTGATATACAATGATACATCAAGATTTAATGGGAATGGCTGGTCAAGGTTGCAGAGTAGGTAAATGCTATGGCTGCCTCCTCTCACAACCACATCAAAATTGCAACTAAATTACAGAACAACCATGATTGAAAATTGCCTGAACAGAAGCCATACAACTAAGAATATACATGAGAATCCAAGTTGAGACTGGTAGGAGGAGCAGAGATGCTGAATGGGCTAGTCCCACACCCTCATGTGGTGGTTAAAAATCAGGAGGGATATCTTGGCTGCCGCGGTCCCCCTGAGAAGTGAGGGGTCCCAGCCCTACACCAGGTTCCCCAGCCTAGTGTTCCAGTGTCAGGAAGAGAAGTCTCCACAACTTCTGGCTGTGAAAATCAGTAGAGATTGTGGTCTGGGAGATGGAAGGTGACTGGAGTCCCAGGTGATTGTCTTAAAAGGCTCATGCATGAACTTACTCATTGATGGACTCACTGGCTCTGACAGCTTGAAGGTCACCAGGGATATATGGGAAGGAATTGAATTGTCTGGCTTCAAAGTAAGGGCTGGAGGGGCAGCTTCCTTCCTGACAGAAGTGCTGGCAAAAAGCATTGTTTCTTTGTTGAGCTTCCTTCTTACCCAGTGTGCAGAAACAGGCAGGTACCATATCTGAGTCTCCATCAACCTAGCTATCACGTTTCACCCTGCCTTGGTGATTCCCTGAGATGCCGCCCCACCCAACTTGCAAGCCCACCTGAGACGTTTCCGTCGCTGTTCCACACAAATGGCCTGTCTTGGCTCATATTGTGAAATTTTTTAGTCTCTCAAAGGTTCACAAAACCAAAACAAACAGCATCTGGCATGTCCCATACTTCTCGCTAAGCAGCTTCAAGCCTGGCACTAGTGGCAGCCAGCCTTGGTTCACAGCTTAGCCTCTCCAAGACACCTTCAAGTCCAGTGCTGGTGACAGCCATCTGCAGATTGCTTTGTGGCTCAGGTCAGGTGGCCCTGGGAAAGGCAGGGGCAGAGGCTGAACTTAGCCTACAGGAACCCTGGGGCTAGCACACCAAGTGGCTGGCTTAGGATTTCTTGGAGCACCACCCAGCTGCCTCCTCAGACGACACATCCAAAGGGCAGACTGGGCAGTCACCAGAGACCTGCTAAAGTGAATCCTGCTGCATAGGGTCAGGCCTCGCACAACATCTCCTCTACTGTAGTCACGAATACTCCTCACAACAAATCCGCCCAAAGATAAATTCCTCCCATTGATATGCAAACAACAACCAAAGCTCAACAGGAGGGCACACACAACCCACAAAAGAAACAAAACTTCAGCACCTAGCACACAGGTGACCAGGGAGACTGTAGTAGGTGTCCTGGGCCCCAGAGGACATCTACTGTATAAAGTCACTATACTAAGTCCAGGAGACATAGCATCCCCACCTAATACGTGGGAAGAAACACGGGGAGGCAGCCAAAATGAGGAGACAGAAACATGTCCCAAATGAAAGAACAGAACAAAAGTCCAGAAAAAGAACTAAACAAAATGAAGACAAGCAATCTGTTGGATGCAGAGTTCAAAACACTGATTGTAAGGATGCTCAGTGATCTCAGGGAGAACTTCAACAAAGAGAAGGAAAACATAAAAATGGAGGTAGAAAACATAAAAAAAGAACCAGTCATAAATTAAGAATACAATAAATGAAATAAAGAATACATTAGAGGGAATCAATAATATATTAAATGAAGCAGAGGTTCAAACTAGCAATTTAGAAGATATGGTAGCAGAAAACACCCAATTAAAACAGCAAAAAGAAAAATGAATCCAAAAAAATGAGGATAGTTTAAGAGACCTCTGGAACAACATCAAGCACACCAACACTCACATCATTGGGGTAGCAGAAGGAGAAGAGAGAGAGCAAAAAATTGAAAACCTATTTGAAGAAATAATTTGAAGAAATAAAAGAAAACCTATTTGAAGAAATAGAAAACTTTCCTAACTTGAAGAAGAAAATAGATATACAAGGCCAGGAAGTACAGAGAGTCTCAAACAAGATAAACTAAAAGAGACCCACATCAAGCACATCAAAGTTTAAAGTTTAAAGACAAAGTTTAAAGACAAAGACAGAATCTTAAAAGCAGCAATGAAACAGAGTTATTTACCGACAAGGGAGCTCCCATAAGACTGTCAGCTGATCTTTATAGAAACTTTACAGATCAAAAGGATTGGCATAAAATATTCAAAGTGATGAAAAGCAAGAATCTACAAACAAGATTACTGTACTCAGCAAAGCTATCACTTAGAATTGAACTACAGAGAAACAGCTTCCTACAGGAGAAAAAGGTAGAGTTCATCACCACCAAACCAGCATTACAGGAAATGTTAGAGGAACATTTCTAAAATAATAAGAAGAAAACAAAAATGATTAAAAATTATGAATAATAAAATGGCAATAACAATACAATATCTATCAACAGTTACTTTAAATGTAAATGGATTAAATGCTCCAATCAAAAAACATAAGGAAGCTGAATGGATAAGAAAACAAGACCCTCACATATGCTGCCTACCAGTGATCCACTTCAGATTATTGAAAGACACACTCACTGAATATAAAGGGATGGGAAAAGATATTTCATGAAAATGGAAATGAATGAAAAGGTTGAGGTAGCAATACTTACACCAGACAAAATAGATTTTAAAACCAATGCTGGTGATGTCATCAAAATGGCGGCATGAAGTGAGCCTCTGGAAATCTTCACTGGAACTTAAAACAAATTGAACAACCATAACTACACAAAGGACTCCCTGCACAGCACACATGCAAGACGAAGAGGTTCATTACTGAATTCACCTAAAGGTGGGCAAATTGTGCAAGCAGGGGAGGAGGGAAGGGAGAAGTGCAGAGATGGGACAGGACACAGACCTAGCTCAGTGCTCTGAGCTTGCTGCATCCTGGAACTACTTCAGCTGTGGGAGGGGAAAGAACTCAGACTGCTAGGACTCCGTTGATGGCCCACAGGGCTGAGGGGACAGCATATAACACGGCTAAACCCAATGATCAAGGCAGAGATCTCGGGGCAAAGACTGAAGGAAGAAGGCTGAAAGTGGTAGTTTAAGCTCTCACTGCCCAGCAGAGAACGGAACCCGTAGGCACTGAGACTAGCCCACCCTGCCTAGACTACCAGAGCGCACCCTGTACCCACCTGTCCTGTGTTAGAAACGGAACAGAGCACTGTAAGATCAAAAGAACAGAATATTTGCAGTTCTGAGATTTGCAGCTCAAATAGGTCTGGCAAAAGGGAGGGAGCTCTGGAAGCAGGACTGGCTGTGGTGGTGGTTGCTGCATGTTGCTATGGGCCACATTTCACAACCCACCCCGTCCCTGTCCGCCCTATCTGTGTGGAACCCTGCAGGAGTAAATACAACTGCTGAAACACACTGGCTCTGAATCTGCTGCAGGAAGAACTTTGGAACTTCAAAATCTCTCCGAATCCCAACACGGAATCAGCACCCTATGACACAGGTGAACTGTTAACAGAGGAGAAGCCCGCCTTCTAGGAAATGAACCAATTGTGTGAGAAGCTGGAATTGTGCAGAGAAAACATAACACTACAGTGTGAGAAAGAATAAAAGGCTGCAGTCGGAGAGAAAATAAAACATTCTACCAACATGTACTGGAAAACAAAAGAAAGACCTCTTCCTGTCAACTTATGGCAGGACACACTCCTATAGATGTCTAGGAAGAGAAATAATGCATCATTAATTGCCATGAATAACCAAGGCAACAAGACAGCTCAGAAAGAAAGTGAAAAGTCTTCAGAAAAGGAACTTAAATATATGGAAATATGTGACTTAAATGACAGAGAATTCAAGATTGCAGTTCTGAAAAAAACTCAACGAGATACAAGAGAACACAGAAAGACAGTTTAATGAACTCATAAAACACAATCAAAGAACAACAAGAGCATTTTATGAAAGAGATTGAAATTTTAAAAAAGAACCAAATAGAATTTCTGGAGATTAAGAACTCAATAGAAGAAATTAAGAATGAAATAACCAGCTTAGTTAGTAGAGTTGACCAGATGGAGGAAAGAATCAGTGACATCGAAGATAGAAACCTGGAAATTACACAGATGAAAGAAGAAAGAGACTTGAGACTTAAAAGAAATGAAAGAACTCTACAAGAACTTTCTGACTCCATCAGAAAGAGCAATGTAAGAATAATGGACATACCAGAAGGAGAAGAAAGAGAGAAGGGAACAGAGAATATATTGAAACAAATTGTTGATGAGAACTTCCCCAACTTGTGGACAGAACTGGATCCTTGAATCCAAGAAGCAAATACAACACCTAATTACCTCAACCCAACAGGCCTTATCCAAGGCACATTGTATTGAAGCTGTCTAAAATCAACGACAAAAAAAGAATCCTCAAGGCAGCCAGGTAAAAGAAGACGGGAAACTACAAAGGAAAGCCCATTATATTATCAGATTTTTCAGCAGAAACTCTACAAGCCAGGAGGGAGTGCAACCAAATATTCAAACTATTGAAAGAGAGAGATTATGAGCCAAGAATAATGTATCCAGCAATGATATCCTTTAGGTATGAAGGAGGAATAAAGACCTTTCCAGACATACAGAAGCTGAGGGAATTTTCTAATGCACGACCTGCACTACAAGAAATCCACAAGGAAGCTATTCGACCACCATCAACTGGGACAATTTGTGACAACCGAAATATAAAAAAGGGGGAGAGTAAAGGCCAGAACAGGAATATGGGAATGGAGACAATAAGCGTGCTGCAGAAAATGGAATACTCTATATATAAAACTTTCTTTTACATAAACTTAAGGGTAAACACTCAAGAAAAATCCTGAACTGAAATATATACTGTAATAAAAGGAGAAACAGATGGAAACATCATAGAATACCACCACACAGAAATAATAGACAACAACAAAAAGGCAAAGAAACAATGGAGACACAGCCTTACCAGAAAACTAAAGATAGAGTGACAGGAAATCGTCACATATCAATATCACCTTAAATGCAAATGGAATGAACTCACCAATAAAAAGGCACAGACTAGCAGATTGGATCAAAAAACTAAACCCAACCATATGGTGCCTCCAAGAGACACATCTCAGCTACAAGGACAAGCATAGACTCAAAGTGAAAGGGTGGAAATTGACACTCCAAGAAAATGGTACCGAAATAAAATCAGGTGTAGCCATAATGATATCAGATGAAACAGACTTCAGGGTGAAAAAGATAACAAGAGACAAAGATGCACATTTCATAATAGTAAAGGGGAACATACAACAAGAAGACAAAACAGTCATCAATATTTATGCCCCCAATCAGGGAGCACCGAAATATACCAAGCAACTACTAACAGAACTAAAGGGAGAAATTGACTAAAACACAATTATACTAGGGGACTTAAATACATCATTGACAGCTATGGATAGATTATCCAAAGAGAAAATAAATAACGAAATAGCAGCCCTAAATGACACATTAGATGAAATGGGCATAATTGACACATATAGAGCACTTCATCCTAAAATATCAGACAATACGTTTTTTTCTAGTGTATATTGAACATTCTCAAGGATAGGCCATATCTTGGGACATAAAATCAGCCTCAGCAAATTTAAGAAGATTGAAACCATACCAAGCATATTCTCTGATCATGAGGCTTTGAAATTGGATATCAACTGCAAAAAGAAAGCAGAAAAAAAACACAAATACATGAAGATTAAACAACATACTTTTAAAGAACGACTGAGTCAAAGAAGAAATTAAAGGAGAGATCAAAAGATACATAGAAACAAATGACAATGAAAATACATCCTACCAAAATTTTGGGGATGCAGTGAAAGCAGTTTTAAGAGGGAAATTTATATCATTACAGGCCTATCTCAAGAAACAAGAAAAATCCCAAATAAATAACCTCATGTTACACCTTAAAGAACTAGAAAAGGGAGAACAAATGAAACCCAAGGTCAGCAGAAGAAAGGAAATGACAAAAATCAGAGCATAACTAAATGAAATAGAGAACAAAAAGACAACAGAAAAAATTAATGTGACAAAGAGCAGGTTCTTTGAAAAGATTAACAAAATTGAGAAACCCTTGGCTAGACTCACTAAGATAAAATGAGAGAAGACACTAATTAACAAAATCAGAAATGAAAAAGGGGAAGTTATCACGGACACCACAGAAATATAAAGGATGATCCAAGAATACTATGAAGGACTATATGCCACCAAATTCAATAACCTAGAAGAAATGGACAAGTTCTTAGAAACATATAGCCTTCCAAGGCTGAACCATGAAGAACTGGATACTCTAAACACACTGATCACAAGTAACGAATTCAAACCAGTCATCCAAAACCTTCCCAAAAGCAAAAGTCCGGGACCAGATGGCTTCACTAGTGAATTCTACCAAACCTTCAAAGAGGATCTAATACCAATCCTGCTCAAACTCTTCCAAAAAATTGAAGAGACAGTACTACCTAACTCATTTTATGTGGCCAAGATTACCCTGATACCAAAACCTGGTAAGGACAACACACAAAAAAGAAAATTACAGACCAATATCTCTGATAAATACAGATGCAAAAATCCTAAAGAAAATTCTAGCAAATCGAATACAACAATGCATTAAAAAGAGCATTCATCATGACTAAGTGGGGTTCATCCCCGGGACACAAGGATGGTTCCACATCCGCAAATCCATCAATATGATACATCACATAAACAAAATAAAGGACAAAAATCATATGATTATATCAATTGATGCAGAAAAAGCATTTGACAAGATACAACATCCATTTATGATTAAGACACTTAATAAAATAGGTGTAGACGGAAAATACCTTAACATAATAAAGGCCATATATGACAAACCGTCAGGTAATCTCCTAATTAATCGTGAAAAACTGAAGCCCTTTGCTCTATGTTCAGCAACACAACAGTGCTTTCCCTTATCACCTCTGCTTTTCAACATAGTGTTGGAAGTCTTTGCCAGAGCAATCAAGCAAGAGAAAGAAATAAAAGGCATCCAAATGGGGAATGAAAATGTTAAATTATCAGTCTTTGCAGATGACATGATGCTATATATAAAAAACCCTACAGACTCCACCAAAAAGCTTTTAGAAACAATCAATGGATACAGTAAAGTTGCCGGCTACAAAATCAACATACAAAAGTCCATTGCATTCCTATATATTAACAATGAAATCTCTGAAAAAGAAATAAAAAAAAACAATTTGTTTTGTAATGGCAGCAATAAGAATCAAATACCTAAGAATAAACCTACCCAAGGATGTAAAAGACCTATATAATGAAAACTATAAGACATTTTTAAAAGAAATTGAAGAAGACACAAAGAAACAGAAAGACATTCCGTGCTCATGGATTGGAAGAATCAACATAGTTAAAATGGCCATATTACCCAAAGCAATATACAGATTTAATGCAATCCCCATCAAACCCGAACGGCATTTCTTTAAAAAATAGAACAAAAAATCATCAGATTTATTTGGAACCACAAAAGACCCCAAATAGCCAAAGCAACTTAAGAAAAAAAAACAATACTGGAGGTATCATACTCCCTAACTTTAGCTTGTACTACAGGGCTACAATAATCCAAACAGCATGGTATTGGCAGAAAAACAGAAACATAGACCAATGGAATAGAATTGAGAACCCAGAAATAAAACCACATAAATATGGACAGATAGTTTTTGACAAAGAAGCAAAAAACATACAATGGAGAAAAGACAGCAATTCAATAAATGGTGCTGGGAGAATTGGAAAGCCACGTGCAAAAGAATGACACTGGACTGCTATCTGTCACCATGTACCAAAATTAATTCAAAATGGATCATAGACTTAAGCATAACACCTGAAACAATAAACTGCATAGAAGAAAAGATAGGTACTAAACTTATGGATGTTCGATTCAACGAGCATTTTTTTTTTATTTTTTTTATTTTTACATTACCTTTTTTTTTATTTAAATTTATTGGAGTGACAATTGTTATTAAAATTACATAGATTTCAGGTGTGCAATTCTATATCACATCATCTATAAATTACATTGTGTGTGTTCACCACCCAGAGTCAGTTCTCCTTCCATCACCGTATATTTGATCCCCCTTACCCTCATCACCCACCCCCAACCCCTTTACCCTCTGGTAACCGCTAAATTACGTTCCCCAGATTAATTTTCAAACCCCGTGGCCATCCTGTGGTCACCGACTGCCCTTCAATCCCTTCACCCGCCCCCCCCCCCCCCGCCCATCTAGCAATCCAACGAGCATTTTATGAATAAGATTCCAAAGGCAAGGGAAGTTAAAGCTAAAATAGATGAATGGGACTATATGAAACTTAAAAACTTCTGCACAGCAAAAGAAACCATCAACAAAATTAAGAGGCAACCAACTGAATTTGAGAAGATTTTTGCCAATAGTGTCTCCGATCAGGGGCTAATATCCAAAGTATACAAGGAACTCATGGAACTCAAGAACAAAAAACAAACAACCCAATTGAAAAATGGGCAGACGACCTGTAGAGACATTTCTCCAAAGAGGACATACAAATGGCAAATAGACATATGAAAATATGCTCAACATCACTAATCATCAGAGAAATGCAAATAAAACCCACACATCCCAGTTCGAATAAAGACAAATAGGAACAAGACAAATAGGAAGAAGTGTTGGCAAGACTGTGGAGAAAAAGGAACTTTCATACACTGTTGGTGGGAATGCAGACTGGTGCAGCCGGTATGGAAGGCAGTGTGGAGGTTCCTCAAAAAATTATGAATAGAATTACCGTATGAGCCAGCAATCCCTCTCCTGGGTATCTGCCCAAAAAATCTGAAAACATCTATACATAAAGACACGTGTGCTCCAATGTTCATTGCAGCTATGTTTACAGTGGCCAAGACATGGAAACAACCAAAATGTCCTTCGATAGATGAATGGATACAGAGGTTGTGGTGTATATACACAGTGGAATACTATTCTATGGTAAGATAAGATGAAATAGGACCATTTGTGACAACATGGATGGATCTTGAGTTTATAATGCTAAGCGAAATAAGTCAGACAGAAAAACAGCGAACCATATGATTTCACTGATATGTGGTATATAAACCATAAACAAAAGAAAAAGACAAACAAATGAGAAACAAAAACTCATAGACACAGACAGTAGTTTAGTGGTTACCAGAGGGTAAGGTGGGAGGGCATTGGGAGATGAGTATTTAGGGGATCAATTATATGGTGATGGAAGGTGAACCATCATCAATTGAACCATCATCAATTCTGGGTGGTGAACACACAATGGGATTTATGGATGATGTGATACAGAATTGTACACCTGAAATCTATGTAACTTTACTAACAATTGTCACCCCAATAAATTAAAAAAAATTAAAACAAATTTAGAAATCTGAAAAATAATTAAAACAAACACTATAACAGTAAACAAAGAAGGACCTAGTAATCTCACCACTCGGTGTTTATTTTAAAGAAATCCCAACCATTTCTTTAAAGGTACAGGTGCATCCATGTGTTCATTGCAGCATTATTTACAATAGCTAAGATGTGGAGCCCATTTGGGTGTCCATCAATGGATGAATGGATAAAGAAGAGGTGTTACATATATACAATGGAATATTATTCCACCACTAAAAAGAATGAAGTCTTTCCAACTGCAACAACATGGATAGTTGTAGAGGCCTAGTGGAGCAAATCAGACAGTAAAAGACATATGTCACATAATTTCACTTCTATGTGGAATTTAAAGAACAAAACAAACAAAGAAACAAACAAACAAAACTGGAACAAGCTAATAGGTACAGATAATTTTTTGATTTTTGCCAGGTCAGAGGGGGTTTAGGGGTGGGTGGAAAAAGTTAAGGGATTAAGAAATGCAAATTGGCAGTTACAAAATAGTCACGGGGCTGTATAGCATAAGGAATATGGTCAGTAATATTGTAATAACTATGTATGATGTCAAATGGGAACTAGATTTATTGTGATCACCTCATAATTTATATAAATGTCTAATTACTATGCTGTATACTTGAAACTATTATAATATTGTATGTCACCTGTAATTGAAAAATAAAAAGGAAATTTAAAGAATGAATGGAAATGGTCCAAAGCTATTGCTTACATTTTCACAATGTAAATAATTATTTTTGAGTATGTAATGTATCCACGGAGGATAAAATTTAAGAGATTTTAAAAATTTTTATTGGAAATATCTTTGTCATTTTATGGCCCATCAGTTATTAGAATAAAATGTTGGCTCCTTTTTAAAGGAAGCACCAAGTGGAAATACAAATTAGCCTGTCTGATACTATATGACCTGGGACTGAAGGCCAGACACCTCCAAATAGTTGTGTAGTTTGATGGCAGGTAAATTTTTGTATCTTGATGTTGAGCCATTGAGTAAAATAAGGATGAAATTGTTATCCTATTGTACAGAATGGGAACCTAAGGCCTAGAAACAAGACATAATTTAGACAAAGTCTCTTAGAGAGATGCTGGTGAAACCCAATTTGGAAAGCCAGCTAAACTCAGTCTGCCCATTCATCAGTTGCTTTATCTTTCTCCTCTTCTTCTTGCCTGGGTCAGTTTCTTTGAAAGGAAAGCACACTGTAGCCCTGGTTCAGGATAGGCTCACATGATTGCTCAGCACCTGCCTGCAGAGGTAAAAATGTTTCTCTGGCTGAGGTTTATGACAGTTTCAGGGGAGAGTCAGATTCCCTTTGGAGAGGAGCACATTGGGATCTTTGTTCCCAAACGGGTCACATTTCTTCATGTTTATTGAATTCTCTGAATCACAAACTTGATCTCTGGGTCCCAGGAAGGGGGCTCGTTAACTAAAGAACATGCAAAGTTGAACTTTATTTACTCCTGATAACAGAATTAAAAAGGAAGTTAACATTTTACTCATTCTCTTCTGATAGCCATCAAAAGAATTATGAAATCTTTTCATGATCAAACGCTGAGGCTCTTCACAGAAGTTGTCACAATGAATCAATTTGCAGATCTTCCACTATTTTTTCCCACTGTGCAGAAATAAGGGGGGGGCAGTTTCCTCCTCTCTGCATGTCAGAAAGGCTCTCAGAGGACTGTTCACTCCCTTTGTCCCCACACTGCTCATCTCTGCCATTTTCCGCTCTTTAGTACCTATTCCACCTGGCAGAGTCTCAGGAACCAAAACCAAAGGATAGGTGTAGGGACATTGCTCTTCTGTCAAAATAAGATTCTGTACAGACAATTTGATGCAGTAAATTTTGAGGTTGTAATTCTGGAGAAAGGCATCAATCTGCCAGTAGGCCAAGTTTACTCTCCTAACTTCTTTTTCCTTCCATGACAGAACTGCCTCTCACCATTGAAAGCATTGTCTTTATTGTTAGTGCTCCCAACTTGCTTCAATCAAAACATTTCTTTAACTCTTGTAAAACAAGCTTGTTAGAGCTATCTATAATGCCATGAGGTTCTAATTTCTTCTGATTAATTAGGAAGTTAGAAATGTGTGAGTGTGTTTTAGAAACTGTGCTGTGAGTGATTATAGCACTGAGCAAGTTCACTTATTTAATATTTAATGCTGAGCTGTTTTCTATTCTAAACATAGATGTGGGTAAGGGGTAATGTGCTACCCATGAAGGTTTATTTTTGTCTCTGCTCCTTTCGGCACGTGTCGCTAACCTACTTGGCTCCCCCAACCTTCATCCAAATAAAGAAGCGAAAGAAAGCTACAACATGGGAGAACCATTGTTCATCAGCCATGTACCAAAAGGAGGCATTACTAAAATTATCTAGGCAACTTGGATCTCTGCCTCCCTTTGGGGAGGAAAGCTTTTGGGATATGTGCCATGGTGATTTATTACAGGTGGCAAACATTTGTTATCCAATGCACAACTGAGCTTTCTCTTCCCTTGTGTTGCAGAGACAATGCTAAAGGCCAGTGCATCCTGGTGAACCTAGCCTGGGCATAGGTATGTCTCCATCTCCCTAACTGCCCATTTGCTGTCTGGTCTCCAGGCAGATAATCTAATATACTTTATTTTGTGTCTTATAATTTTATTATTGGATACAATCTTTCCCAAAGTCTGGGACTGTTACCCCCATGAATGTTTTCCAAATCCCACTTGATAGTTTGTGGATATATTTACTCATTAAATGTTTATTTTCAATCTCTGTGTTGGGTATTGTGTCCAAGGATGAATCAGACAAATACATCCCTCCTTACTTTTGGAGTGTGTGGTCTAACCTGAAGATTGACTATTGAACAAGAAATTGCAAATATGATGAATGTCATGCTAATATGCAGGGAGCTATACAAACATATCAAAAGAGACTTAACCTAGAATATAGATGGGTCAGGAATGGCCTCCCTGACAAAATGCCATTTAACTTGAAACCTGTAGGTAAAGAATGAGCAAGGGAGATTCCAGGTAGAAAGGAGTCACATGTGTGAAAATTCTGAGGTAGAAAGGAGTATGGTAAGTTGTAGGTAATAGAAAGCCAGTGTTGGCAAAGCATAGTAATACTCTATGTTAATTTGGCATTTCATGTACCTGGCAATGTTCAAAGCAATTTGTGTGTATTAATTTGTTTAACCTCCACAACTAGTCTGTGATGAGAAAACTGAGAACAGAGAAGAGTTAAGCAACTTGCCTAGGGTCACACAGCTAGGAAACTCCATAGCTGGGATATGAGCCAAGGCAGTTTGGCTTCAACTTCTACCCTCTGAATGCAGCATCAAACTTCAGAAATAGCAAAGGGAGACAAAACGAGGACCACACCACACAACCCAGGAAAATAAGAGGGAAGATCACTTTAACTAAGACAATTTAGACCACACTGAAAGTTAAATACCATGGCCCAGTCTTCTAAATACCAATTTGAATTTCTTTCTTTACATGGAAAATTTTGGGAATCCACTGAAATTCTATTTCTAGGTTAGGTACTACAGAAAAACAAGAAACAGTGAAATTAGTCCTCAAAGGGCTAATAAAGTTCTCATATCTTTGAGGAAAAGAAGTTAATGTGAGGTAGAGAGCTGAAGCATTCAGGGAGCAGATTATACTTACTTCCTGTGAAAGCAGGAAGTGACCTTGTAGTAATCATTAGGATCTAGTCTGGTGGAAACAATGGAATGGTTTTCAAACTGTTGTCCATTCCTTTTCATTCTTTCTTTTTTTTTTTTTTTTTAAGCATATACTTATTATGTGCTTTCTATATGCTGGTTTTTCTGCCAGCAGTTGAGGTTGGATCAGTGAATTGAACAAATAAAGTGGAAACCAGCATGAGCAAGGGCACAAGTGTGGGAAAGTCTGTGATTGTGGATGATATGGAAGAGACTAGCCCAAGGACCCTGTTGAGAGTAAATAGGGGCTGAGCTTAGGTGGAGATAAAATAGGGACAGGAGAAATAAAGCAATTGATCGATCAAGATTCTATCAGTATTAAGAGTGAGGAAAAAAATTTCTCTTTTTCTAATAGATAATGGGAAGCCATCACTAGTTCTGTGCAGGAGAGAAAACATTAGTTTCTAGAATGCTTTGTCTGGCAAATCTGCACAGGCTACAAAAGACAGCAGCGAGAGCCATGGTGCTAGTACTATATTACGTCAGGAGGAAGAAGGCTCAGACACAGAAAAGTAGATCTAAATGTCGTTTACTCTTACTTCTTACTTTCCCTAATATGCTTTCAAATGAAATTTCCTGTGGATTAGTATGTACTCTCATACTTGAAGATCAGGATTAAACCAGTTTTTCTTGGTCTCTAAAAGTAGACAGGATTTCTGGCTGATAGCTTGGACCAGTTTTATTAACCAAAAACTACCTTTAAACTTGGCTCCTCGTCAGCCAGAAACAAACATATTATTCACTTTGCACTGCCCTGAAAGGAGTAAGAGAAATGAATGTAATTTAAGGAGACAGTCCTTAATTAAAGGAGTCACTTGGTAAATTTCAATGGCTGCTTTGTTTTGGCTAGGCTTTTTTTTTTTTTTTTTCTTTTTAATATTCTTTTCCAAATCCTCTTGTTGTTGGAAAGTTTATCACGTTTGGCTTTTACCTGGTAAATTTTTATTTAATCTGCAGCAGATGCTGTGTCAGGTTGACTCTAATTCAGGATTGGCATGTGTGTCCAGGATTGGTATCTTAGCACCAAAGCATGCAGGAGGACTGCTGGCCCTGAAACAGTGAATGCAGCCCGTTGTGTGTCTCTGAGTTCTCAGGTTGGCTGTGGTGCCCTGGCTTTTCAGTGTGGCCAGAGAGGGAATGGAGTGGATCGTTTTTTCTTTTTTCTAGCATATGCAGTCTGGAACCTACTTTCTCCAACTATCTTCTCTGAGTGGGTTTTTCTCCACTGCACGTGCATGTTTTCATTGTTAACCTAACACCACACATTTAGTTGGTTGGCATTATTTATTGTGTGGGTAGAGGTGCTATAGCAATGAGTGCTTCCTGTAGTCAAACAAATCAAGCAAGAATGATAGTACTGTTTTTAGGTGAATACCCTGACTTGACCACTTATCACTTGGAGATAAGGGAATGTACACACACACACACACACACACACACACAATCTGTTTTTGTCCTCAACATTTTTAAAAATGGCATCCCAGAACTCTGAAACTGGAAGGGACTTTATAGATGGTACAGTGTATCTCTATTATTTACAGATAGGGAAACCGAGACCTAGACAGGAAAGGGGCATGGATGCCGAAGGCCAGAAAGCTAGTTAATAAGTGCAGATTTCCAGGTTCTGGTCTGGTTTTCCCTGTACACTTCACCACCTAAAGTTCTTACACTTCATAAAGAAAGACACATGGACTTGCAAGATTGATAATTTATAGTATTAAAAACAATCAACTTAGAAGACATTCTCAGAGATATGTCTTGAACTCAGGGCTCTGGACTCCCAGGCCAAAACCATTCTGTGGGAGAGATAGTTGGGTGCTATTTAGAAGCACTTATTAATACAGGGGTGGAATGCAAACTGTTAAAAAAAATTCTGAGTCGTATGCCCTCTAAGTCCTGACCCTGGCTCTATCATTTCTAGCAAGATTGCTGGCTACATTTTTCTTTAAAAAGTTGAGAGACTGCAGAGAACATGGCTTAGAGTGTGCGGAATACAGCCACTAAATAGATATTCCAACAAAACACTTCCAGTCACCATAGCTAATTATTTCAAATGTGCAGTTTAAGTGCAGCCCATGAATCAGATCAGAACCAATTCCTGGGAACTGAATTTTGATAATGAGAACTTTGGGAGGCAAGAGTTACAGTGAGGGGGAAGCAGCCCTACAGTGAGTGGGGTTCCAGAGCCTTGGTATCTCGTTGCCACGCCAGGGTAACCTGGATGATAAGGGGGCATCTGAAGCCTGACACACCTGACCCTCTCATTGCAGAAGCTTGATAGCATCTTTAAGCAGGGGCTTCCCAGGGCTGCCAACTCCAGCACGCTGTTCACATCTGCCTTCCTTTGGCAACACCCTATAAACTGAAACATTCTTCCCCGTCCTCTCTCAGTACCCCTTCTTCCAGATATCCTGGCCTGTTTGAGTTCCAGCACTGTCTTCTGCCTTCTTTTTTGTCATGGTCTCATTCATTCATATATTTGAGGACATTACTGATAATATGGAGAATTTATATTTTGTGGGATTTGCACCTGTACCAGTCTGATTTGGCTACCATAACAAAATACCACAGATAGGGTGGCTTAAACAAAGACACAAAGAAACTTGTTTTCTCACAGTTCTGGAGCCTGTAAATCAAGTTCAAAGTGTTAGCAGAGTGGGTTTCTCCTGAGGCCTTTCTTCTTGTCTTGCAAAAGGCCACCTTCTTGCAGTGTCTTCACATGGCCTTTCTCTGTGCACAGGCATCCTTTGTGTCCGTCTCTTTTTAAAAGGATACAAACCATATTGGGTTAGGGACCCGAAATTATAACTTTAATTAACCCTAATTACCTTTCTAAATGCTCTATCTCCAAATACAGTTACATTGGGGATGAAGGCTCCAACATGTAAGTTTTGGTGAGATACAAGTCAGTCATTACAGTATCAAAGTTGTTCCTCTCTAATAAAGATATTTGCAACCTTACTCAAGAGCAGTAACCCTCCAATAGCAATAATGTAAGCCCCTCCACAGTCAGATGAGGAAGGTGTTTTGGACAGAAGCTTCTATTCCTCAGTACACATCTCCTGGGTTACCTACAAATACAGCTAGATATGAACAACTAAAGACTTGTGTCCCCAATATCCATGTGATGGGTAAGTAGAGTAGTGAAATCTCCAGGATTACATCTCCTGAAGCTGCCCAGGTGGCACTTGCAGTAGGTACAAGGATTTACCAAAGTGATGTGCCCACATTTCTCAGGAACAGCCAGTTTTATTTTGTTTGATTATATTAATTGCAGTTTAAACATTTAATTTAAAAAAATAGGAAGATGTATATAGTTATCTACATTATATATAAGTAAGTGTGTGTGTGTGTGTGTGTGTGTGTGTGTATGTGTGCTATGCATGTGTAGAAAGATTATCTTTTACTATGAGCTTTGAGAAGGTTACAGAAAGTTAACAAATTAAATCAGAATGAAGGAGAAAAATATCATCATAGTTAGGGGCTAAATTATGGACTGTGAGGCCATGCTACTATGACATTGAGCCAGACATCCTGCATTAGGTACTGCATAACATTAATAATACCTAACATTTAAGGAACAGTTACGTCAATCAATTTTCACTGTAACTCTATGTGGTAAGTGTAATATCCCCATTTTATAGAAATGAACTAGGCAAACTTTTCTTAAGATCACAAAACTAGTAAACGGGGAACGGGTATCTATTTGATATAAAAATCAAGATACATTTGTGGTAAATTTGAAGAGACAAAATACAAATACCTAGAAATGAAAAGCTAACCTGTTTAGTTGACTCAGTACTGTGGCATTTGAAAGAATGAGGTGTATCAGTTTGAAGATAAGTTGTTCAAGAAAGTTTAGTCAAAGTTTAGTCAAGGCAGTTTCTTATTAGGTATATGCTTCTGTATCTTTATCTAGAGCCAATGGTTACATTGTCTTTTTCCTCTGCTCTAGATTTCTCTTCTCTTAGGAGATGAAGTATTAGGGGAGAATGGAGGACTTAGGTTAGAACTTTTGTCATATGGTAATTTTAAAGTTTAGACATGATCTGAATGAAACCTTGAAGTGCAGATAGAATTTAGAGAGGAGCAGAGTTGGGAAAAACAGTGTTTACAGAACTGGAGAAAGAAATGGCATATTGAGTGCAAGAAAGCAAGAAAGTTAGCAGACCTTTGAGGGTTTGGAAGTAAGAATGAAAAGGGAGGATGTGTTTGTATTTGTCAGGATGGGAGCTAGAGTCAGTCTTGAAGGGGAGGCAAAGCTTGAGTTAAATCTTCAAAGGTGGGTTGGATTTAGAACTGGAAAATTTCGTGGACAGCAGTTCACCTGGATCCTAGAAGTGAGGATTTGAGTCAACTGTTGGGAATTTGTATATTGAAATTATTTTAATAGCAAATAGCCACCAGCCCTTCTGCCTGCTGAAAATAATAATTAAATGTCAGGAAAGTAAAAGAAAAACTCAACTTTTGACATTTTTTTCTAGCTTTGCTGTCCTTTGGATGCAGATGGACTTGTATGGTATTGTTCTTATTTACAGTGGGGCCATAGTCTGAGTGAAAGTGTGAGTCACACTTCTACGTGTTCTTTGAGCCAGAAAAAAACTTTCTGTACAATCAATCACAGTATGTTCTCACCAAAAGACATGTTTAACATTGTCAGCTTAGACTTTAGACTCCTATCACATATGCCCAGTTACCCTGAAGTCATTTAACTTCCACCCATGAAATGAAGATGTATATGAACTTGACCTCAGCATCAATTATTTTCCAACACACTAAGTCCTCATTCTTCATGAGTTTATATGATCAACTGCTTTAGTCATATTACTTGATGTATCTGGTATGTTTCCAACCAAAGGCAGTTTCTTATTAGGTATATGCTTCTGTATCTTTATCTAGAGCCAATGGTTACATTGTCTTTTTCCTCTGCTTTAGATTTCTCTTCTCTTAGGAGATGAAGTATTAGGGAAAAATGGAGGACTTATATCAGAACTTTTGTCATATGGTAATTTTAAACCCAAGAAATTGTTTGACTGAGATAGTATCAAAAGTATCAGGAGTAATTTGTTGTTGGGAGTGAGAGACCACTGACATCATTATATTGAATGTAGGGAGTATGGACAGCCTGCTGAGGGAAAACTGGCTGGAAAATTCTCAAAATTCCAATCACTATGGTAAATCTTCAAGAGTTGAGTGATTAGAGATTGGTAGGCTTTGTGGCTTTACTAAGATGAAGTCAGGTAAAACCCATACGTTCTTGACCTGTCATACTATAATACTCATAAAACCCAAATTATCATAGCATTACTAGATATTTTCTGAGTACTTCTTCTTGTGCCAGGAAAGGAAAATATCAAGAAAAATAAGTGATTGTCCCAGTCTAGAAGGAGATCATGGTTTACATTTTGGTGCTAGACCCAACTCATGAAAAATTGATACACAATACATGACAATTTATAGTAAGTCCTAAGTAACCACATGGAGTCCAATGGTTCTCAAATAATGTTGTACATCAGAATCAGCTTTAGACTTGTGAAAGTATAGATTCTCAGGCTTTATTCCTGGAAATTCTGAGTTTGGGCCTTTGCATCTGGGTCTTTTAAGAAGCTCCAAGTTCACTAAAGAGTGATTGGTGAAGACAATAATGAGAGACTGGAAGATCACTATGGGCTGGACTTAAGGAATGCTCCCATCACTGAGAACAGAGGTGGAAGACGCAAGTTCATGGAGCTGAGGGTATTCAATCAGGGTTAAGTGATGGATTTTAATAGGAGGTGGTGTCCATTGGGTAAATGCCTGGATAACGTGTAGATTAATTCCACCCTGTGAGAGCAGGAAGCTAAGAATGGTTTAATTCTTTCAAACAAAGGCCCTTGTTTGAAAGAATAACGGAGAAAGTTATGGGTTTAGAGAGGCAAGTGGAGGGGACAGAAAGTAGGTCTTGGATCTTCAGTTGGGCACAGCAAGTAAAGCCTCTCAAGGGAAAGAAGAGGGGTGTGGGTGCCTATGTTCTTACCTTATCCCTGTCTGCTCAGTAAAGCTAACTGATTTCTAGCATAATGCTGGGTGCACTTTAAACAAAACACTAAGATTAGCCAATCTACTTACATCCCCCAAAGGAGCTAACTCATACAGAGGAAGCCTGACAAATGATCATGTAAAATATTATGCTTTTAAGAAGGTCCCTTATATCTCTCAGAAAGTCAATATAGTCCATTATGTCAGTTTCTATCCACTGGCTTCTTTCTCAGCTATTTATAGTTCTATTTAGTTGAAGCTTAGGCAAAGCTCACCAAGGCCCAGAAAATTAGAGTTATCACAGAGTCATTAGCTATCTTTTCTAAAACCATCTCTTTTTCAATACACCCACTCTGGCTCTGGTGGTTTGTCTTTTGCATCTCCCTTCTGAGCATTTCCAGTGCAAAATCTTGCTTTTTCCATTGTTTCCACCCAAGTTCTTTTGACACAATCTTTTCCTCTACTGGGTTTCCTTTCTGTTTTTGTTCTTTTTTGTTGGAAAAGGGGAGAGTGAGGAATTGGAGGAGGAAAAAGATCTGGCCTGTTCTGGTTCTCCTTCACACTCTTGTTTTACTTTTTTCTATTGTACCATTCTGTTTACATTTTGTACCTTGCACACCCCTGCCAGCCCAATCTTCCTTAAACATCACTCACAGAATCATAGAAGAGAGACAGGTATTTATTAACACAGAAATAAACTGACAGTGCCTTGAAAGATAAAATTAGAGAGTAAGAAGAGATACTGGGGAGAAAGAAGAGAAATGGAGAAGGTGCTGAGAAGGAGATGGCAAATCATCATCATCATTATCATCACAACAACTACAATAACAACTACTATGTATTAAGTACCTGATATATACCAGGCAATGTGATAGCATAAGCCACTTAATCTTCACCGTGCTCCTTTCTTTGTAAGTTATTTCTTCATTTGTAAAATAGGGATAATAGGGATTAAACCCTCAAAGGGTTTAATCATATTTCTCACAATCATACCGCTAGCATGAGGCATACCTGGAATGCAAACTTTGCCTTTCTCCACTGCATCATAGAAAAGTAAGCAGGTAAGTTTTTAAAGATTTAAGCTCAGGATATATTTTTAAGAGAAAATTTCCAAGATATAAATATTCTAAAATCTAGATAATTTATACACCCATATACTCACACATACACACATATATACAAACACACAAATGAAGAGTAAAAGTTGATGATTTTGTTCAGTAATATTCTTTCACTTTTCTTTATAATCTTAGAGTTGGAAGGGACCACAAGATCCAATGGGAAGAATCTCTCTCCAATGTTCCTTATTCTACCTCTGCTTAAGCATTGTCAGAGAAACGGGAACTTGTCACCACAGAGACAGTCTGTTCCATTGTTGAGCAGCTCAGATGTTTATATAATTACTCCTTCTAGAGTGCTGTGCAAGTGATCTCAGAGTTGTCCATCTATTTCTGCCCTCTAAAAATTACACAAAATACATGAAATTGTTCTGTCTCAGGACAGCTTTTAATGTGCATGATTGTTGCTAAGAATTTTCACACACACCTATATACAGCACACACATACACACACACACACAAACACACAGCCTTAAAGTCTTCTCTTTTCCAGCTAAGCACCCCTAGCTCTTGCAATTATGACTCATCTGACATAATTTCCAATTTGTTTATTGTCCTCTTGATCAACCTTGGTCATAAAATTCAGTATAGAACTCAAAGATATGGTCAGACCAGCACACCTTGAGAGGGACATTTCCTTCTTATTATTGGACACCATCATTTTGTTGACACAGCTTGGGTTACATTAACATTTTGAAAGCTAGCCACACTGTTGATTCATATTGTACTTGTAATCAACCAAAATCTAAATGCTTTCAATCTAAGTAAAGAATTTTAGAAATATCTTTGTTAAATTTAATATTGTTAGTTCTCTTCTGACAACATCTTTACAGACTGAGATTCTCCCATCAGTGGATTTCCTCCCTAGCTTTGTGTAATCTGCAATTTGGTAAGAATACTTTCCATTTTGTTCATAACATGTTGTTGAATATAAATAAGTTAAAAACAATTTTATAGTGTGATCTTATTTTCTTTAAAATTTCTATTATTTGTACAAAATGATCCTGTAGATACACTAAAATGTTAATTGTTCTTATCTTGAAAGTATCATATGACTTACAATTTTTAATAGTTGGTTATATATTTTTTTCTGATTTAATGAATGAATTTACTTTTATTTTTTATTTTATTTTATTTTTTTTAATTTATTGGGGTGACAATCATTAGTAAAATTACATAGATTTCAGGTGTGCAATTCTGTATCACATCATCCATAAATCACACTGTGTGTTCACCACCCAGAGTCAGCTCCCCTTCCATCACCATACATTTGATCCCCCGCACCCTCATCTCCCACCCCCCACCCCCTGGTAACCACTAAACTATATTCTGGGTCTATGAGATTTTGTGTTTCTCATTTGTTTGTCTTGTTCTTTTGTTGTTTTTGGTTTATATACCACATATCAGTGAAATCACATGGTTCTCTGCTTTTTCTGTCTGACTTATTTTGCTTAGCATTATACTCACAAGATCCATCCAAGTTGTCACAAATGTTCTTATATCACCTTTTTTACCGCCGAGTAGTAGTCCATTGTGTATATATACCACAACTTTATCCATTCATCTATCAAAGGACGTTTTACTATTTGTCTTGTTGATGATAGCCATTCTGACAGGGGTGAGGTGATATCTCATTGTGGTTTATATTTTCATTTCTCTGATCATTAATGATGTTGAGCATTTTTTCATATGTCTATTTGCCATTTGTATGTCCTCTTTAGAGAAATGTCTCTTCAGGACCTCTGCCCATTTTTCAATTGGGTTGTTTGTTTTTCGTTGTTGAGTTTCATGAGTTCCTTGGTTTTTTTTGGATATTAGCCCCTTATCGGAGGCACTATTTGCAAAAACCTTCTCCCATTCAGTTGGTTACTTCTTTATTTTGTCGATGGTTTCTTTCACTGTGCAGAAGCTTTCAAGTTTCATATAGTCCCATTCGTTTATTTTAGCTTTTACTTCCATTGCCTTTGGAGTCAAATTCATGAATCGCTCTTTGAACCCAAGGTCCATAAGTTTAGTACCTATGTTTTCTTCTATGCAGTTCATTGTGTCAGGTCTTATGCTTAAGTCTTTGATCCATTTTGAATTAATTTTGGTACATGGTGACAGATAGCAGTCCAGTTTCATTCTTTTGCACGTGGCTATCCAATTCTCCCAGCACCATTTATTGAAAAGGCTGTCTTTCCTCCATTGTATGTTTTTTGCTCCTTTGTCAAAAATTATCTGTCCATATTTATGTGGTTTAATTTCTGGGTTCTCAGTTCTATTCCATTGGTCTATGTGTCTGTTTTTCTGTCAATACCATGCTGTTTTGATTATTATAGCCCTGTAGAACAAGCTAAAGTCAGGGAGTGTGATACCTCCAGTATTGTTCTTTTTTCTTAAGATTGCTTTGGCTATTCAGGGCCTTTTGTGGTTCCAAACAAATCTGATATTTTTTGTTCTATTTCTTTAAAAAATGCCATTGGGATTTTGATGGGGATTGCATTAAGTCTGTATATTGCTTTGGGTAATATGGACATTATAATTATGTTGATTCTTCCCATCCATGAGCATGGAATGTCTTTCCATTTCTTTGTGTCTTTTTCAATTTCTTTGAAAAATGTCTTATAGTTTTCAGCATATATGTCCTCCACAACCTTGGTTAAGATTATTCCTAGGTATTTTATTCTTTTTGCTGCAATTGCAAAAGGAATTGTTTTTTTTTTTTAATTTCTTTTTCTGAGATTTCATTGTTAGTATATAGGAATGCAATGGACTTTTGCACTTTGGTATTGTAGCCGGCCACATTACTGTGTTCGTTGATTGTTTCTAATAGCTTTTTGGTGGAGTCTTTAGGGTTTTCTATATATAGCATCATGTTATCTGCAAAGAGTGATAATTTAACTTCTTCATTCCCAATTTGGATGCCTTTTATTTCTTTATCTTGCCTGATTGCTCTGGCAAGGACTTCCAACATTATGTTGAAAAGCAGAGGTAATAGGGGACAGCCTTGTCGTGTTCCTGAACATAGAGCAAAGGGCTTCAGTTTTTCACCATTAATTATGAGATTAGCTGAGGCTTGTCATATGTGGCCTTTATTATGTTAAGGTATTTTCCTTCTATACCTATTTTTTTAAGGGTTTTAGTCATAAATCAATGTTGTATCTTGTCAAATGCTTTTCCTGCATCAATTGATATAATCATATAATTTTTGTTCTTTATTTTGTTTATGTGAGGTATCACATTGATGGATTTGCGGATGTTGAACCATCCTTGTGCCCCAGGGATGAATCCCACTTGGTCGTGATGAATAATAATTTTAATGCATTCAATTTTAATTGTATTCGATTGGCTAGATTTTTGTTTAGGATTTTTGCATCTGTATTCATCAGAGATATTGGTCTGTAGTATTTTTTGTTGTTGTTGTCCTTACCAGGTTTTGGTATCTGGGTAATGTTGGCCTCATGAAATTGGTTATGGAGTACTGTGTCTTCTTCAATTTTTTGGAAGACTTTGAGCAGGATTGGTATTAGATCTTCTTTGAAGGTTTGGTAGAATTCACGAGTGAAGCCATCTGGTCCAGGACTTTTGCTTTTGGGAAGGTTTTGGATGACTGATTGAATTTCGTTACTGGTTATCAGTCTTTTTAGATTTTCCAGTTCTTCATGGTTCAGCCTAGGAAGGCTATATGTTTCTAAGAACTTGTGCATTTCTTCTAGGTTATTGAATTTGGTGACATATAGTCCTTCATAGTAATTTTGGATCATCCTTTGTATTTCTGTGGTGTCCATGATAACTTCCCCTTTTTCTTTCTTTTTTTTGTGTGTGTGTGTGTGTGTTTTTCTTTTAATTTTATTTTTTAAATTTATTGGGGTGACAATTGTTAGTAAAATTACATAGATTTCAGGTGTGCAATTCTGTATCACACCATCCATAAATCACACTGTGTGTTCACCACCCAGAGTCAGCTCCCCTTCCATCACCATACATTTGATCCCCCTCACCCTCATCCCCCACCCCCCAAACCCCTTACCCTCTGGTAACCACCAAATTATGTTCCCCAGATTAATTTTCAAACCCGTGGCCATCCTGTGGTCACCGACTGCTCTCCAATCCCCTCACCCTCCCCCCCACTCCTCCCGCCCATCTAGCAACCCTCAGTTTTTCCTCTTTGTCTCCAAAACTGTTTCTGATTAGTTCATTCACTTATTCTTTTCTTTAGATTCTGCATATAACTGAGATCATATGGTACTTATCTTTCTCTGTCTGACTTATTTCACTTAACATAATGTTCTCTAGGTCCATCCATGTTGTTGCAAATGGTAAGATTTCTTTCTTCTTTATGGCTGCGTAATACTCCATTGTATAAATGTACCACAGTTTCTTAATCCAGTCATCTACCGATGGGCATTTAGGTTGTTTCCATGTCTTAGCTATTGTGTATAGTGCTGCAATAAACATAGGAGTGCCTAAAGATTTTTGAATTGGAGTTTTGGATTTCTCCGGGTAGATACCTAGGAGTGGAATTACTGGATCATAGGGTAGTTCCATTTTCAGATTTTTGAGATACCTCCATACTGTTTTCCATAGTGGCTGCACCAATCTGCAATCCCACCAACAGTGCACAAGCGTTCCCTTTTCTCCACATCCGTACCAGCACTTGTTGTTTGTTGATTTATTGATGCTAGCCATTTTGACTGGGGTGAGGTTGTATCTCATTGTGGTTTTTATTTGCATTTCTCTGATGGTTAGTGAGGTTGAGCATTTCTTCATATGTCTGTTTGCCATCTGTATGTCCTTTTTAGAAAAATGTCTCTTCAAGTCCTCTGCCCATTTTTTAATTGGATCGTTTGTTTTTTTGGAGTTGAGTTGAGTGAGTTTTTTATAGATTTGTGATATAAATCCCTTATCAGATACATCATTGGCAAATATCTTTTCCCATTCAGTAGGATCCCTTTTTGTTTTATTGATGGTTTCCTTTGCTGTGAAAAAACTTTTTAGTTTGATGTAATCCCACATGTTTATTTTTTCTCTTACTTCCCTCGCGCGAGGGGATATATCAATAAAATCTTACTCCGGGTAATGTCTGTGAAGTTTCTTCGTATATTTTCTTCTAGGAATTTTATGGTTTCAGATCTTACATTTAAGTCTTTAAGCCATTTTGAATTTATTTTTGTATACGGTGTAAGGAGGTGGTCCAGCTTCATTTTTTTGCATGTGTCTCTCCAGGTTTCCCAGCACCATTTATTGAATAGACTGTCTTTACCCCATCGTACATTCTTGCTTCCATTGTCGTAGATTAAATGGCCATATAGGCACGGATTTATTTCTAGACTCTAAATCCATGAAATCATTTCCGTTGATTTATGTGTCTGTTTTTTATGCCAGTGCCATGCTGTTTTGATTACTGTAGCCTTGTAGTATAATTTGAAGTCAGGTATTGTTATACCTCCCACTTTGTTATTTCTCAAGATTGCTGAGGCTATTCGGCGTCTTTTATGGTCCCATACAAATTTTAGGATTATATGTTCTATTTCTTTGAAAAATGTCGTTGGTAGTTAGATAGGAATTGCGTTGAATATGTATATTGCCTTAGGCAGTATGGACATTTTAACTATATTAATTGTTCCTATCCATGAACATGATATGTGTTTCCATCTATTTATATCTTCTTTCATTCCTTTCTTCAGTGTCTTATAATTTTCTGAGTACAGATCTTTTACTTCTTTGGTTAAATTTATTCCCAGGTATTTTATAGTCTTTGGAGCAATTGTAAATGGGATTGTTTTTTTAATTTCTCCTTCTGATGTTTTATTATTGGTATATACAAATGCAACTGATTTCTGAATATTAATTTTGTATCCTGCTACTTTACTAAATTCATCTATCAGCTCTAATAGCTTCTTGGTGGAGTCTTTAGGGTTCTCTATATAAATTATCATATCATCTGCTTATAACAATAATTTTACTTCCTCCTTACCAATTTGGATGCCATTTATTTCTTTTTCTTGTCTGATTGCTGTGGCGAGAACTTCCAGCACTATGTTGAATAGAAGCGGAGATAGTGGGCAACCTTGCCTTGTTCCTGATCTTAGGGGGAATGGTTTTAGCTTTTCCCCATTGAGTATGATGTTAGCTGCGGGTTTGTCATATATGGCCTTTATTATGTTGAGATATGATCCCTCTATTCCCACTTTCTTAAGGGTTTTTATCATAAATGACTGTTGGATTTTATCAAATGCCTTTTCTGCATCTATTGATATGGTCATGTGATTTTTATTTTTCATTTTGTTAATGTGGTATATCACATTAATTGATTTGTGGATGTTGAACCACCCTTGCATACCAGGGATATATCCCACTTGATCAATGTGTATGATCTTTATAATGTATTGCTGAATTTTGTTTGCTAATATTTTGTTGAGGATTTGTGCAGCTATGTTCATTAGAGATATCCGCCTGTACTTTCCTTTTTTTGATGTGTCTTTGTCTGATTTTGGGATCACGGTGATAGTGGCTTCATAAAAAGTGTTTGGGAGCCTTCCCTCCTTCTGGATTTTTTGGAAGAGCTTGAGGAGAATAGGTGATAATTCTTTTTTGAACGTTTTGTAAAATTCACCTGTAAAGCCATCTGGTCCAGGGCTTTTGTTTGTTGGGAGATTGTTGATTACTGATTCAATTTCCGTGGTGGTAATCAGTCTATTTAGGTTTTCTGTTTCTTCTTGAGTTAGCCTTGGAAGGTTGTATGCCTCTAGAAAATTGTCCATTTCTTCCAGATTGTCAAATTTGTTGGCATATAGTTGCTCATAGTAACTTAAAACTTTTTGTATTTCTGCGGTGTCACTTCTCCTCTTTCATTTCTGATTTTATTAATTTGGGTCCTCTCTCTCTTTTTTTAAATGAGTCTGGCGAAAGGTTTGTCGATTTTGTTTATCTTCTCTAAGAACCAACTCTTGGATTCATTGATCTTTTGTATTGTTTTTCTGGTTTCTATTTCATTTATGTCTGTTCTGATCTTTATTATCTTCTTCCTTGTGCTCCCTTTGAGCTTATTTTGCTGTTCTTTTTCCAGATCCCTTAAGTGTGAAGATAAACTGTTGATTAGTGATGTTTCTTGTTTCTTTAGATAGGCCTGCAATACTATGAATTTCCCTCTTAGGACTGCTTTTGCGGCATCCAAGAACCAGCTCTCTGTCACATTAATTTTTTCTATTGTCTTTTTGTTAGTTCTGCTCTAATTTTTGTTATTTCCTTTCTTCTGCTGACGTTGGGTTTCATTTTTTCTTCTTTTTCTAGTTCTTTAAGGTGTAACATGAGGTGTTTTATTTTCGGTTTTTCTTGTTTCTTGAGATAGGCCTGTAATGATATAAATTTCCCTCTGAAAACTGCTTTTGCTGCATCCTAAAAATTTTGCTAGGATGCATTTTCCTTCTCACATGCTTCTATGTATCTCTTGATCTCTCCTCTAATTCCTCTTTGACCCATTCGTTCTTTAAAGTATGTTGTGTAATCTTCATGTATTTGTGTTTTCTCCTGCTTTATTTTTGCAGTTGATATTCAATTTCAAAGCCTTGTGGTTAGAGAATATGCTTGGTATTATTTCAATCTTCTTAATACGCTGAGGCTGATTTTATGTCCCAATATATAGTCTATCCTTGAAATGTTTCATATACACTAGAAAAAAAAAATGTATGGTCTGATGTTTTTGGATGAAGTACTCCATATGTGTCAATTATGTCCATTTCATCTAATGTGTCATTTAGGGCTGCTATTTCGTTATTTATTTTCTCTTTGGATTATCTATCTATAGCTGTCAATGATGTATTTTAGTCCCCTAGTATAATTGTGTTTTGGTCAATTTCTTCCTTTAGTTCTATTAGTATTTGCTTGGTATATTTTGGTGCTGCCAGATTGGGGGCACAGATATTGATGACTGCTATGTCTTCTTTTTGTATAGTCCTCTTTACCACTATGAAAGGTCCATCTTTGTCTCTTGTTATCTTTTTCACCCTGAAGTCTCTTTCACCTGATATCAGTATGGCTACATCTGATTTTCTCTGGATACCATTTTCTTGGAGTGTCAATTTCCATCCTTTCACTTTGAGTCTATGCTTTTCCTTGTAGCTGAGATGTGTCTCTTGGATACAGCATATGGTTGGGTTTAGTTTTTTGATCCAGTCTGCTACTCCGTGCCTTTTTATTGGTGAGTTCAGTCCATTTACATTTAGGGTGATTATTGATATGTGACGATGTCCTGTCATTCTATCTTTAGTTTTCTGGTAAGCCTGTGTGTGCATTGTTTCTTTGCCTTTTTGTTGTTGTCTATTATTTCTGTATGGTGGTATTCTATGATATTTCCCTCTGTTGCTTCTTTATTATAGTATATGTTTCAGTTCTGGATTTTTTTTTTTTTGAGTGGTTACCCTTAAGTTTATGTAAAAGAAAGTTTGATATTTAGAGTATTCCATTTTGTTCAGAACGCTTACTTTCTCCATTACCATATTCCTGTTCAGGCCTTTAGTCTCCCCCATTTTATGTTTTGATTGCCACAAATTGTCCCTGTTGATGGTGGTCGAATAGCTTCCTGTAGTGTTTTTTGTAGTGCAGGTCGTGTATTAGAAAATTCCCTCTGGTTCTGTATGTCTAGAAAGGTCTTTATTCCTCCTTCATATCTAAAGGATATCTTTGCTGGCTATATTATTCTTAGCTCATAATTTCTCTCTTTCAATAGTTTGAATATTTGGTTGCACTCCCTCCTGGCTTGTAGAGTTTCTACTGAAAAATCTGATGATAATCTAATGAGCTTTCCTTTGTAGGTTACCGTCTTCTTTTCCCTGGCTGCCTTGAGGATTCTTTCCTTGTCATTGATTTTAGACAGCTTCAATGAAATGTGCTTGGAGAAGGCTTGTTGGGGTTGAGGTATTTAGTTGTTCTATTTGCTTCTTGGATTCGAGGATCCAGTTCTGTTCACAAGTTTGGGAAGTTCTCATGGAAAATTCGTTTGAATATATTCTGTGTTCCCTTCTCTCTTTCTTCTCCTTCTGGTATGACCATTATTCTTATATTGCTGTTTCTGATGGAGTCAGAAAGTTCTTGTAGAGTTCTTTTATTTCTTTTAAGTCTCAAGTCTCTTTCTTCTTCCATCCGTGTAATTTCCAGGTTTCTGTCTTCGATGTCACTGTTTCTTTCCTCCATCTGGTCAACTCTACTACCTAAGCTGGCTAGTTCATTCTTAATTTTTTCTATTGAGTTCTTAATCTCCAGGAATTCTATTTGGTTCTTTTTTAAAATTTCAATCTTGTTGATAAAATGCTCATGTTCTTTGATTGTGTTTCTGAGTTCATTAAACTGCCTTTCTGTGTTTTCTTGCATCTCTTTGAGTTTTTTTTGGAACTGCAATCTTGAATTCTCTGTCTTTTAAGTCACATATTTCCATATCTTTAAGTTCATTTTTGGAGACTTTTCACTGTCTTTCTGTCTTTCACCTTTTCCCAGGTGTCTTGTTGCCTTGGTTATTCATGCCAAATTACTGATTTATTATTTCTCTTCCTAGACATCCACAGGAGTGGCTTCTGCAACAGGTTGATAGGAAGAGGCCTTTCTTTTTTTTTTGCAGTACTTGTGGTAGAATGTTTTATTTTCTCTCCAACTGCACCTTTTGTTTCTCTGTCACCCGGTAGTGCTATGTTTTCTCTGTACTATTCCTGCTTCTCACACAATGGGGGGATTCCCTGGGAGATGGGCTTCTCCTCTGTTAATAGTTCGCCTGGGTCACAGGGCGCAGTGTCTGCATGGGTATTTGGAGAGCTTCTGAAGTTCCAAAGCTCTTCCTGCACCTGGTTCAGAGCCTGTGTGTTTGAGCAGGTCTGTTTACTCCTGCAGGGATCTGCCTAGATAGGTGGGGCCAGAGACGTGGTGAGATATGAGAGGAGGCCAGAGCAATGTCTGCGACCACCACCACAGCCAGTCTTGCTTCCACAGCTCCCTCCCCTTTGCCAGAACTAGTTGCTCTGCGAATCTGTGTCTGCAGTCCACAGTTCTCAGAACAGCAAATATTCTGTTCGTTTGATCTGACACTGCTACTTTTCTGCTTCTAGCACCAGGCAGGTGTGGGCGGGGTGAGCTCTGGCAGGGTGGAGAGGGGGCGGCTAGTCTCAATGCCTAAGGCTTCCGTTCTCTGTGGCAGTGAGGTCTTAAACAACCGTTTTTAGCCTTCTTCCCTTAGTCTTTGCTCCGATGTCTCTGCTGTGAGTGTTGGGTTCAGCCATGTTATATGCTGTCCCCTCAGCCCTGTAGGCCATAAATGGAGCCCTAGCAGTCCTATTTCTTCCTTCTGCCCCAGTTGAGGTAGCTCCTTGGTGCAGCAAGCTTGGAGCACTAAGCTCGCTCTGTGTCCTGCAACCACATGGTTCCATCTGTGCACTTCTCCCTTCCCTTCTCCCCTGTTCACGCAATTCACACATCTTTAGGTGAATTCAGTAGTGAGCCTCATCGTGTTGCCTGTCTGCTATGCAGGGAGTCCTTTGTGGAGTTATAGTTGTTCCATTTGTTGTAAATTCCAGGGAGGATTTACTGAGGTTCACCTCACACTGCCATTTTGGTAAGATATCCCTCCTACCAGTCTTGAGGTGGCTTCTCCTGTATGTCATTAGTTGTAAGACTTGGTTCAGTGAGACTTCAGGCAATTCTCAATGATGGTTGTTCTAAAGTTTATTTGTAATTTTGATGTGGTTGTGGGAGGAGGTAAGCACAGTATTTACCTACTCTGCCATCTTGACCAGAAATCGTAATTTTATTTATTATATTTCCCTCTCCGTACTTTTTTTGGGAAAAATGAGAAAGTCATTTTCTCCACCTTTTTAAATTTTTGTATATCAGTTGGGAAACAACTAGAAAAACATACAGAAGGAATTTAATGCAGGGATGATCTAGTTATACAAGCCTTAAAGAGATGAAACCAGGAAAGGCAAGAAGTTACCCAGAAATTATTCACCACAGGAAGAAAATAAAGGTAAATAACACACTAACTGCTGAGCTAGTTAGTGAGGTTATCATGCACAATGCATTTACCACGGAAAAGGGTGGCACTGAGCAGATACTGGAGCTCAGAAATGGATGAGCTATCCCCTTCATATAGGTATGTCCCTGGAAGTCCATGTAGTACAGACACTTCTGGCCATCACAAGTCCCTTCAAGCTCTATCCTGCACTTTAGGGCCACTGTCTGGGGCAGCTGAGGTGAAGTTTGCAGACAGTTCTGCCTGGACAGACTCTGTAGCTCTGAGAGTGTGTGCAGTATGATTTGCAGGGACAGCTAGCCCCTTTAGCACCAGTGAAGTCTTGTCCTTGTTGTTGGCAGAGAACCAGTAGGGGAATCCTGTTATCATTGTGATCCCCTTTCGTTGGATCATATGGTAACTTTAATTTGGTGGATTCCTGGTCTGTCTCAGAAAGCTCTGGGCTGAAGTGTTTCCCAGGATGCAGTCATTCAACATCTAGGCCAGTCTTCAAAGGCTAGAGGAAGACCCTTCATTGAAAGTAGGCTCCCTCACTCTGATTCTGGCATGGGCCCTGGACCTAATGAATTTCTACCATGTGATAATGGTAGGCCATGTCATGGGTGGGGTCCTGGACAAATGCCAGAATTTGAACATGTTGAGCTTGACTTTAGGACTTTCCCATGATTGCTCACTGAGGAGATGTTGATGAAAAGATAGTTCTGGTTGACAGCCCTCTTCTCTTTAAAACATTAAAGCATATTGCCTGTAAGGGTGTTGAAGTTATTGATTACCCTGTTGGAATACACTGCCTTGAAAAAGTCTATCACGAAGCTGAGTGGACATAATGCTGTTTTGCATCATGCAGCTCCTTCATCATGAACAGGTGTTACATATCTATCTCCTTCTTCAGCCAGGCCTGATCTCATCAGAAAGTGGCACTAGTAGGGTCAGGTCCGTCCAGGACCCAGTGTGAGCAGCAAGATGGACAGCCACCCTGACACTGGCCTCATGCCCTCTGGAAGCTCATGAATTTTTACAGAGAGCTCAGAAATGAATCAATAAATGGATGAGTAAAGGAAAAATTAATCTTTTCTTTATCCAGAAAATATGCCCTTGCTTATGACAACTTCACTAAAAGACTCTGAGACTTTTCTATTGCTAAAACATTCTCTGATAGCCTTCCTACTTCCTGTTATCACAATGGGATAGAGAAAGCATTGGATCACAAAATCCTATAGGAATTCAGAGAAGGGAAAAAAAAACATTATGTTGAAACTTTGAAAATATGTGGGACTTGAAGGAAATGTTTATTTTAGATGGCAGAAAGATTGGGGGAGGTTATTCCAGGCAGGAAGAACAACAAGAATAAAGGCATGGAGGTAATAAAAGAACATGGAAGATAAGAAATCACTTTGACTGAAGCACTTAGTGTTGGAAACCATGAGAGGAAAGGTTGTATAGGGAGATGTCTTTGATGAATGGAGGATCTTCTGTGTTAGATTTGGGACGTGTCATTTATTTTTGTATCTTTAGTGCCTCTCCCAGACCTTGGTACAGAACAGGCATTTAACAAATATTTAATTAGTGAGTGAATGAATAAATGAGCGTATGAATGAATACATGGATGAATTAATAAATTTGGTGGGTGAGAAAGTATTCAAGTTGAAGTCAACGAGCCTAGAAGGATGATGATGTTGTTGACAAAAGTGGGAAGTTTAGGCATGGTAAGTTACAGTTAATGATAGCATCTTCAAGTAAAACTTTCCCATAAGAAGTTATTTGTAATTAAGAAGAGTGTGTCTAGATGTAGAAATTTGTGAATCATTATTATAAAGGTAATTTGAAACCATAAACTCTTGAGGCCAGTTAATGAAAAAGCTGAGAAGCAGGAAGTAAGGGCTAAGCAGTGGGATTTGCACCTTAGGCACTGGTAGAAAAAGAAGAAAGAGAAGAAACCATGGAGTTTGGAGAACCAGGAAAGTAATGTCAAAAGACCCAATATAGAGAAGCATTTTTTTTTCCTTTTTAAATCAGTGGGAAAAGTGACTGTGATACTATGTAGCAAAGCTCAGAGACTGAGTAGGTTGAAAAGATGAAGTGTAGTTCCATAGACAGTGAAAGAGAGCACAGATCTAAATTAGAAGCCACGTTGGGATATGGCTGGTGAGCATTCTGCTGGAAAACCTACGGGATAAAGAAAGGACAGCACATTGTCAGCTGGGGCTGAAGAGATTGCTCTCAGTATGGGAAAGCTGAAGTTTGAAGCCCCATAGATGGTCTTTTGGAGCCAGAGGTGGAAGTATTATTCTCAGAGAAGCTTACCAGGAGCAAAAGAATGAAGAAATGCAGAACTAACTCATACTTATTGTACAGGTTATGAATTAGGCTTAGACTAGGTCTGAGAACCTCACACTTAGAAGCTCCTTTAAGATGAATCTTTCTCAGCTCTAATTTAAGTAGCCAAGTCAATTAAGAGAGAACTCAGAAGATACCATCTAGGAAGAAAATCACTAAAAAGAAAACAAACAAAAATTCAAAAAATAA
This sequence comes from Rhinolophus ferrumequinum, assembly GCF_004115265.2. Lineage (NCBI taxonomy): Eukaryota > Metazoa > Chordata > Mammalia > Chiroptera > Rhinolophidae > Rhinolophus > Rhinolophus ferrumequinum. Next base: position 38,597,395 of record NC_046308.1, on the reverse strand, counting down.
GAAGTCAGTACCACTATTTGATGGATAAATGACTATAAAAACCTTGAAGTATTTCTGAAACCTTTGGTTATCTATTGGATAAAGTAGGAAAGAGGAGAGCCAAAGAGACAACACTCTGTTCCATTGCCAGCCTTAGAGGGGAAAGAACCTGAGGAAAGAGATATATTTCAAAAAAAAAAGGGAGCAAAGAAACAGTCAAAATTATTTGAGGCTGAAAGGAAAGATGGAAGGAATGAATAGAGGGAGGAAGGAAAGAAAGTTGTGTAGTTCAGAACCAAAAAAATGGCCTGAAGGCTTAGCCATCTGACCCTGCATATGATACCAGTGGTAAAGGCAATGGTTGACCTCAAAGTGTTGGAGTCCGACAGATATAGAGTCAAATTCTGCCTTTTCCACTCACCAGCTGTGCTCCTTTGGACAGATTACATAATCCTCAGTTTCTCACTTATAAAATAAGAAAATGCAATAATAAAAATAATAGAACCTACCTCTTCGAGTTCTTGTGAGAATGAAATAAAATAGTGTGCCTAGAACAGGACTTGACATTTAATAAATGGTAGTTTTTAGAAAAGTAGGTTCTTAACTGGGATATATTAACTCTTTGGATCCCAGTGGTTCTATTGGATAAATGGTAGCTCCAGCATCCAGTTACCTAAGCCCTAGCCCTTCAGGCTGCTAAACAGACCCTGGACACTAGAATATTCTTCATGCCAGGTTGTGAGAAAGGTATGTCAGTTGTTTTCCAGGATGATGGGCAATCTATGGGGTGCCATTTAAAGCCAAGAAACTCAAATGAGACCCCAAGGAGAGAAGTCTGCTAATGAGCCCATCAAGATAAAGAGGTAAGAGTGTCAGCTTCTGACCATCTGTCTTATTCTGGCAGCTCATGCTGTCCAGACCCCACCCCCTGAGCCTCATCCAAAACTTGCCAATGCCATTGATTTGTATTAATCTGATCGAGCATACATTACCCCAAGTACCAACCTGTCACTCTTTGCTCAGCTTGAATGAAATCAAAGCTATACAAAAATCAATGTGTGAAATTTTGTATCAACGTATATGAAATAAAAAGGTTTATGCTGGCAGATGCAGGTTTTTAGACAGATTAAAACTGACAAATTGGCATGATCCATGATGAAGGCAATGATGAAGCACAGTGAAATATCAAAGGTTTGAACACGGCATGCTCAGGAAAGAAATGCATTACTGTCAAGGGGAAAAAAGGGAAAAATAGAGTGTTGTTTATAATAAAAGGCTTTGGGATTTGGACCAATACTAGTGGCTTTTTCTGAAGAACTGACTTGTTTTCATCAGAGCTGGCATAGTGTGATTGTTCCCTAGGAATCAGTAAGAACAAGGGGTTAATGACTTAAGCAAGGCCACAGTACGCAGTGCCAGTGCCAGGACAGAGTGGAGGAATCTGGACTCCCACTTCCCCCATTCGCTGAAGCCTCTGACTCTCAGAGCGAGAGACTGTCACCTTTGGCCCTCTGCAGAACTTCTCCGCCCAAGAAATGATTGAGGGAATCCTTTCCATTTGAACAATCACAAACTCCCAACAGAATTCTAAAGCAGACTGAGGGCAGAAATTTGTAACTTTTGCACAGCACTGTGTTCTGCACTTCAGCTTACAAGACACTCAGACATTGGGCAAAATGTTTTAGCTTTTATTGAAACACACATTTCATACAGATAATAACCAACTTAATAAAGAAGAAAAAGCCACTTTTATTTATGATGTATAACTGCATTGTATGTACATAAATACAAAGCACCATAGCACTGCATAACTGTGACAGAATTTTCTTTTAATTTTGATTCCCCATGTCTCACAGCATACTTGTGGACCATCTGCTTTTAACACCATTAGATTGTGTATGCTTCAGGAATGAAAAAATTTCTTTAATAGTAACCAAGAAAGGTAAATATTCTCCTGATGGAGAAACAAGAATCCATTCCAAACAACTCAAAAACATATGTGCAAAAACCAAAAAGAAATCATCTTCGGCAAACATGGAAGATGATGTAGTAGAAAGAGACTGAACAATGGAATCAAACTTGAGTTTGAATTTTGCCCCTACCACTCACAGGTGTGAGATTTAAAAAGAAAATAATTTTTTACAGCTTTTTCTGATTTTATAAAATGAGAGTAAGACTCTATAGGAGTTTTATGAGATTTAGGTAGAAAAGGAATGAGAAAGGTCTAAATTTTGCCTAAAACCTACTAAATTCTCAATGCAGATTTGTTCTCTATTGGATCATTTCTCATTATGAACGATTATCTGCATCTCCACCTTCATCCATTAGAGTGGATAATATAGACATGTTATGATCAGTACTTTCTTACCTGGTTATAAATAGATGCACAAATATTTCCCAGCTCTAAAAGTTTCACCCATCACAGATATGGAGACACAATCAAATAAACAAATTTGAGCTTTTGTTGCCATTTGGACAGTATGCACATTGGGTGATACACCAGTGAATCTTTCTTCCATTGGCTGCTTTTATTCTTGTTACCTATTGCTGCATGTAAAAATGCCCCAAATTTTAGTAACATGAAACAACAATCATATTTTGATGACAAATTTACAGTTTGGGAAGGGCTCAGTCTAGATGGCTTGTCTCTGCTCCATGTGACATCAACTGGGTCAGCTCAACTGGGGGCTGAATGGCCTACTTCCAAGAAGACTCACTCACATGGAGAGTAAGTTGGGGCTCTATGTAGGCATAGACCTCAGCTGGGGCTCTCTGATGTTTAAAGACCTCAGTTTCTCTCCACATGGGTCTCTCTATGTGACCTAGTCTTTCTTACAGCACAATGGCTGGCTTCCAAGCTCAAGCATCCTGAAACAGAGAACCAGGTAGAAACTATGTGTCACTTTTTAATGGTCTAGTCTTGGAAATCACACAGTATCACTTCTGTCATACTCTATTAGTAGAAGTAGTCACACAGTCCCACCCAAGTTCATGTGGGGAAGTCATTGACTCTACATCTGGATGGGGAGTGACAAGTTTCTGGAAGAGCACATGGGATGGGAAATATTGTTACGGTCGTTTTTAGAAAATATAATCTGGCACAATTTTTCTCCCCAGTTCTTTATATTGCCATCTGGTTCAAACCTTTATTACTAACCTGGACTTTTCTCCTCCTTTCTATTTGCTTTTCCATTTGGTCTCTCCTTACTCTCTTCTGTATTGAATTACACTCTAAGAATAGGAAGGAAAATACTGATTATCCCACACCCTACCCCATTCTAGAAACTTCTTCAACTGCTCTTCGCCTATGGAATAAGCTTCAAATCTCTTAGCATGATACTCAGTGATTCCATGTACTTCATGATCTGGCTACAACTTTGCAGCCCTAGCTCATTCTAGTCTGATACAGAAAGCCTAATGTCTCAGTGAAATTGAACTATATTACACTTTCTCAAGGCAAACCTGGGGAAGTGGAAAGACCATGGACTTACAGATTTTGGAGTTAGATCTGTGTTCAATTCCCAGCTCTGCCACTAGGCTTCTCATTTGTAAAATGAACTTAGTAATTCTTTTCTTTTTTTCTTTTTTTTAAATAAGAGTTTATTTAAGCAAAAATCTATTCAAATGGGAACAGGAAGTGGTTAGGAGTGCTCTACAGATAATCAATAATGTTGTAGAGCTTAGTAGTTGTTTTTATTTTTAATTAAAGTTTATTGGGTGACAATTGTTAGTAAAGTTACATAGATTTCAGGTGTACAATTCTGTATTACATCATCTATAAATCCCATTGTGTGTTCACCACCCAGAGTCAGTTCTCCTTCCATCACCATATATTTGATCCCCTTTACCCTCATCTACCACCCGGGATTTTATAGATAGAAATGCATCCAGATTTACATTCCTTTGGAAACGGCTGGGGTGCTGTGGTTTGCATTCCACAAATCCACACTGGACTAGGCAGATGTCAAAAGCAGTGTTGCCACAATTCCTAAGAGCTTCCAGTAATTTCCCTCTTAGTCTCCTTACTCTTTGGGGCCAGTTTATAGGTCTCCAATTAATCAGGACATTTTTTGGTTACTTCTAACATTTTGCCCAATCAGTTCAGTCATTAATTTCATTAAATGCGTACCTTTCAAATTAGATGTCCATTTAGCAGATGATTTACTTAACCAATCAATAGGAAAGTTCCAAGAATTGCAATCTCCCTATTTCCAATAATTTGTAGGGTCTTAGAGAGATCATCTCTCTCATCTATATCAGAAGCAGCAGATCTATGGTAAGCAAGTCATTAGACTTCACCTTTTAAGAAGTTATCCACACTAAAAATAGCTTAACATTATAGGATGTTCCATTTTTAATGGAGTTGTACTGAAGCTATTCTTCATTCTATGATAGAATTTTCTTTAATGCTGGTATCTCCCCATGTCTCCTGTAAGCCATTCATCCACAGCCTCTCCTATGACATTCTGCTATTTCACTGTTCCATGTTGTGTTTAAAAATCTGAAAGTCCATGGAGACAGAAAGTTCGGCCATCCACATTCAAAGACTGACACATCCATGCTTATGGGATGCTGAGGGCAGAGAAATAATCCCCTCTCTTGTCTTCACTAAACCCCAATCCTGCTTTCAAATTTCTATTGCAGTTTTATTTCCTCCATGAATTCTTTCCTAATTTAACTCCATTCAGTTCCATTGCTCTATTCATTCCTTATTTGCATAGCTATTATTTAAACATTTATTTAGCTCATCCCGTCAGGCCCTGTGCTAAGCACTTTATATTAATTACCTATTTACTCTTCAAAAAAAAAAAAACTTTGTGAAAAAGCTATTGTTATTTTCATTTTATACATGATGAAACTGAAGCTCAGAAGCGAGTGAACTTGTCCATTGACACACTGTATGTGTTAGAGTCAGGGCTAGAAATGAGGACTGTCTGTCTTAAAAACCCCCCTCCCTTCTTGACCACCCTGCAATGCAGGGTGGCTTTCCTACTGCCCACCTTGCCACCAGTTCTACACTTCTTCTGACTGAAGACTTTACATGTGCTTACTGTGTTTCCCTGAAAATAAGACCTAGCTGGACAATCAGCTTTAATGTGTCTTTTGGAGCAAAAATTAATGAGACCCGATCTTATTTTACTGTAATATAAGACCAAGTATAATATAATAATATAATATAATATAATATAATATAATATAATATAATATAATATAATATAATATAATATAATATAATACTGGGTCGTATATAATATAATACTGGGTCCTATATAATATAAGACCGGGTTTTATATTAATTTTTGCTCCAAAAGACTCATTAAAGCTGATTGTGCGAGAGTGACGTCATCGAAATGGAAGCGTGAGGTGAGCCTCTGGAAATCTCCCCTGGAATTTACAACAAATTGAAAAACTATAACTCCAGAAGGACTCCCTGCATAGCAGACAGGCAAGACGAAGCGTCTCACTACTGAATTCACCTAAAAGTGGGGAAATTGCACGAGCAGGGAAGTCGGGAAGGGAGAAGTGTGGAGACAGAGCTGTGAGGGTGAAGGACGCAGACCTAGCTCAGTGGTCCGAGCTAACTGCATCCTGGAACTACTGCAGCTGTGGGAGAGGGTAGAACTCGGACTGCTAGGGCTCTGTTAATGGCCCACATGGCTGAGGTGACACCATATAACACAGCTGAACCCAACGCTCAAGGCAGAGATCTCGGAGAAAAAACTGAGGGAAGAAGGCTGAAACAGTGGTTTAAGCCCTCACCATGAAGCAGAGAATGGACACCTTAGACACTGAGACTAGCCGCCCCGTCCCATCCTCCCAGAAATAGCCCCACCCCCACATGCCTAGTGCTAGAAGCAGAATAGTAAAAGTGTCAGATCAAAAAAGCAGAATATTTGCAGTTCTGAGAACTGTGGTCCTCAGTCACAGATTTGCAGCCCAACTAGTTCCAGCAAAGGGGAGGGAGCTGTAGAAGCAGGACTGGATGTGGTGGTGGTCGCTGCCATTGCTGTGGGCCAATTCTCACAACTCACACCGTCCCTGTCCCCACCTATCTCGGTAGATCCCTGCAGGAGTAAACAGAACTGCTGAAACACACGGGCTCTGAATCTGATGGAGAAAGAGCTTTGGAACTTCAAATCTCTCTGCTTCCCCACAGGGACCTGGTGCCTTATGACCCAGGTGAACTGTTAACAGAGGAGACGGCCACCTTCCAGGGAGTCCCCCCATTGTGTGAGAAGCTGGAATAGTGCAGAAAAAACACAATACTACAGTGTGAAACAAACAAAAAAAAAGGTTGCAGTTGGAGAGAAGATAAAATATTCTACGAACACATACTGGAAAACAAAAGAAAGACCTCTTTTTTATCAACCTGTTGAAGAACCCACTCATGTAAATGCTTAGGAAGAGAAATAATAAATCATTAATTGCAATGAATAACCAAGGCAACAAGACAGCTCAGAAAGAAAGTGAAAAATCTCCAGAAAAATGAACTTAAAGATATGGAAATATGTGACTTAAATGACAGAGAATTCATGACTGCAGTTCTGAAAAAACTCAACAAGATGCAAGACAACAGAAAGGTGAACTCAGAAACAAAATCAAAAACAACATGAACATTTTGCCAAAGAGATTGAAATGTAAAAACAAAACAAAACAAAACAAAAAACAAAGAATTTCTGGAGATTAAGAACTCAACAGAAGAAATAAGAATGAAATAGCCCGCTTAGGTAGCAGAGTTGAGCAGACGGAGGAAAGAATCACTGACATTGAAGATAGAAATCCAGAAATGACATGGATGGAAGAAGAAAAAGAGTTGAGACTTAAAAGAAATGAAAGAACTCTAAAAGAACTTTCTGACTCCATCAGAAACAGCAATATAAGAATAATGGGCATACCGGAAGAAGAAGAAAGAGAGAAGGGAACAGAGAGTATATTCAAACAAATAATCAATGAGAACTTCCCAAACTTGTGGAAAGAAATGGATCCTCGAATCCAAGAAGCAAATAGAACAACTAATTACCTCAACCCCAACAGTCCTTCTCCAAGGGACATTGTATTGAAGCTGTCAAAAATCAATGACAAACAAAGAATCCTCAAGGCAGCCAGGGAAAAGAAGATGGTAACCTACAAAGGAAAGCCCATTAGATTATCATCAGATTTCTCAGCAGAAACTCTACAAGCCTGGAGGGAGTGGAACCAAATAGTCAAACAATTGAAAGAGAGAAATTATGAGCCAAGAATAATATACCCAGCAAAGATATCCTTTAGATATGAAGGAGGAATAAAGACCTTTCCAGACACACAGAAGCTGAGGGAATTTTCTAATACATGATGTGCACTACAAGAAATACTAAAGGAGGTGTACAATTCTGTATTACATCATCTATGTAATTTTACTAACAATTGTCACCCCAATAAATTTAAAAAATTAAAAAATTAAAAAAATAAAATAATAAAAGGAAAAAAAAAAGAAATATTAAAGGAGGCTATTCGACCACCATCAACAGGGACAATTCGTGGCAACCAAAACATAAAAAGGGGGAGAGTAAAGGCCTGAACCAGAATATGGGAATGGAGAAAATAGGCATGCCGAAGGAAATGGAATACTCTAAATATCAAACTTTCTTTTACGTAAACTTGAGGGTAAACACTAAAAAAAAAAAAACCAAAAAACAAAAAACAAAAAAAACAAACAAACAAACAAACAAAAAAAAACACCAGAACTGAAATATATACTGTAATAAAAGAAAAAAAAAAGGGAAGCATCATGGAATACCACCACACAGAAATAATAGAGAACAACAAAAAGGAAAAGAAACAATGGAGACACAGTCTTACCAGAAAACCAAAGATAGAATGATAGGAAATTCCCGCATATCAGTAATGTAAATGGTTGAACTCACCAATACATGTAAATGGACTGAACTCACCAATAAAAAGGCACAGCGTAGCAGATTGGATCAAAAAACTAAACCCAACCATATACTGTCCTCAACACACTCATCTCAGCTACAAGGACAAGCATAGACTAAAAGTGAAAGGGTGGAAATTGACACTCCAAGCAAATGGTACCCAGACAAAATCAGGTGTAGCCATAATGATATCAGATGAAACACACTTCAGGGTGAAAAAGGTAACAAGAGACAAAGATGCACATTTCTTAATGGTAAAGGGGACTATACATTAGAAGACATAACAGTCATCAATATTTATGCCCCATATCAGGGAGCACCGAAATATACCAAGCAACTACTGACAGAACTAAAGGGAGAAATTGACCAAAACACAATTATACTAGGGGACTAAAATACATCATTGACAGCTATAGATAGATCATCCAAAGAGAAAATAAATAAAAAAATAGCAGCCCTAAATGACACATTAGATGAAATGGACATAATTGACATATATAGAGCACTTCATCCTAAAACATCACACTATACATTTTTTTTCTAGTGTACATGGAACATTCTCAAGGATAAACCAGATATTGGGACATAAAATCGCCTCAGCTAATAAAGAAGATTGAAATCATACCAAGTATATTCTCTGATCACAAGGGTTTGAAATTGGATATCAACTGCAAAAGGAAAGCAGGAAAAACCACAAATACGTGGAGAGTAAACAACATACTTTTAAAGAACGACCGGGTCAAAGAAGAAATTAGAGGAGAGATCAAAATGTGTGTAGAACAAATGAGAATGAAAATAAATCCTACCAAAATTTTTGGGAAGCAGCGAAAAAAGTTTTACGAGGGGAATTTATATCATTACAGGCCTATCTCAAGAAACAAGAAAAATCCCAAAAATATAACCTCACGTTACACCTTAAAGAACTAGAACAAGAAGAACAAATGAAAGGTCAGCAGAATAAAGGAAATAATAAAAATCAGAGCACAACTAAATGAAATAGAGAACAAAAAGACTATAGAAACAATTAATGTGACAAAGAGCAGGTTCTTTGAAAAGATTAACAAAATTGACAAACCCTTGGCTAGGCTCACTAAAATGAAAAAGAGAAGACACTAATAAACAAATTCAGAAATGAAAAAGGGGAAGTTATCATGGATACCGCAGAAATACAAAGGATGATCCAAGAATACTATGAAGGACTCTATGCCACCAAATTAAATAACTTAGAAGAAATGCACACGTTCTTAGAAACATATAGCCTTCCAAGGCTGAACCATGAAGAACTGGAAAATCTAAATAGACCGATCACCAGTAATGAAATTGAATCAGTCATTCAAAATCTTCCCAAAGCAAAAGTCCGGGACCAGATGGCTTCACTAGTGAATTCTACCAAACCTTCAAAGAGGATCTAACACCACTCCTTCTCAAACTCTTCCAAAAAATTGAAGAAGAGGCAGTACTCCCTAACTCATTTTATGAGACCAACATTACCTTGATACCAAAACCTGGTAAGGAAAACACAAAAAAAGAGAACTATAGACCAGTATCTCTGATGAATACAGATGCAAAAATCCTAAACAAAATTCTGGCAAAGCGAATGCAACAATGCATTTAAAAGATTATTCATCATGACCAAGTGGGGTTCATCCCAGGGGCACAAGGATGATTCAACATCCACAAATCCATCAATGTGATACATCACATAAACAAAATAAAGGACAAAAATCATATGATTATATCAAGTGATGCAGAAAAAGCATTTGACAAGATACAACATCCATTTATGATTAAAACACTTAATAAAATAGGTATGGAAGGAAAATACCTTAACATAATAAAGGCCATGTATGACAAACCCTCAGCTAATCTCATAATTAATGGTGAAAAACTGAAGCCCTTTGCTCTATGTTCAGGAACACGACAGTGCTCTCCCCTATCACCTCTGCTTTTCAACATAGTGTTGGAAGTCCTCACCAGAGCATGCAGGCAAGAGAAAGAAATAAAAGGTATCCAAATTGGTAATGAAGAGGTTAAATTGTCACTCTTTGCAGATGATATGATAATATATATAGAAAACCCTAAAAACTCCACCAAAAAGCTATTAGAAACAATCAACGAATACAGTAATGTTACCATCTACAAAATCAAAGTACAAAACTCCAGTGCATTCCTATATAGTAACAATGAAATCTCAGAAAAAGAAATAAATAAAAAAACCAATTCCTCTGCAATTGTAGCAAAAACAATAAAATACCTAGGAATAAAGTTAACCAAGGATGTGAAAGACCTATATGCTGAAAACTATTAGACATTTTTAAAAGAAGTCGAAGAAGACAGAAAGTAATAGAAAGATATTCCGTGCTCATGGATTGGAAGAATCAACATAGTTAAAATGGCCATATTACCCAATGCAATATACAGATTTAATGCAATCCCCATCAAAATCCCATGGCATTTTTTAAAGAAATAGAACAAAAAATCACCAGATTTGTTTGAAACCACAAAGGACCCTGAATAGACAAAGCAATCTTATGAAAAAAGAACAATGCGGGAGGTATAACACTCCCAGGCTTTAGCTTGTACTACAGGGCAACAATAATCAAAACAGCATGGTATTGGCAAAAAAACAGATACATAGACCAATGGAAGAGAATTGATAACTCAGAACTAAAACCACATAAATATGGACAGATAATTTTTGACAAAAAGCAAAACACATACAATGGAGAAAAGACAGCCTCTTCAATAAATGGTGCTGGCAGAATTGGAAAGCCACATGCAAAAGAATGAAACTAGACTGCTATCTGTTACCCTGTACCAAATTAATTCAAAATGGATCAAAGACTTAAGCATAAGACCTGACACAATAAACTGCATAGAAGAAAACATAGGTACTAAACATATGAACCTTGCATTTAAAGAACATTTTATGAATTTGACTCCAAAGGCAAGGGAAGTAAAAGCTAAAATAAATGAATGGGACTATATCAAACTTGAGAGCTTCTGCACAGCAAAAGAAACCATCGACAAAATAAAGAGGCAACCGACTGAATGGGAGAAGAATTTTACAAACTGCCTCCAATAAGGGGCTAATACTAAAAATACACAAGTAACTCATGCAACTCAACAACAAAAAAACAAACAACCCATTTGAAAAATGGGCAGATGACCTGAAGAGATATTTCACAAAAAAGGATATACAAATGGCAAATAGACATATGAAAAAATGCTCAACATCACTAATCATCAGAGAAATGCAAATAAAAACCACAATGAGATATCACCTCACCCCAGTCAGAACGGCTATCAACAAGACAAATAGTAACAAGTGTTGGAGAGGCTGTGCAGAAAAAGGTACCCTCATACGCTGTTGGTGGGAATACAGATTGGTGTAGCCACTATGGAAGGCCATGTGTAGGTTTCTCAAAAAAAATTACGAATAGAATTACCGTATGACCCAGCAATCCCTCTCTTAGGTATCTATCCAAACAATCTGAAATCATTTATCCATAAAGACACGTATGCTCCAATGTTCATTGCAGCTTTATTTACGGTGGCCAAGACATAGAAACAACCAAAATGTCCTTCGATACATGAATGGATCAAGAAGTTGTGGTGTATATGCACAATGGAATACTATTCGGCGGCAAGAAAAGATGACATAGGACCATTTGTGACAACATGGATGGATATTGAGATTATAATGCTAAGCGAAATTAGTCAGACAGAAAAAGCAGAGTGATATGTGGTATATAAACCAAAACTAACAAAAGAACAAGACAAACAAATGAGAAACAAAAACTCATTGACACACAGAATAGTTTAGTGGTTTCCAGAGGGTAAGCGGGAAGGGGGGTGGTAGATGAGGGTAAGGGGGATCAAATATATGATGATGGAAGGAGAACTGACTCTGGGTGGTGAACACACAGTGGGATTTATAGATGATGTAATACAGAATTGTACACCTGAAATCTATGTATCTTTTGTAATAATTGTCACCCCAATAAACCTTAATTTAAAAAAAATAAAAAAAATAATTGGAAAAACAGGAATTATATGGTCCTTGACTTGATTGACTCTGCAGGAAGCATGTCTGGTGTAGTGCAGAGTGTTGAACTTGACAGAAGTTTTGGCTTCCCCTCTTCTTATCTGTGGAAATGCTGGTTGAACCAATCTTGCTGAATCCATTTCCTTATTTTAAATGGTGGTTATTATACCTATAGGGGAAGTTATACATGCACATATGTTATGTAAAGCACATGAAGTTGAAGAGCATTCTTTTATGTCATCTCTCAAAGCCCCTTTGCAGAGTCTTTTGCTTTTCAGAGGGTGATAAGTCATTTGTGATAATTTTTGAGTCCTGGGAGAACAGTGCCCCGAGAACCTGACATAACTAACTGCAAAGTATCTCCTCAGAGAAGCCTGGGGTGAAGAGCCAATGAACAAATGCCCAGAGCTGTTTTCTCTCCTGAATAATGGGAACATGGAATGGTGTGACTGGCAAGGGGCCAGACAGCTATTCTTCTACTCCTTGGACAGTAGCAATGGTGTCCCATTGTAGGGAAAGAGATTTAAGTTAAACCTGAGGAAGTATTTCCTGAGCATAGGCTCTGTGAGACTCTGGAATGCAAGGTTAAGTAAAGGAAGGCTGGAATGTCCTTTGGAAATGCTGTAAAAAGAACGAAACTCCAATCTCTGAATATTGGGTTGCTTAGAAGCAGAAGAATGGATTAGTTTGTTTCAGACCAAGGAATTAATATTCAGAAAAGAGATCTGCTTCTTGTCTCGTCTCACCTTACATAATAGAAAACTTCTTTTCCATGATTCTAAGAAGTGACATATGTATTATACCCCGATAATAATCTCCACACCTTTCCTCTTCCCCAAACATCTGGTACAGCTATCAACATTGTTTCATACAGTGGGGCTAACTTTTTGTCCATGGAGTTCTTCAGGAAGTGCATATTTCCAAGAGCAAGAGCCCCATACCTAGGAAATCTTCAAAAGTCCAAATAGACCATAAAATATACTATGTGAGTGCTTCAGGAACCACCTCCCCAAGTTTGTTTTTATAGGGAGGACTTACCTGTGAGTTTTACCTTGCAATTACCACCATAAGCTTTCCATTGTGTATATATACCACAACTTCTTTATCCATTCATCTATCGAAGGACATTTGGTTGTTTCCATGTCTTTGCCACTGTAAACAAAGCTCTAATTAACATTGGAGCACACGTGTCTTTATGTATAAAAGTTTTCAGATTTTTTGGGTAGATACCCAGGAGAGGGATTGCTGGGTCATATGGTAATTCTATTCGTAATTTTTTGAGGAACCTCCACTGGCTTTGAGGTTTTGAGGAACCTTCTGTACTGGCTGCACCAGTCTGCATTCCCACCAGCAGTGTATGAGGATACCTTTTTCTCCACAGCCTCTCCAACACTTGTTACTATTTGTCTTGTTGATGATAGCCATTCTGACTGGGGTGAGGTGATATCTCATTGTGGTTTTTATTTGCATTTGTCTGATGATTAGTGATGCTCAGAATTTTTTCATATGTCTATTTGCCATTTGTATGTCCTCTTTGGAGAAATGTCTCTTCAGGTCCTCTGCCCATTTTTCAATTGGGTTGTTTGTTTTTTTGTTGTTGAGTTTCATAGGTTTCTTGTATATTTTGGATATTAGCCCCTTAACGGAGGCACTGTTTGCAAAAATCTTCTCCCATTCAGTTGGTTGCCTCTTTATTTTGTCGATGGTTTCCTTTGCTGTGTAGAAGCTTTTAAGTTTCATATAGTCTCGTCCATTTATTTTAGCATTTACTTCCCTTTGGAGTCAAATTCATAAAATAAAGCAGAGATTCTTAATCTGGCATCTATGGATTGGATTCAGGAGTGTTTGAACTCATTAAAATTATGTCCAAAATATCAGGTATATATGCACTTTTCTAGAGGAGATGGTCTAAGACTTTCTTCACATTTTCTTGGTGGTTTGTGATTGCAAAATATGAAGAACCACTGCATTTAAACAAATTCTCTTCAATCACGCCTCTGCCCTTACAACTTCCCAGCCACGTGCCTTGTAGGTCTCTAGTGATTGATTTGCTGAGGGAGGTCCTTCCTTTGATGGTAGTATTGAAGTAGAAGCAGTAACATTGTTCCTCAAGAAAGCCAGAGGGATTTCCCATCAGATGCAGTAGAGGTAGTGAGATGATCTAGATGGTCTCTAGGGTCTCTTTCAATGACAAAGTTCTAGGACTCAATGAATAATGAGCCAGAAATTAGAACTTTGGGCTACATAATAGGCATTTTATTTCTGCTTTTCTTTTAAGGAAATGCCATAGTCATTGCCTTTTTGGCCTTTAGGGTACTGAATCTGACAAGTAGAGTGGGAGATAGAATGTGTTGGCTACAGGTAGAGGATGGGGGGTCTCTGGGCCAGGAGATGTGGAAAATAAGTGAATGGATGAGGTGCCCATGGGGCAAAGCAGATGGTCCCAGAAAACGTGGGTGATGCTGATATGACACCACTATGCAGAAAAATGCCTGTGGCCTAACTGCATTTGGGGGGTATTTCCAGGACCACTTTTTAAGAGCTGATATTCTGTTGCCTTTCCTCTTCTTTTTATTGATTGGAGCTAAAAATCGATTTGGCTGTAGTCCTCTCCTACCACTTCTGGGCCGACTTCGCTGTGGTAAGAACAGATCTTCCAAAACAAAATCAACACCAATAAAGGTATCATGATGTGATTACTCCAACTGCATCCAAACCATCCTCATCTTGTGGGATTCTGGGTTTGAGCATGGAGAAGACAGGGTGCCCAAGCAATGACTGAATCAGTAGCTATAGGCCAGCAAACACAAGACGAGGAGATCAGTGGAAAATTACAACAAACCCCTGTTGTTCAGTGGAAGAAACAACAAAAGCCTAGACAGAAGGTGGAGTAACTTAATTATTAATTAACTAATTTGTTCAAAAACTGTGAATATTCTTACCATGTAGATAGCTCTGCAGCACGGCATAAGCCACTGTAGGAGAATCTGTCCTCAAGGAACTTGTAAGCCACTTATATAAACCACAATACTTTTGAAAGCTGAAGTGCAAAGAGCCCAATTAACTAACTGGGTACAGACAGTAACTGATATGGGAATTTATGGAAGGGAAAGATCTCTCTATGTGGGGATGGTCAAGAAAGGCTTTATGGAGGTGGTAAAAATTCAAGTGCTTTAGAGGATATATAAGATTTGTAGAAGATAAATTATAGGGGGGATTTTTATGTTGGGAGGGACAATATGAGCATAGTTGTAGAATATGAAAATATTAGGTATTATTGATCAATAGTGAGTCAGGATGAAACTATTGTGAAAGACTTTGAATGTCACGCAAAAAGGTTTAGATTTTATCTTGCAGGCGTTTCCAAAATTTTTCAATGTAAGTAACAATTTACAATGTTTTCCTTGTTCCTTCTTCTCTTTATGTCTCCCCTTCCTTCCTTTTATTTTTCTAAATTTCGTTTTAAATTCTTATACAATTACAATTATGTATATTTCATTCACAGTTGAGCCATAGAGTGAATTAGGATTAAAACTGTCTCGCCCTCCCCATCCCAAATTAATAATTGTACTGTTTTTACATTCATTTTCAATGCATTTGCCACTACTTTACCCCAAACTTCACTTAAGGGCTAAGGCTTCTCTCAGAACTTCTGTTCAAACATATCAGGATACTCTTTGTTTCATGTTTTTCTAGAGACACACTTCTGGAGCCATCTGGGTCCCTGCTTCAATCTGGAGTCATCTGGTCCCTAGATCTGCTACACAGTGTCTCTCTGGCATTTCCCCTTAATCCTGCTGGGTATTTCTTCCACTCCTTTCCTGGTTTGGATAACCTGTTCCTTGGATTTCCAATTTCTATTTCCCAATTTCTTGTTTAGTTCCTCACTTTAGTAGAACACACCCTCCAGTGTCTGAGTACAGAGCAACTACTTTTTTGAGAACTTGCTTGTCTGAAAACATCCTTGCTCTACTTTAATGATTGATGGTAAGTGTAAAATGTGAGACTGGAAGTCATTTTCTATCAGAATTTTGAAGGTATTTTTCTGATATCTTCTAGCTTCCAATGTTTCTCTGGAAAGTCCTGTGCTATTCAGATCTGCCATCCTTTGTAACCCTGGTTTTATCTTTCTAGGAGCTTGCAGTATGCTCTTTTCTGATGGTGGTAATCAACTTTACAGGATACCTGCAACAATTTGTATCTAAAAACTCATGTCTTTCAGTTCTGCACATTTTTCTTAAACTATTCCTTTGATAAATTTTTCTCCACTGTTTTTCCCATTCTTTCTTCCTGGAACCCTTCTAATTCAGATGAAGGATTCAGGTAGTCAAGAATCCTTCATTATCTTTTTTAATGTTTTCTATCATTCTGTCATTTTGTTCCATGTTCTGTGACATATCCTCAGCCTTATTTTCCAATTCCTATATCGAATCTTTTATTTTTGCTATCTTTTTAATGTTTCTGAGGGTGTTAATTACACTTTTCTTTCTCCTTCTTTTCCCTCCCACTCTTTCTTCTATTGATCCTGGCACTGTTTCTATTTACTCTGAGTGTCTTTGCCCACAAACCAGTTGATTTTTGTTTGTTTGTTTTTGTTTTTTTTTTGGTAATTAAAGTTTATTTGTGTGACCACTGTTAGTAAAGTTACATAGATTTCAGGTGTAAAATTGTGTATCACATCATCTACAAATCCCATTGTGTGTTCACCACTCAGAGTCAGTTCTCCTTTAATCACCATATATTTGATCCCCTTTACCCTCATCTACCAACCCCCTCGCCCCTTAACCTCTGGTAACCACTAAACTATTGTCTGTGTCTATGAGTTTTTGTTTCTCATTTGTTTGTCTTGTTCTTTTGTTGTTTTGGGTTCATATACCACATATCAGTGAAATCATATGGTTCTCAGCTTTTTCTGTCTGACTCATTTCGCTTAGCATTATAGTCTCAAGATCCATCCATGTTGTCACAAATGGTCCTATTTCATCTTTTTCTCAATAGTATTCCATTGTGTATACATACCACAACTTCTTTATCCATTCATCTATCGAAGGACATTTTGGTTGTTTCCATGTCTTGGCCACCGTAAATAAAGCTGCAATGAACATTGGAGCACACGTGTCTTTGGATAAATGTTTTCAGATTTTTTGGGTAGATACCCAGGAGAGGGATTGCTGGGTCATATGGTAATTCTATTCGTAATTTTTTGAGGAACCTCCACCCTGCCTTCCATACCGGCTGCACCAGTCTGCATTCCCACCAACAGTGTATGAGGGTTCCTTTTTCTTCACAGCCTCTCCAACACTTGTTGCTATTTGTCTTGTTGGTGATAGCCATTCTGACTGGGGTGAGGTGATATCTCATTGTGGTTTTTATTTGCATTTCTCTGATGATTAGTGATGCTGAGAATTTTTTCATATGTCTATTTGCCATTTGTATGTCCTCTTTGGAGAAATGTCTCTTCAGGTCGTCTGCCCATTTTTCAATTGGGTTGTTTGTTTTTTTGTTGTTGAGTTTCATGAGTTCCATGTATATATTGGATATTAGCCCCTGATTGGAGGCACTGTTTGCAAAAATCTTCTCCCATTCAGTTGGTTGCCTCTTTATTTTGTCAATGGTTTCTTTTTCTGTGCAGAAACTTTTAAGTTTCCTATAGTCCCGTTCGTTTATTTTAGCTTTTACTTCCCTTGCCTTTGGAATGTAATTGATAACATGTTCTTTGAACCCAAGGTCTATAAGTTTAGTACCTATGTTTTCTTCTATGCAGTTTATTGTGTCAGGTCTTATAATTAAGTCTTTGATCCATTTCGAATTAATTTTGGTACATGGTGACAGATAGCAGTCCAGTTTCTTTCTTTTGCACATGGCTATCCAATTCTCCCAGCACCATTTATTGAAGAGGCTGTCTTTCCTCCATCTTATGTTTTTAGCTCTTTGTCAAAAATTATATGTGCATATTTATGCGTTTTTTTTTCTGGGTTCTCAATTCTCTTCCTTTGGTGTATTTGCCAGTTTTTCTGCCAATACCATGCTCTTTTGATTATTGTAACCCTGTAGTACAAGCTAAAGTCAGGGAGTGTGATACCTCCAGTATTGTTCTTTTTTCTTAAGATTGCTTTGTCTATTCAGGGTCTTTTGTGTTTCAAACAAATCTGATGATTTTTTGTGATATTTCTTTAAAAAATGCCATGGGATTTTGATGGGGATTGCATTAAATCTGTATATTGCTTTGGGTAATATGGCCATTTTAACTATGTTGATTCTTCCAATCCATGAGCACGGAATTTCTTTCCATTTCTTTCTGTCTTCTTCAATTTCTTTCAAAAATGTCTTGTACCTTTCAGCATATAGGTCCTTCACATCCTTGGTTAAGTTTATTCCTAGGTTTTTATTTTTTTTTGCTGCAATTGCAAAAGGAATTGTTTTTTTGTATTTTTTTTCCTGAGACTTCATTGTTAGTATATAGGAATGCAATGGACTTTTGTACGTTGGTTTTGTAGCCAGCAACTTTACTGTATTCATTGATTGTTTCTAATACCTTTTTGGTGGAGTCTTTAGGGTTTTCTATATATAGCATCATGTCATCTGCAAGGAGTGATAATTTAACTTCTTCATTCCCAATTTGGATGCCTTTTATTTCTTTCTCTTCCTGATTGCTCTGGCAAGGACTTCCAACACTATGTTGAAAAGCAGAGGTGATAGGGGACAGCCCCGTCGTGTTCTTGAACGTAGAGCAAAGGGCTTCAGTTTTTCATCACTAATTATGAGATTAGCTGAGGGTTTGTCATATATGGCCTTTATTATGTTAAGGTATTTTCCTTCTACACCTATTTTACTAAGTGTTTTAATCATAAATGGATGTTGTATCTTGTCAAATGCTTTTTCTGCATCAATTGATATAATCATATGATTTTTGTCCTTCATTTTGTTTATGTGATGTATCACAATGATGGATTTGCGGATATGGAACCATCCTTGTGCCCCGGGGATGAACCCCACTTGGACGTGATGAATAATCTTTTTAATGCATTGTTATATTTGATTTGCTAGAATTTTGTTTAGGAGTTTTGCATCTGTATTCATCAGAGATACTGGTCTATAGTTCTCTTTTTTTGTGTTGTCCTTACCAGGTTTTGGTATCAGGGTAATGTTGGCCTCATAAAATGAGTTAGAGAGTACTGTCTCATCTTCAATTTTTTGGAAGAGTTTGACCAGGATTGGTATTAGATCCTCTTTGAAAGTTTGGTAGAATTAAGTAGTGAAGCAATCTGGTCCCGGACTTTTGCTTTTGGGAAGGTTTTGGATGACTGATTGAATTTGGTTTCTGGTGATCGGTCTGTTTAGATTTTCCAGTTCTTCATGGTTCAGCCTTGGAAGGCTATATGTTTCTAAGAATTTGTCCATTTCTTCTAGGTTATTGAATTTGGTGGCATATAGTCCTTCGTAGTATTCTTGGATTATCCTTTGTATTTCTGAGGCATCTGTGATATCTTCCCCTCTTTCATTTCTGATTTTGTTAATTATTGTCTTCTCTCTTTTTATCTTAGTGAGTCTAGCCAAGGGTTTGTCAATTTTGTTAATCTTTTCAAAGAACCAACTCTTTGTCACATTAATTTTTCCTGCTGCCTTTTTGTTCTCTATTTCATTTAGTTCTGTTCTGATTTTTGTTGTTTCCTTTCTTCTGCTGACCTTGAATTTCACTTGTTCTTCTTTTTCTAGTTCTTTAAGGTGTAACATGAGGTTATTTATTTGGGATTTTTCTTGTTTCTTGAGATAGGCCTGTAATGATATAAATTTCCCTCTTAAAACTGCTTTTGCTGCATCCCAAAAATTTTGGTAGGATGTATTTTTATTGTCATTTGTTTCTATGTATCTTTTGATCTCTGTAATTTTTTCTTTTACCTGGTCGTTCTTTAAAAGTATGTTGTTCAACACATATCATGTTCATGGATAGGAAGAATTAATATAGTTAAAATGTCCATACTGCCTAAGGCAATATACATATTCAATGCAATTCCTATCAAACTACCAACGTCGTTTTTCACAGAAATAGAACATATAATCCTAAAATTTATATGGGACCATAAAAGACCCCGAATAGCAAAGGCAATCTTGAGAAATAAGAACAAAGTGGGAGGTATAACAATACCTGACTTCAAATTATACTACAAGGCTACAGTACTGAGGGTTGCTAGATGGGCGGGAGAGGTGAGGGGTGGGGGGGAGGGTGAGGGGATTGGAGGGCAATCGGTGACCATAGGATGGCCACGGGCTTGAAAATTAATCTGGGGAACGTAATTTGGTGGTTACCAGAAGGTAAAGGGGTTGGGGGGTGGGGGATGAGGGTGAGGGGGATCAAATTTATGGTGATGGAAGGGGAGCTGACTCTGGGTGGTGAACACACAATGTGATTTATGGATGATGTGATACAGAATTGCACACCTGAAATCTATGTAATTTTACTAACAATTGTCACCCCAATAAATTAAAAATAAATTAAAAAAAAAACAGCATGGTACTGGCATAAAAACAGACACATAGATCAATGGAACAGAATAGAGAGTCCAGAAATAAATCCACACCTATATGGCCATTTAATCTACGACAATGGAAGCAAGAATGTACGATGGGGTAAAGACAGTCTATTCAATAAGTGGTGCTGGGAAACCTGGACAGACACATGCAAAAAAATGAAGCTGGACCACCTCCTTAAACCATATACAAAAATAAATTCAAAATGGCTTAAAGACTTAAATGTAAGATCTGAAACCATAAAATACCTAAAAGAAAATATAGGAAGAAACTTCTCAGACATTACCCGGAGTAAGATTTTTACTGATATATACCCTCGCTCGAGGGAAGTAAGAGAAAAAATAAACATGTGGGATAACATCAAACTAAAAAGTTTTTTCACAGCAAAGGAAACCGTCAATAAAACAAAAAGGGATCCTACTGAATGGGAAAAAATATTTGCCAATGATATATCTGATAAGGGATTAATATCACAAATCTATGAAAAACTCACTCAACTCAACTCCAAAAAAACAAACGACCCAATTAAAAAATGGGCAGATGACTTAAAGAGACATTTTTCTAAAAAGGACATACAGATGGCAAACAGACATATAAAGAAATGCTCAACATCACTAACCATCAGAGAAATGCAAATAAAAACCACAATGAGATACCACCTCACCCCAGTCAAAATGGCTATCATCAATAAATCAACAAACAAGTGCTGGCGCGGATGTGGAGAAAAGGGAACGCTTGTGCACTCTTGGTGGGATTGCAGATTGGTGCAGCCACTATGGAAAACAGTATGGAAGTATCTCAAAAATCTGAAAATGGAACTACCCTATGATCCAGTAATCCCACTCCTAGGTATCTATCCAGAGAAATTCAAAACTCCAATTCAAAAATCTTTATGCACTCCTATGTTTATTGCAGCACTATACACAATAGCCAAGACATGGAAACAAACAAAATGCCCATCGATAGATGACTGGATTAAGAAACTGTGGTACATTTATACAATGGAGTATTACGCAGCCATAAAGAAGAAAGAAATCTTACCATTTGCAACAACATGGATGGACCTAGAGAACATTATGTTAAGTGAAATAAGTCAGACAGAGAAGGATAAGTACCATATGATCTCACTTATTTGCAGAATCTAAAGAAAAGAATAAGTGAATGAACTAACCAGAAACAGTGTTGGAGACAAAGAGGAAAAACTGAGGATTGCTAGATGGGCAGGGGGGGGGGGGCGGGTGAAGGGATTGAAGGGCAGTCGGTGACCACAGGATGGCCACGGGGTTTGAAAATTAATCTGGGGAACGTAATTTAGCGGTTACCAGAGGGTAAAGGGGTTGGGGGTGGGAGATGAGGGTAAGGGGGATCAAATATACGGTGATGGAAGGAGAACTGACTCTGGGTGGTGAACACACAATGTAATTTATAGATGATGTGATATAGAATTGCACACCTGAAATCTATGTAATTTTAATAACAATTGTCACCCCAATAAATTTAAATAAAAAAAAAATTATGTTGTTCAATCTTCATGTATTTGTGATTTTTCCTGCTTTCTTTTTGCAGTTTATAACCAATTTCAAAGCCTCATGATCAGAGAATATGCTTGGTATGGTTTCAATCTTCTTAAGTTTGCTGAGGCTGATTTTATGTCCCAATATATGGCCTATCCTTGAGATTGTTCCATCTACATTAGAAAAGAATGTATAGTGTGATGTTTTAGGATGAAGCGCTCTCTATATGTCAATTATGCCCATTTCCTCTAATGTGTCATTTAGGGCTGCTATTTCATTATTTATTTTCTGTTTGGATGATCCATCCATAGCTGTCAATGATGTATTTAAGTCTCCTAGTTTAATTGTGTTTTGGTCAATTTCTCCCTTTAGTTCTATTAGTAGTTGCTTGGTATATTTCGGTGTTCCCTTATTGGGGGCATAAATATTGATGACTTCTTTTGCATAGTCCCCTTTAACATTATGAAATGCCCATCTTTGTCACTTGTTATTTTTTCACCCTGAAGTGTGTTTCATCTGATATCATTATGGCTACACCTGATTTTGTCTGGGTACCATTTGTTTGGAGTGTCAATTTCCACCCTTTCACTTTGAGTCTATGCTTGTCCTTGTATCTGAGTTTTGTCTCTTGGAGACGGCATGTGGTTGGGTTTAGTTATTTGATCCAATCTGCTACTTTGTGCCTTTTTTTTGGTGAGTTCAGTCCATTTACATTTAGGGTGATTATTGATATGTGACGATGTCCTGTCATTCTATCTTTAGTTTTCTGGTAAGGCTGTATCTCCATGGTTTCTTTGCCTTTTTGTTGTTGTGTATTATTTCTGTGTGGTGGTATTCTATGATGCTTCCCTCTGTTTCTTCTTTTATTACAGTATATATTTCATTTCTGGATTTTTTTGAGTGTTTACCCTTAAGTGTATGTAAAATAATGTTTGATATTTAGAGTATTCCATTTTCTTTAGCACACTTACTTTCTCCATTCCCATATTCCGGTTCAGGCCTTTACTCTCCCCCTTTTTATGTTTTGGTTGCCACAAGTTGTCCCTGTTGATGGTGGTCGAATAGCCTTGTTTAATATTTCTTATAGTGCAGGTCATGTATTAGAAAATTCCCTCAGCTTCAGTTTATTGGTAAGGTCCTTACTCCTCATTCATATCTAAAGGATATCTTTGCTGGGTGTATTATTCTTGGCTCATAATTTCTCTCTTTCAATAGCTTGAATATTTGGTTCCACTCTCTCCTGGCTTGTAGAGTTTATGCTGAAAAATCTGATGATAATGTAATTGGCTTTCCTTTGTAGGTTCTTTTCTCTTGCTGCCTTGAGGATTCTTTTTTTATCGTTGATTTTTCACAGCTTCAATAAAATGTGTCTTGGAGAAGACCTGTTGGGGTTGACGTAATTAGGTGTTCTATTTGCTTCTTGTATTTGAGAATCCAGTTCTTTCCACAAGTTTGGGAAGTTCTCATCGAACATTTGTTTGAATATACTCTCTGTTCCCTTCTCTCTTTCTTCTCTTTCTGGTATGCCCATTATTCTTATTTTCCGCTTTCTGAGGGATTCAGAAAGATCTTGTAGGGTTCTTTCATTTCTTTTAAGTCTCAAGTCTCTTTCTTCTTCCATCCGTGTGATTTCCAGGTTTCTATCTTCGATGTCACTGATTCTTTCCTCCATCTGGTCAACTCTACTACCTAAGCTGGTTATTTCATTCTTCATTTCTCTATTGAGTTCTTAATCTCCAGAAATTCTATTTGGTTCTTTTTTCAAATTTCAATCTCTTTCGTAAAATGCTCATGTTGTTCTTTCATTGTGTTTCTGAGTTCATTAAACTGCCTTTCTGTGTTTTCTTGCATCTCGTTGAGTTTTTTCAGAACTGTAATCGTGAATTCTTTGTCATTTAAGTCACATATTTCCATATCTTTAAGTTCATTTTGTAGAGACTTTCCCTTTCTTTCTGAGCTGTCTTGTTGCATTGGTTATTCATGGCAATTACTGATTTATTATTTCTCTTCCTAGACATTTACAGGAGTGGGTTGTGCAACAGGTTGATAGGAAGAGGTCTTTCTTTTGTTTTCCAGTACGTGTTGGTAGAATGTTTTATTTTCTCTCTGACTGCAGCCCTTTTTCCTCTCTCACACTGTAGTGTTATGTTTTCTCTGCACTATTCCAGCTTCTCACACAATGAGAGAATTCCCTGGAAGGCGGGCCTCTCCTCTGTTAACAGTTCACCTGGGTCATACCGTGCCATGTCCCTGTGGGGATGTGGAGTGCTTTTGAAGTTCCAAAGCTCTTCCTGCATGAGAATGAGAGCCAGATTGTTTTAGCAGTTCTGTTTACTCCTGCAGGTATCTGCCCAGATTGATGGGGACATGGGCCGGGTGAGTTGTGAGAATTGGCCCAGAGCAATGGCGATGACCACCACCACAGCCAGTCCTGCTTCCACAGCGCCCTCCCCTTCGCTGGATCTAGTTGGGCTGCAAATGTCTGTCTGTAGTCCACAGTTCTCAGCACTGCAAATATTCTGTTCTTTTGATCTGACACTGCTACTGTTCTGCTTCTCGCACCATGCAGGTGGGGGCAAGGCGAGCTCTGAGAGGGTAGAGAGAGGGCGGCTAGTCTCAGTGCCTATGGCTTCCTTATCTACTTGGCATTGAGGGCTTAAAGCACTGTTTTCAGCTTTCTTCCCTCAGTCTTTGCTCTGAGGTTGCTGCAGTGAGCGTTGGGTTCAGCCGTGTTATATGCTGTCCCCTCTGTCCTGTGGGCCATAAACAGAGCCCTAGCTGTCCGAGTTCTTCCCTCTCCCGCACCTGCGGTATTTCTGGGATGCAGCGAACTCAGAGCACTGAATTAGGTCTGCGTCCTGTGCTGGCGCGTCTCTCTCTCTCCGCACTTCTCCCTTCCCTCCTCCCCTGCTGGCACAATTTGCCCACCTTTAGGTGAATTCAGTAGTGAGAGTCTTCGTCTTTCCTGTGTGCTGTGCAGGGAGTCCTTTGTGGAATTATAGCTGTTTAATTTGTTGTAAATTCCAGGGGAGATTTCCAGAGGTTCACCTCATTGCCGCCATTTTGATGACCAAGTAAACACATTTTAAGAGAGGAAAAAACTGTATTAAAATTATGGTGATGGTAACCACTTTGAGTACCTCTTGTAACTGCAGAAGTCAAGTGTGACTTGTATTCATCTTTTGTTATTAGTGTATATTGAGTATTACAATTTTAATACAGTTATTTTTTTCTTTTCTTAAAGAGTGTATACCTACCTTTTTTGGCATTATCTATAGCTATATATATATATATATATATATATATATATATATATATATATATATATATATATATATTGCTAAAGCTATAGCTATATCTATATCATCTATATTTATATCTACAGCTACATCTATGTCTATATATCTATGCCTATGTAATATCTATCTATCTATGTATCTATCTATCTATGTATCTATCTATCTATCTATCTATCTATCTATCTATCTATCTATCTTTCTATCTATTATCTATCAGTCATCTATCCTGAGACAGAAGTCTGTATGGTCTACTGTGGGGGTATAAAGGAGAGGTATATGGCAAAATAGATGTTCTGTATAGCTTGTCTTTCTGATGTAAGGTGTGGGATAGGGTTTCCTATCTGACAATTACTTACTCTATGTGTATGGAAACCAGGCTAGACAGCAACTGATTGCTGTCCCTCAACTACCTCTGAGCTCCTTCCTCTCTTCATAGCCATGCTTCTAGAAATGGTCTACACCAGATTTCTCCTTGCTCTTAAACATACTATAGTCAGATTTCTATTTCCATTCCTCCATTAAAACTTTGCTGAAGGCCACCTTCAATGGTCTCTTTTCAGTTCTCTTAGTCTGATTTTTTTTATTGATTTTTCGATTTCTTCTTCTTTGAAACTCTCCTGTTTGACTCCTGGGACACTATTTTCTGTTTTTCCTGCTCTCTTTTGATTTTTCTTCCCTTTCACCTTCCCCTTAAGTGTTGCATTTCTGCATGGTTCCTGTTTTGGATTTCCTTTTTCCTCTTGGCCTATGCATACTCTCAAGCTGATCTCAACTCTGACCTCAACTATCACATTTGTGTTATGTCTTTGACTCAGTTCTCTCTCTTAGACTGTAGATCCATACCACCCGATGCTTCCACTTCAATATTCTCTAGTACCTCATACTCAATACTTGTTGTTAAATTTAATTCATAACACTACCCTCCTTGGTGAACCATCCAAGAAACATGGGAGTCTCTAGCTTTCTCATTCATGTCCTCAATTTTATGAACAAAATAGTTCTCAAATTTGTTATCTCTTTTCCACTCGACAGTGTTTTGCTCTGTCTTTCATTATCTTTATCTCACTTTACTGCAATGAACTTCTGACTGAACTTAGTATCTCTAATTTTTCCTTGGCCTGGACTACTGACTTCATACTGTCAGTTTTCTTAGACACAAGTCTGATCAAGGCACCCCCTTGCTTAATAGTCTTTTTTGTCCATTGATTCAGGAAACAGTCCAAACTCCTTAGTTCAACCTTCAATTTTTTTTTTACAATTTGATTTCTAGCTACCATTCTAGCCTAGGTTGTCTAAGATTCTGAAATATGGGATGAATTATGTCTCCCCACAAATTCATACATGAAATCCTAACTCCTGAAATGTGACTGTATATGGACATAGGGTCTTTAAAGGGATAAGTAAGTTAAAAGTGAAATCATTAGGTCCCTAATCTAAAAGGCTGGTGTCGTTATAAAAAGAGATTAGATATACTAACAATGAACTATCCAATAAATAATTAATAAAATGTCCCAATTATAATAGTATGAAAAGAATAAAATACTTAGAAATAAATTTAACCAAGGAGGTAAAAGATCTGTACACTGAAAACTATAACACAATGAAAAAAATTGAAAAAGTCACAAATAAATGAAAAGACATCCTATGTTCATGGATAGGAAGAATTAATATTGTTAAAATGTTCATACTACCCCAAAAAACCTACAGATTCAATGTAATCCCATCAAAGCCCATTGAAAATTTTCATAGAAATAGAAAAAAGTAATCCTAAGATTCACATGTAACAACAAAAAAAACAAAACATACAAACAATCTTGAGAAAAAAGAACAAAATTAGGGCTATCACACTACCTGATATCAAACTATACTACAAGGCTATAGTAATCATAACAGCATGCATGGTACTGGCATAAAAACAGACACATAGAGAAGTAGAATAACATAGAGAGCCCAGAAATAAACCCATGCGTATATAGTCAACATATATTTGATAAGGGCACAAAGAATATATAATGGGGAAGAGTTTCCCGACACCAGAGTAAATGGTGTTGGGAAAACTAATATCCACATGCAAAAGAATGAAATTGGATCCTATCTAATACCATACATAAAAATTAACTCCAAATGGATTAAGGATTTAAATGTAAGGCTCAAAACTATAAAACTCTTAGAACAAAACAGGGAAAAGCCTTCTTAATATTAGTGTTTGGAATGATTTCTTGGATATATTACCAAATATGGATAATATTTGCACCAACAGCACAAGGAACAAAAGAAAAAATGAATAAGTGGGACTACATCCAACTAAAATGCTTCTGTACAACAATGGAAACAATCAATAAAATGAAATGACAACATATGGAATGAGAGGAAATGTTTTCAAACCATGTATTTGATAAGGGGTTGAGATCCAAAATACATAAGGAACTAATACTTAATAACAAAATAAAATAACCTGATTAAAAATTGGGCAAAGGACATGACAGGCATTTTTCCAAAGAAGACATTTAAATGAGTAACAGGTATAAGAAAAGGTGCTCAACATCACTAAATATGTAAATCACATGCAATGCAATTACTGCTTACTAAAAACAAAACGAGGACGTCATAAAAATGGTGGCGTGAGGTGAGCCTCTTGAAATATCCCCTGGAATTTACAACAAATTGAACAACTATAACTTCACAAAGAATTCCCTGTGCAGCAGACAGACAAGACTAAGAGGCACACTAGAGAAATAACCTAAAGGTGGCAAATGGCATGAAAGGAGGAGGAGGGAAAGGAGAAGTGCGGAGACTGAGCCTTGTGGGAAGAGGACGGAGAGCTAGCTCAGTGCTCCGAGCTCTTGGCATCCTGAAACTATGGCAGCTGCTACAAAGGGAAGAACTTGGACTGCTAGGGCTCCGCTTATGGCATACAGGGCTGAAGGGACAGCATATAACACAGCTGAACCCAACGATCACAGCAGAGACTTCAGAGCAAAGACTGAGGGAAGAAGGCTGAAAACAGTGGTTTAAGCCATTACTGGACAGCAGAGTGCCTTAGGCACTGACAGTAGCCACCTCCTTCCTACATTCCCAGAGCTCGCCGCGCCCCCACCTGCCCAGGGCTAGAAGTGGAACAGTAGCAGTGTCAGATCAAAAGAACAGAATATTTGCAGTTCTGAGAAATGTGGTCTGCAGACACAGATTCGTAGCCCAACTAGTTCTGGAAAAGGGATGGGAGCTGTGGAAGCAGGACTGGCTGTGGTGGTGGTCATTGCCATCACTCTGTGCCACCTCTCAAAACTCACCCTGCCCCTGTCCTCACCTACCTGGGCGGATCCCTGCAGGAGTACACAGAATGGTTGAAATACATGGACTCTGAATCTGCTGCAGGAAGAGCTTTGAAACTTCAAAAGCCCTCCATGTCCACACATGGAGGTGGTGATCTATGACACAGGTGAACTGTTAACAGAGGAAAAGCCCACCTTCCAGGGAATACCCCCATTGTGTGAGAAGCTGGAATAGTGCAAAGAAAACATAAAACTACAGTGTGAGAAAGAAAAAAAGCTTCAGTTGGGGAGAAAATAGAACAATCTACCAACACATACTGGAAAACAAAAGAAAGACCTCTTCCTATCAACTTGTTGCAGAACCCACACCTGTAGATGTCTAGGAAAAGAAAATAAATCATTAATTGCCAGGAATAAACAAGGCAACAAGACATCTTAGAAAGAAAGTGAAACGTCTCCAGAATATGAACTTAAAATATAGAAATATGTGATTTAAATGACAGAGAATTCAAGATTGCAGTTCTGAAAAAACTCAACGAGATGCAAGAAAACACAGAAAAGCAGTTTAATGAACTCGGAAACAAAAACAAAGAACAATATGAATATTTCACCAAAGAGATTTAAATTTAAAAAAAAACCCGAATAGAATTTCTTGAGATTAAAAACTCAATAGAATAAATTAAGAATGAAACAACCAGCTTAGGCAGTAGAGTTGACCAAATGGAAGAAAAAATCAGTGGCAGCGAAGATAGAAGCCTGTAAATTACACGGATGGAAGAAGAAAGGGACTTGAAACTTAAAACAAATGAGAGAATTCTATGAGAAATTTCGGACTTCATCAGAAAAAGAAATATAAGAATGATGGGCATATCAGAAGTACAAGAAAGGGAGAAAGTTACGGAGAGTATATTCAAAGAAACACTCTATGACAACTTCCCAAACTTGTGGAAAGAACTGGATCCTCGAATACAAGAAGTAAATAAAACACCTAATTACCTCAACCCCAGCAGGCCTTCTCCAAGACACATTGTATTGAAACTGTCAAAAATCAACGACAAAGAAAGAATCTTCAAGGCAGCCAGGGAAAAGAAGACGGTAACCTATAAAGGAAAGCCCATTAGATTATCATCAAATTTCTCAGCAGAAACTCTACAAGCCAGGAGGGAATGGAACCAAGTATTCAAACTACTGAAAGAGAGAAATTATGAGCCAAGAACAATATACCCAGTAAAGACATCCTTTAGATATGAAGGAGGAATAAAGACCTTTCCAGACATGCAGAAACTGAGGGAATTTTCTAATACATGACCTGCCCTACAAGAAATACTAACGGAGGCTATTTGACCACCATCAACAGGGACAATTTTTGGCAACCAAAACGTAAAAAGGGGGAGAGTAAAGGCCTGAACAAGAATATCAGAACGGTGAAAGTAAGCATGCTGACGAAAATGGAATACTCTAAGTATCAAACTTTCTTTTACATAAACTTAAGGGTAACCACTCAAAAAAAAAAAAAAAATCCAGAACTGAAAATATACTGTAATAAAAGAAGAAACAAAGGGAAACATCATAGAATACCACCACACATAAATAATAGACAACAACAAAATAAGCAAAGAAACAATGGAGACACAGACTTACCAGAAAACTAAAGATAGAATGATAGGAAATCCTCACATATCCATAATCACCCTAAATGTAAATGGACTGAACTAACCAATAAGAAGTCACAGAGTAGCACATTGGATCAAAAAACTAAACCCAACCATATGCTGTCTCCAAGAGATGCATCTCAGCTACAAGGACAAGCATAGACTCAAAATGAAAGGGTGGAAATTGACATTCCAAGCAAATGATATCCAGAGAAAATCAGATGTAGCTATACTGATATCAGATGAAACAGATTTCAGGGTGAAAGGGCAACAAGAGACAAAGATGGAAATTTCATAATGATAAAGGGGACTATACAACAAGAAGACATGACAGTCATCAATATTTATGTACCCAATCAGGGAGCACCGAAATATACCTAGCAACTACTAACAGAACTAAAGGGAGAAATTGACGAAAACACAATCATACTAGGGGTCCTAAATACATCATTGGTAGCTATGGATAGATCATCCAAACAGGAAATAAATAATGAAATAATAGCCCTAAATGACCTATTAGATGAAATGGATATACTTGACATTTATACAGCACTTCATCCTAAAACATCAGACTACACATTTTTTTTCTAGTGTACATGGAACATTCTCAAGGATAGACCATATACTGGGACAGAAAACTAACCTCAGCCAATTTAAGAAAATTGAAATCATACCAAGCATATTCTCTGATTACAAGTCTTTGAAATTGGATATCAACTGCAAAAAGAAAGCAGGAAAAAACACAAATACATGGAGATTAAACAACATTCTTTTAAAGAATGACTGGGTCAAAGAAGAAATTAGAGGAGAGATCAAAAGATACATAGAAACAAATGAGAATGAAAATACATCCTATCAAAATTTTTGGGTTGCAGCGAAAGCAGTTTTAAGAGGGAAATTTATATCATTACGAGCCTATCTCAAGAAACAAGAAAAATCTCAAATAAATAACCTCACGTTATACCTTAAAGAAGAAACTAAAGGTCAGCAGAAGAAAGGAAATAATAAAAATCAGAGCAGAACTAAATTAAATAGAGAAGAAAAAGACAATAGAAAAAATTAATGTGACAAAGAGGTAGTTCTTTGAAAAGATTAACAAAATTGACAAACCCTTGTCTAGGCTCATTAAAATAAAAAAAGAGAAGACACTAATAAACAAAATCAGAAATGAAAAAGGAGAAGTTATCACAGATGCCGCAGAAATACAAAGGATGATCCAAGAATACTATGAAGGACTATATGCCACCAAATTCAATAACCTGGAAGAACTGGACAAGTTCTTAGAAACATATAGCCTTCTTAGGCTGAAACATGAAGAAGTGGAAAATCTAAACAGATCGATCACCAGTAATGAAATTGAATCAGTCATCCAAAACCTTCCCAAAAGCAAAAGTCCAGGACCAGATGATTTCACCAGTGAATTCTATCAAACCTTCAAAGAGGATCTAATACCAATCCTGCTCAAACTCTTCCAAAAAATTGAAGAAGAGATAGCACTCCCTAACTCATTTTATGAGGCCAATATTACCCTCATACCAAAACCTGGTAAGGACAACACAAAAAAAGAAAACTGCAGAACAATATGTCTGATGAATACAGGTGCAAAAATCCTAAACAATTCTAGCAAATCCAGAGCAACAATGCATTAAAAAGATTATTCATCACGACCAAGTGGGGTTCATCCCCGGGGCACAAGGATAGTTCCACATCCGCAAATCCATCAATGTGATACATCACATAAACAAAATAAAGAACAAAAATTATATGGTTACATCAATTGATGCAGAAAAAGCATTTGACAAGATACAACATACATTTATGATTAAAACACTTAATAAAATAGGTATAGAAGGAAAATACCTTAACATAATAAAGGCCATATATGACAAGCCCTCAGCTAATCTCATAATTAATGAGATTAAAGCCCTTTGCTCCACATTCAAGAACACGACAGGGCTGACCTCTGTCACCTTTGCATTTAAACATAGTGTTGGAAGTCCTCACCAGAGCAATCAGGCAAAAGAAAGAAATACAAGGCATCCAAATTAGGAATGAAGAAGTTACATTGTCACTCTTTGCAGATGACATGATGCTATATATAGAAAACCCTAAAGACTCCACCAAAAAGCTACTAGAAACAATCAATGAATACAATAAAGTTGCTGGCTACAAAATCAACGTATCAAAGTCCATTGCATTCCTATATACCAACAATGAAATCTCAGAAAAAGATATATATATATATATATATATATATATATATATATATATATATATATATATATATATAAAAAGAATTCCTTTTGCAATTGCAGCAAAAGAATAAAATACCTAGGAATAAGCTTAACCAAGGATGTGGAAGACGTATATGCTGAAAACTATAAGACATTTTTAAAAGAAATTGAAGAAGACACAAAGAAATGTAAAGACATTGCATGCTCATGGACTAGAAGAATCAATATAGTTAAAATGGCCATATTGCTCAAAGCAATATACAGATTCAGTGCTATTCCGATCATAATCCCCATGGCATTTTTAAAAGAAATAGAACCAAAAATTGTCAGATTTATTTGGAACAGCAAAAGACCCCGAATAGCCATACAATCTTAAGAAAAAAGAACAATGCACGAGGTATCAGACTCCCACACTTTAGCTTGTACTACAGGGCAACAATAATCAAAACAGCATGGCAATGGCAGAAAAAGAGTCACGTAGACCAATGGAATAGAATTGAGAACTCAGAAATAAAACCACATAAATATGGACAGATAATTTTTGACAAAGAAGCCAAAAACACAATGGAGAAAAGACAACCTGTTTAATAAATGGTGCTTGGATAATTGCAAAACCACGTGCAAAAGAATGAAACTGGACTGCTATCTGTCACCATGTAACAGAACTAATTCAAAATGGATCAAAGACTTAAGCATAAGATGTGAAACAATAAACTGCATGGAAGAAAACATCAGTGTCTAAACTTATGAATCTTGGGTTCAAAGAGCTTTTTATGAATTTGACTCCAAAGACAAGGGAAGTAAAACCTAAAATAAATGAATGGGACTATATGAAACTTAAAAGCTTCTGCACAGCAAAAGGAACCATCAACAAAATAAAGAGGCAACCAACTGAATGGGAGAAAATTTTTGCAAACAGTGCCTCCGATAAGGGGCTAATATCCAAAATATACAAGGAACTCATGTAACTCAACAACAAAAAAACAAACAACCCAGTGGAAAAATGGGCAGAGGACCTGAAGAGACATTTCTCCAAAGAGGTCATACAAATGGCAAATAGACATATGAAAATATGCTCAACATCACTAATCATCAGAGAAATGCAAATAAAAACCACAATGAGATATGACCTCACCCCAGTCAGAATGGCTATCATCAACAAGACAAATAGTAACAAGTGTTGGAGAGGCTGTGGAGAAAAAGGAAACCTCATACACTGTTGGTGGGAATGCAGACTGGTGCAGCCGTTATTGAAGGCAGTGTGGAGGTTCCTCAAAAAATTACGAATAGAATTACCATATGACCCAACAATCCCTCTCCTAGGTATCTACCCAAAAAATCTGAAAACATTTATCCATAAAGACATGTGTGCTCCAATGTTCATTGCAGCTTTGTTTACGGTGGCCAAGACATGGAAACAACGAAAATGTCCTTCGATAGATGAATGGATAAAGAAATTTTGGTATATATACATAATGGAATACTAGTCGAAGGTAAAAAAAAGATGATATAGGAACATTTGTGACAACATGGATGGATCTTGAGAGTATGATGCTAAGCAAAATAAATCAGACAGAAAAAGCAGAGAACCATATGATTTCACTGATATGTGGTATATAAACCAAAAAACAACAAAGGAACAAGACAATCAAATGAGAAACAAAAACTCATAATCACAGACAATAGTTTAGTGGTTATCAGAGGTTAAGGGGGGTGTGGGGTGGGAGATTAGTGTAAGGGGTATCCAATATATGGTGATGGAAGGAGATGAGGACCTATTTTGATTAGAGAAAGGATTAGTTGATTAGGTGTGTCCAGGAATATTTTTAATATTTAATGTAAATTACATTACATACTGGGTGTTAACTAGAAGTTGTGTATTGTGGAAAGTTTTGTTTTTGTTTTTTCCTTAATAGGAAGAGATGTAATGCTAAATTGTATACACATGAAGGTTAAGTTTGGAAGACAAAATTTAACAATGTAACAATTATTGGAAATCATGCTGAAAGAGAATTGTGACCTGCTGTCTCTTAAGTGTGCTTGTGTGAGAGTGTGTACGTGTCCATGTACATTTGAGATTCATTTGTTGTTGGAGGAGCAATAATTGAGCAAGCCGAAACCAAACAATAGCTGTTTTCGTTAACAGGTGGGGTCACAGGTGTGGATAACAGATCTATCAGAGTTGACTGGCTGGAGAGTCATGGATTGAATGCTAAGTGTTG
The DNA here is from genome assembly GCF_004115265.2 of Rhinolophus ferrumequinum. NCBI lineage: Eukaryota > Metazoa > Chordata > Mammalia > Chiroptera > Rhinolophidae > Rhinolophus > Rhinolophus ferrumequinum. The sequence continues at coordinate 38,562,733 of NC_046308.1, read as the reverse complement.
CTTTATTTCCTACTTGAGTTTCTTCACTATATCTGCCCTCGTCTTTCCCTCCTTCTTTCCCTCCCTCTACTCTTCTCTCTCTTCATAATATACTGTTTTGTTACATATTTGTACATAACAATAAAAAGCTCAAAAGCAATGTTAAAGCCAGGTATGTAACTAGTTGGTTTAATTCTAACATATTATATTTATTTCACTTTGTACATTGACTTGGTCTCCTGACTTTTCTCCATCCTACTTGGGAAAAAAAAAGATTTTTCATTATATGGTCCTATGTTTTTCATTTTTTCTCTTGAAAAATAAAGATTTTGAATTGTATGAGCAAAAAATGGTAGCACTATATAGGTTCATGAAGATTTGGTCCAAAATTCTTTCTCTCTCTCACTCTTTCTCAGACAAGGAATTTGAATCTCTAAAGTAAATGAAGATGCTGTCCTCTTTTTTTTTTAAACATTCATTTTGGGGAAAAACACATCCTAAAACTGTTAGGAATCTTTAAATATCACCTTCCATTTCCTTTATGGTCAGTAGAACACGTTGTATTATTGTTATTAATGCTTCCTGCTGTAACAAACAAACCCCAAATTATGTAAAGTTCAAACATGGAAGATATTTACTTTTCTCTCAGTTAAAGAATAATTAAGTGTTCCTAATTGATGCACAGCTCTCTTTCAAAGGGTGATGCAAGGATCCAGATTTCCTCTACCTACTACTCACTACTCCAACATCAACAATTGGCTTCAAAAGCTGTCATCACTAATCTGTATCAAATTAACAGAAGAGGAAAGAACATAAAAAGTGGTATGAGAGACTTTTTCTTTTCTTTTTTTCTTTTCTTTTCTGTTCTTTTCTTTTCAGCCTAAGCCTTGAAGTGAAGCTTATCACTTATGTTAAAATTTAACTGGTTAGAGCTCAGTCACATGGCTATAGCCCAATGGAAATGGAAAGTGGGGAGTATAATCTAGATAGGTGACAAGCGATAAGAGAATACAGGCGTAGTGAACAGCTAGCTGTTCCATGTGTTTGCAACTGAAAATTTCTACATGCTTACAGCACTATAAATGATGTTTTGCTTTATGAGCAAATGTATTGGTGCATGGTAAGGAGACAAGACTCAGTTATTAGCAAAATGTGAATCAGAACACAGCTTCTGTACAGTAGAAGAGTGTCTCAATAAGTAGAAAACTTTCTTTCCATCTATTTCAAACAAAATGAATCAAGGGTAGGTTCTAATAGTAGATTAATAGGCATCTGGAGACATCTGTTTGGGGACCAAGACTTTCCAGCCAAAGAAGAGTATGTAATGAATAGGCAGAGGAGCATCATTATGGTTAGAAGTTACAAACTTCAGGAACACTAGAAAGTTAGAATTTTTGTCTAGCCGTTGTGCTAAGATCTAGGCATGTTGACAACCATTATTGTCATAGTAGTACAGTAATGACAGCAGACCCAGTGTTAAAAATTGAAAGCCTGAGCAAAGTTGGTGTTCACCTGTTTCAAAACCTATATTATTTCCTTCTATCATTTTGTTCCAGTTGAGAAGACTGATTTATAAATTACAGTCTCTAATCCTTAATTTCACTTAGGATATTTTCACACATGTACAGTAAATGTTTGAATTAAGACATTTCTACTGAAATTCAATTGCATATTAACTGGTCATTGGCTGTTACTGATGGTCCACACAATTACAGATAAGAGCACTGATCTTGAAAAAAAACAAATTGGCATTAAAAGAGGGCAGTTTGGATTTGACAGGTGATGATGATTAGGTATCTTTCTAATAAATACTGTGTATAACCATGAGAGGTGTGAAAGATATGCAAACCCCTGCTCTCAGCTGCCCACATCCACCAAATCTGCATTCTTCAATGCATAGTAGTTGAATCCATTGATAGGGAATAATACCCATAATTGTCTGGATGGTTTTGGAGTTACTGATACCTAAATCATACCTTGCAAAAGGCAAGAGTTACTAAGAGAAGACTTCTTGGTTAAATCAGGTAGCATTAGAAATGAGATTGGTTTCAAATACAAATGCCAGACAGGCAACAGTTATAAACAACGTCAGCCAAGCATGACAAAGAATTCCCCCTGGGATGCTAGACCATCAACGGTATTACCCAGAGATTTCACTCCATTGGAAAGAACCAAGATTCTGGTCACCTTGGCTAGAAGTTGCCTAATGTATTGTTTGTTTGTTTGCCCTGAAGTTGGTTTTCTTGCTCTTAGGGACTTGATCTGAGTTCAAACACTTTTGGGGAGAATGACTGAAATCTGGCTCTATCCAGGTGAGCTCAATATAGAGAACCCCCTGCTTCCTTGTCACTCCTTCTCTATCCTATTCAAGGTAGAAGACCTTTAATGAACAACTTAGTACTGCCAATCAGAAATCTCAACTGCCCCCAATAGAAGCCATTTGGGGGTAAGTTCCTCTGATCTTTACCACTCCTCCAATGTAAGATGATCGCATTATAAGAATCTCTCTGTCTCCAGGGGAGTGATAAGCAATATTTTCTTTAAGAGATTTAAGTCAAAGTTCAGGTTCCCAGCTTTATTCCAGCTCTGGGTATATCTAATGAAGGTTATTATGTTCCAGGGGTCATTCTTCAGGTCTTACCCCATCGAGAAGATAATAAAAGAGAACTTGTAGTTGGATTTTGTTCATCACTTACATAATCACTAAAATTACAGATGAAATAAGCTGCTATGTCATCTCGTCTCTCTTGCCATCAAGTGTATGTGTATTTTCTTTTTTTATAACATCCCATAAAAGCATTCTACATAGGGTGAGATCATAGTAACCTCGTGGCCATTTGTTGCAAGTGCAAACTATTCCAAATGAACTGAGTTTTTGCCTCAGTTCTGGAAGACTCTTGAAATGGCTCAGTCTGAGAGACCATGTCTTTTCCTTCATCTCCCACATTTCTGAGATGCCAGTGTAGCCAGCTCTGCCCAGAAGAGGTCTAGCATCATGGCATTGTGGACTGATAGAAGGAGCTAGGGTATTTCCCTGGTTATATTTGTCAAGCAAGAATATGTGAATTCTTGGATGCCGGAGGTGGAGGCATATTCTTGGAAAGTCAAACTTCTTCATGAGAAGCTCTCAATGTTATATTTTCATTTTGATGATTAAAAAAAAAAAAACATGTATGAGCATACTCTGGAGCATCTGTAAGACATTCTTGTAATTGAGTACTTCCATGTGATTCCAGTACCCCAATTGCATTTGCTTTAGCGTTTGCTAAAGTACCACTTTAATTGTCTTGCTTATGAGAGAAAGGCTCAGGTAGAATTCACTTGCACCCTAGTGAAGACCAAAGGACATCAAAGTGTGCTGAAGAAATGGTGGTTTCTCAGAATTTTCACAAATAAAAATACTGAGGGGATGGAGCACATGACAGAAGAGGCAGACCAAGACCTAAACCAGATACTCTACAGCACTTGGAACCATACTCACATTGTGAGCAACAATTAATTTTTATCAAACTGTCATATGTCTTACTAAATTAATGATAATTCCAATACTAGTTTTTTGGACTTTTTTTTTGTATTTCATTTGTAAATTAATTTTAATTAAACTTTCTTACATGAGGGCTTCATGCATAATGAGTTTATGCCTAGTTTTATGATTCACACATTTTAGAAACATTAAAATAAAAGGAACTGAAGTCAACACAGGGCTCCATGAGAGCTGTTTTACTGTAAAAAATAAAACATCCATACATTATTCAAGTTGAAGAAATACTGCTTTATAGGATTACTTTGTGTCTTTCTGGGGGTGAGTACATTCAATCTGTTTACATCTCCAAAGGATATCCACAGAAAGCATCATTTCCTAATTTCAGTGACTTGAGAGGCCAACGAATTGGACTATACTAGATGATATTTGAAGAGAAGGAAACTTAATTTTCTTTCATTTGCATTTTTCCTGAAGGATGTTCTGGCCACATTACTGAAGAAACACCTCCTATGGACCTATGTGAGCAGTTGTTCATAGATATTGTGAACTAGCAAAAATAAATCAGTTGCATATGCTATTCCTAGATACTTCCTGCTGTCCTCTGGTGAGAGTAAGGTATCCTGTAGCTCACAGATAATGACCTGTCTCAGAAAAAGTGTTTCATAAACTAAACAAAAAAATGAATCAGGTCAAAAACAAGCCTTTAAGACATGAAATAGATATTAGCAATTGGGTGGTTGATCAAAGAATAATCCAGTAGGATAGAAGATATCCCTTAGAGCAGTCTTTGGAAAGTTTCTTGATACAGTCTATTGAGTGTCGTTCCCAGGGCCTGGTGTATATTAAGCTCCTCCCTTCATGTTATAAAAGCAGAAGAAATCCAGTCTACTAGTCCTCTGGGGAATGCTTGATTATTTTCTGGTAGCAATCCTCTCATATGTAAGAATAGGTGGATTTAGAGGGAGTGAACCATTTGGAGATCTATCTAGGCACACAGAATAAAATAATAAGTAGAAAGGTGTTCAGGGGAGCAGTTGGGAAATAATTATGACTACAACACAAGAGAGTGGAGAGGGAGGAGGACGATAGATAGGCAAAAGGCTATTAAAGATTACATTAACTCACCTCTATTTTATGCTCCTTGCTTGGGTCTCAGCGATGATATAAAGAATTAATTAAGACTGGGATTCCAGGTACAGGCATGCTCATCCTAGTTTCTCCTTGCTATCAAAGCGGCATAGTGTAAAGGATGAGTTCTTTGGAAGAAATTTCTTCTCTTCTACTGAGCATTTGGCTGTGGGTGGGAGAGGACACCCACCCAGTAAGTACCAGCAGGTGAGTGAGTGGTAGTGAGCCCTGAATGATGAGGCTGCATTTGAGTGGTATTCCCATCTGACAGGAAACAGAAGTTTTTTCTCCAGCCTGGAAAATATCTTTGGGCAATTCACTTTTCCTTTTTATGAATCAATTTTCTCACCTTTAAAATAAAGACGTTGATGCTCCTTACTTTTGGAACTATTATTGGGACACGTCCTTCCTTAAATGACTTGGAGCTTCACAGAAGAAAGGAGCTCATGTTAATTCTTCACTAGCCAGTTTCTGGACTATGTAAAAGCTGCATTCTTTGGCTATCACTCCTCTCATCAACTACCTTTGGGAATAACACTAAATGGGTTTTTCCTTTGATATTTCTTTTATACTCTCATTTCAAAGAAAAATGCACTTGATGTCTGAAAAAGTAGGGAGTTAATTTCTCATTTCTTCCACTTACCATGGAATTTCAGATGTGTGACTTAGTCTCATTGAATTTTTATTTTTTCATCCGTAAATTGGGGCAATCAAAAGAACCTTAAAGGAGGTGAGAGATTCAAGATGGCAGAGTGTAAACACTGTTCTTTCCTCCTCCCATGACCACATTAAAATTACAACTAAATTATAGAACAATAAACCTGGAAAACCAGCTGAAGTCTAGCTGAATAGAAGTCCTATAATAAGAATATAAAGAAGATGCCATATCAAGACTGGTAGGAGGGGCATAGATGTAGAACAAGTGACTTCACACTTACATTTGGTAGTTGAGAATTGGGAGGAATATCTCAACCATGGAGAGCCCCTGTGAGGATTGAGGGACCCCAGCCCTATGCTGGGCTCCCCAGTCTGTAATATGGGTGCCAGAAAGAGGAGCTCCCACAACATCTGGCTGTGGAAAACAGTGTGGTTTCCAAAAGTCCAGGTCAGAAAGAAGGCTGTGGGAAATGCAGGCCTCTTCTTAAAGGGCTCACACACAGACTCAGTCACTCACGGACACTCACCTTCGGTTCTGGAGAGGGATAGTGACTTAAGAGGTGTTCGAGACATACAGGGAGTGGTTGAGTTGTGTGGTTTCAGAGAAAAGACTGGTGATATAGTCACCATTTTCCTTGTATGGGGTCTTTCTCCCTTGCAGCCAGCAAGTAGGTGCCCTCTTTTCTGTGTTAAGCCCTCTCCCCACATCCCTGGCCAAATCTGAATCTGAATTGGTTTGGTAAGCTCCACTCACTCCACTCTGGTGACTCTGGCCCACCCAACTTGCCCAATGCTGGAGGCAGTTTCTCAGGGAGCAGCCAGCCCCAATCACATTGCACTCTTTTTTTTTTTTTTTTGACAATTATCAAGGGTTTGCGGGGTTCAGGTGTGTGGTAGCTCCAAGGTCAGCACTGGTACCAAACCAAAATCTACAGTAATTTAGTGAACACCATTCATGGCACCCTGGTGACTGCCTGAAACTCCGCCTCACCCAAATCACATGCCACACGAGGCTCTATCAGTGGCTGAGCCTTACAGGAGCTGTCAGGCAACAGCAGGCCTCAGGGTGCACTGAGATTTTTGTGGAGCTACCCCAGGCCCTCTATTAGTGGCAGCCATCCTTGGTTCTCAGTGTTGTCTCTCCCATATGCTTCCAGGTCCAGCACAGGAAGAAACCAACTGTGGAGCACTTTATAGCTCCTACCACATAGTTCCTAGCTGGTCACAGGCAGGAGTTGTCATGGGCCTGCATCAGAACCCCTCCCAGGAGGCCCCAGAATCAACGTACCTGGAGGTTGGCATCAGACCACAACAGAGAACCACCCAATTAGCCCCACAAATGGCACACCCAAAAGGCAGTATCAGCAGGCACCAGGGTCTGTTGGGGTGAATACTGCTTCATGGGGTAAGACTACCACACAGCAGCCCATAAGCTGTGGATGAAACCAAAATCCACAGCCAGTCAGCCTGAGGGTCAACCCCATCCACTGACACGCCAACAGCAATCAAGGCTCAATTATAACAGTAGGGCACACACAACCCACGCAAGGGACAATCCTGGAGAATCCAGTGCAGGTGACCGAGGAGACTGTGCCACTGGGTCCCACAGGACACCTACTACTTAAGGCCCCCTGGCCAAGAAGGGAAGACATAGCAGATCTACCTAATACATAGACACCAACAGAGAGGTAGCCAAATGAGGAAACAAAAAAATACACCCAAATGAAAGAACAAGAGAAAAAAAAAAAGAATTAAATGAAGTGGAGGCAAGCAACCTTCCAGATACAGTGTTCAAAAGAATAGTTATAAGGATGCTCAAGGAACTTACTGAGAACTTTAACAAAGAGATAGAAAGAGTAAAGGAGGACCTGAAAACCATAAAAAAGAACCACTCAGAAGTAAAGAATGCAATAATTGAAAGGAAGAATACACTAGAAGGAATCACCAGCAAACTAGATGGATGAAGCATAGAATTGAATCAGTGATTTGGAAAACAAGATAGCAGAAAACACCCAATCAGAACAGCATAAAAAAAAATGAATTAAAAAAATGAGGACAGTTTAAGAGACCTCTGGGACAACATCAAGCATAACAACATTTGCATCATAGAGGTAACAGAAGGAGAAGAGCAAAAGCAAGGACTGAGAAACTATTTGAAGAAATAATGACTGAAATTTCCTAACTTGACAAAGGAAATAGATATAAAAGTCCAGGAAACAGAGTCCCAAACAAGATGAACCCAAACAGGCCCAAACCAAGACACATTATAATTAAAATGACAAAAGTTAAAGACAGAGACAGAATCCTAAAAGCAATAAGAGAAAGGCAACTAGTTACTTATAAGGGAGATCCAATAAGATTATCAGCTGGTTTTTCAACAGAAGCTCTGCAGGCCAGAAGGGAGTGGAAGGAAATAGTCACAGTGATGGAAAGTAAGTACCTACAACCAAGATGTCTCTACTCAGCAAAGCTCTCATTTCAAATCAAGGACAGATAGAGAACTTCCCAGATAAGAAAAACTTAAAAGAATTCATCAACACCAAACCAGTATTACAAGGAATGTTAATGGGACTTATTTAAAATGAGAAATAAAAATAAAATAAATGAATAATAAAATGGCAACAACTATGTATCTATCAATAATCACTATAAATATAAATGGATTAAATGCTCCAATCAAAAGACTGAGGGGAGTTGAGTGGATAAGAAAACAAAACCCTTACATATGCTGCCTACAAGAGACTCACTTCAGATTGAAAGACACAGATAGACTGAAAGTAAAGGGGTGGAGAAAGATATTTCATGAAAATGGAAACAAGCAAACAAAAAAATAAAAAAAAGATGGTGTAGCAATACTTATACCAGACAAAATAGACTTAAAACAAAGGCTATACCAAGAGACAAAGAAGGACCTAGTAATCCCACTTTTGGGTATTTACCTGAAAAAATACAAAACCCTACTTTGAGGGGACATGTGCATCGAAATGTTCATTGCAGCATTGTTTACAATGGCCAAGATGTGGAGGATGCCTGGGTGTCCATCAGTGGATGACTAGATAAAGAATAGAATATATATATATATATATATATATATATATTCTATTCTTATATATACACACACACACACACACACATATATGTATATATATACACATACACACAAACATACATATATATGTGTATATATATTCTAAATAAATAAATAAGTATATTTATTTCTCTCTCTCTCTCTCTCTCTCTCTCTCTCTCTCTCTCTCTCTCTCTCTCTCCACATATATATGGATATTGCTAGGCCATGGAAGGAAATGGGTTCTTGCTTTCTGCGGTGGCTTGGATAGACCTGGAGGGTACATTGCTGAGTGGAGTATATCATACTGAGAAAGACAGATGCAATGCGATTTCACTTATATGTGGAATCTAAAGGACAAAATAAGCAAACAAACAAAACAGAAACAAACTCATAGCTACAGAGAATATTTTAATGGTTGCCAGATGGGCGGGGAGTTGGGGGTTGAGTGAAAAATGGGAAAAGAACAAAAAGTACAAATTGGCTGTTACACAGCCGTCATGGGGATGTGAGGTATAGCACAAAGAATATAGTCAATTATATTGTAATAACTATGTACAGTGTCAGATGGGTACTAGATTTATTGGGGTGATAGATGGGAGGGGGTTTGGGGGGCAGAATAAAAAAGGTGAAGGAATTAAAAAGTACAAATTGGTAGTTACAAAATAGTCATGGTGATATAAAGTAAAGCATAGGGAATATAGTCAATAATATGGTAATAACTACGTATAGTGCCAGGTGGGTACTAGACTAGTCAGGGGGTCACTTCTTAAATTATTAGGTTGGGGCAAAAGTAAGTTGGTGGCTTTGCAATTATTTTTAACTTTTTAAAACACAATTACCTTTATATCCATCTAAAATATAAATGTCTAACCACTATGCGGTGCTCCTAAAATTAATATAAAATAATATTGAAAGTCTACTGTAATTAAAAAATTAATGAAGGTGGGTGAAATGTAAATGGGAATAAGAGGTCCAAATTTCCATGTATAAAACAAATAAGTCATGGGGATGTAATGTACAGCATAGGGAATATAGTTAATGATATTGTGATAGCATGGTATGGTGTCAGATGGTTGCTGGACTTATCATGGTGATCATTTCTTTAGGTATATAAATGTTGAATAACTATGATGTACACCTGAAACTAATATACTATTGTATGTTAGCTATATATATATATATTTTAATTAAAGTTTATTGGGGTGACAATTGTTAGTAAAGTTACATAGCTATATTTTTAGTAAAAACCTCTACCAAAAAAAGGAAAAAAAGAGAATACTGACATTACTAATTAATAATTCCTAACTAATTACTACTTGTGAGATCTTGGATTTAAAAAAAAAAAAAAGGAACCTCACAAGATTGTTGAGAGTAATAGGTGTGAATGTAGTTTGTGAACTGTAAAGGGCCAAATGCCAGGCACCAAGAGCTGCCAGTAAGTTGTGCACAGTTACTGTTTAGAGCCATCAGATCATGAAGTCTTTATTTTATAAGGGGCTTTTTGAAATCATCTTTTCTGGCCCCTTGATTCTGTGCTCCCTGACTTTCCCTTGAATCAGACACAGAGTTTTTTAGGTGAAAAGCTTGCGTGCACTGGAGATGTCCAATAATATTAATCTCTCACTCTTTCCAATAGAGTCTTTGCCACTTATATAGTATCGATTTCCTTATACATTTAGTACTAAGGCTTGAAATTGAGGCAAAAGTGAGACTCTCTGGGAATAATTAATGTTTTTTCTCTTCTGCCCCAATAATATCTTAAACTTTCCTCAATTATAACATTTATGACCCTGACTCATAGTTATTTACCTGTTTGACTCTCCCATTATGTCATGAACTCGTCTAAGGGAATACAGATTAATTACTTCCAACGCCCAGAACTTAGCATAGTTTCTGTTGCACAGTAAATGTACAATGTTAAATAACGTATTTCTACTGGAATTTTCACTCTTCCTTGCCTACTCATCATTTACTCCTTACTCACGAACACTCCTCCCACACTGACAATTTGGCCATGCCTCCTATTACGACTGAAATCAAACCCCGGCTGCTCCTACCAATCTGATCCTTCTCCAAACCTTAATTATGACTTCTTACTTGGGATACTCAAGGCCTCACATGGAGTACATACCCTTTATGGTGAGTTCCATTAGCCTGTATTATCTGCAATTGGGCATTTCTGAGAAAATTTGGGAAACTGTTACATGTGTGAAAAGAAGAGGGAAGGGAAAAAAGAAAAGAAAAGAAAAAAGGCCAAAGAGGACAGTGGAGTGTTGTAGAGGGACTGTTTTTACATTTGCTCAACAATAAGGTTAAATAAAATCTATGAAAACAAAAACTCTATTGGTAGAATTTAGCTCAGCTTGTAGACTAGTGTTTCCTAAAATACATTGCACAGGCCTAGTTCTATTGATATTAATAGATATGAACTTTAAAGAGTGTTCTATATTTAAATAAGTTTGTGAGACACTGGGCTATATAAAATTAAATAGGTTTCCTTATTCTGGAACACCTAATAGCCTTTTATATGATAATGCATTTTAGACATTTTTTTTTTAATTTTATTTTTTAAATTTATTGGGGTGACAATTGTTAGTAAAATTACATAGATTTCAGGTGTGCAATTCTGTATCACATCATCCATAAATCACACTGTGTGTTCACCACCCAGAGTCAGCTCCCCTTCCATCACCATACATTTGATCCCCCTCACCCTCATCCCCCACCCCCCACCCCCCTTACCCTCTGGTAACCACCAAATTACGTTCCCCAGATTAATTTTCAAACCCGTGGCCATCCTGTGGTCACCGACTGCCATCCAATCCCCTCACCCTCTCCCCCACCCCCCACCCCTCCCACCCATCTAGCAACCCTCAGTTTTTCCTCTTTGTCTCCAAAACTGTTTCTGATTAGTTCATAGACATCTTTAAGAAGGAATAATCACACTGCTTTGAATAATTTTTAATCATTCTTAATTAGAGAATTCCATAGGATTAAGTATTTCTTAGAATATATTTTGGGAAATGCTGTCCTAGAGATATGTATTAATATTTGAATTTTACCAAGGCATTTGATAATTGATTCTATGGTAACATGGAGTAACACTGACCTAACAACAATGTAGTTAGGTAGACTCTTGACTGATGTTTTTCTTTTAATTAAAGTTTATTGGGGTGACAATTGTTAGTAAAATTACATAGATTTCAGGTGTACAATTCTGTATTACATCATCTATAAATCCCATTGTGTGTTCACCTCCCAGAGTCAGTTCTCCTTCCATCACCAAATATTTGATCCCCCTTACCCTCATCTCCCACCCCCCACCCTCCTTACCCTCTGGTAACCACCAAGCTACTGTCTGTGTCTATGAGTTTTTGTTTCTCATTTGTTTGTCTTGTTCTTTTGTTGTTTTTGGTTTATTTACCACATATCAGGGAAATCATATGGTTCTCTGCTTTTTCTGACTCTTGACTGATTAAATCATTGTCCTCTAAGGGTTTGCTTAGCAGAAGTCTGGCAAGCTGGGCATATTATTTCTAGAGGTCTATCTCATGTTCGTATCCTTGTCAACCCATTCATACATGCAAAATTGTATTCTTCAAAAAAAAATGCTAAAAATAGAAGCTTATATAACAAACAATAGTCTATAATGCCCCAGGCTTTTAGTTGTCCTCAAAGTCATTATGAGTTAATAGTACAAGATAGTTACCAAAAACATACCTAACCAAAAGCTACATTGATAGTTATTTAGTGTTATCACATCAAGGAAGATAACAATCCAATTGGCTTTTGCTTTATCACACCCAACTTTTTAGTGAATATAATAATAAACTAAAATGTTTCTCTGAGAGAATAAGCAAGAGGATGATGTGTTTGGAAGCCATATAACAGAATAAAAAGTCAAAGAAATTGGGAATGTTTATCCTCAAGAAGGAAAAATTTAGTGGGAGAATATCATGTATATTTTTAAATACTTAAAGAGTTGCATGAATGTTATGGGCTGAATTGTATTCTCCCTCACAAATTTATATGTTGAAATCTTAACTCTCAGCATCTTGAAATGTGACCATGTTTGGAGATAAGGTTTTTAAAGAAGTAATTAAGTTAAAATGAGGTCACTAGTATGGGCCCTAATTCAAAATGACTAACATCCTTATAAAAAAAGGAGATTAGGACACAGACACACACAGAAGGAAGAAAGACTATGTGAAGACACAGGGAGAAGGTGCCATCTACAAACCAAGGAAAGAGTTTTCAGAAGAAACAATGCTGCTGACACCTTAATGTCAGACTTCTGGTTTCCGAATTGTGAGAAAATAAATTTCTGTTGTTTATGCCTCCCAATCTGTGGTCCTTTGTTATGGCAGCTCTAGCAAACTAATACAGGGTGTATAGCAAATCCACTAGATGGTAGATTTTTTGAGGAAGAAACCTTGTCCTACATGTCTTTGTGTATAATCTTGTCACATAACATGGAACCAGGAACATGTTGAATAGAGGAATGGTTATTCTCTGGGTTAGTAGAAGAAAAAACGAAGACCATGTTTGGAATGGCTAGTATGAAGAACTATGGCTCAACTATGGGGTGGGTGTTTTGACAAGGTATTAAGTTCACCAGTCATTGGAAGTGTTCATATAGAGACTGACTGACCACCTATTCGGTCTGTTGCAGAAGAGATAACTGAACTGAGTAGAAGGGGTCCTAGAAGACCCTGAAAGTCTTTTCCATGGATCTCTAGCTCTCTGGAAGAAAGGAACTTACTAAGACGATTAACCAGGCATGATTTTCTCCCAGGAGATGGCCAAAGCCTAAAGTGGTCATCTTTCAGAGGTTGTGAGAGTCCTGGGGCCAGGCGGATTTCTGAACCATTTATTTGTGTGTGACTTTTGATGCACCCTTGTACGTAGCGTGTGAGCAAATCTATCCTCACCAGTTTCAGTGTTTCAGAACAAAGGCAAAATAAATGGACAAGTATGAGTGCAGGATGACATGACCTTGATGTGGCAGCAGTAAAATTTATGAGAAATGAAATCTTCCAACCTGTGAACTTGGGTATGGCTGGCTTGAAAAATCTGGATGCTACCTTATTTCTCCTAGAGCACATCTAGAAGGCACTGGGCTTTCTTGTTTATTGTTTGTTTTTCAGGAGATACTATAATGCAGGGTAGGATGGCTTCCTAAGTGTTGTTTGACACAGTCCTACTTGCAGTAAAGACTGATGCAAAGTTTGTGTAGTGAAACCAGAGGTATGAATGATATAGGTATTGCCATTCTAGTGGATTTGGATCTCCAATCTGTATAAATGCTGTCTTCTATGTAATTAAGCCAATTAGAAATTAGATGCTTGGAACTTAAGGATGTATACGAAGGTGCAGGGATCAGGAACAAGGAAAAGAGCAGGGAAAGAGGAGAGAGAACGTGGCACCAATCACGAGCAAAGTAATATGACAATCTGCCTAGGCGACATGGCTGACAACCCACCTGACACTTGTTTTGACTTCTCTAACTGCACAAACGGTGCATGCAGATGACTTTACATCTCATAGCAAAATGTGCGACAGCAACTTGCTAAGCAAATGCAAACAAAAATGTGCTTCACCCATTTCAAACAAATCTCTCACATATCACATTGATCCATGGCATGGTGAGAGACAGGAGACAGAGACCACCAAAAACCAGATTTGCTCATTGTTTAAACTACTCTTCTAGGGTCAATATATGTTCTCTGGGAGATCAACTTCTGCTGCATTGGATTATTTGATATTATTTGGACATAGTCTACACTTTGATTTCACTCATTTATGCATGCATGAAAGCATTATTCATCCAGTTTAGTCAACATTTATTGTGTACCTACTGTGATCCAGGCATAGCCAGGCAATAAAGAAGGTACTGTGAAGGATATAGAGAGAAGCCATATAAATATCTTGTCTTTGGGAGTTCATAGTTTCTCATACATGTCCCTCAGACTGGAATGTACTTCACTGTGCTCTTTCCTTGTAGAAATCCTTCCCATTCCTTAAGAGCCATGTTACAGCATTTTCTTTTTGTCTTCACTATTCCTGCCCACAGTGAGAATCATTGTTTTTCCAGTGCTACAAGAGCACAATGCTTTTACTCTGAACTTGCACAGTAGGTATTGGATAAAAGTGCCTGCTGTCATCTTATTTTTCCGGCCTTTATTTTCCCCACCTCCAGGAAACTTGTAGAACCAGATCTTTCCTAGTTCTGGGAAAATTCTAACAGGAGGAGGAAATATATTAGTGGCCTAAACCTCATGAAAGGGAACCTTATAATTAAGTTTGTAATTTTTGTATTGAAAGTATCTTTTGAGTCATACATAGCTGCAGGGCTCCAATGTGCATTTTTCAAAACTCCGTACTGAACTAGAATAATAACAAGGAATCATGCTACACTCTCCTTCAGGGTAGTATAGCATGGTGGGTAAGAGTGTGAAATTTGAAGTCTGGATTTTGTTGGCTTCAAATACCAGCTCTACCATTTTTAAATGTGTTACTTTGTATAGATGATGTAATATAGAATTGTACACCTGAAATCTATGTAACTTTACTAACAATTGTCACCCCAATAAACTTTAATTTAAAAAAATGTGTTACTTTGGGGAAGTGATTTAACATATTTGTGTCTAGGTTTTCCCCATCTTTAAAATGGGCATAATAATAGAGCATGTTTTATAGAGTTAATGTAAGGATTAAATGTGTTAATACATGCAATTACTTGGAACACTGTATGGCACTTAACACATGTTCAAAAGATGTTACTTATTAGATATTATTGTCCAAGTGAAATATTTCCTACCTGGAGTTTACTGTGGTACTGTATTGCACTATTGATGGTTCCTTCTAATCAGATTTATGTTCTACATGCTTTAAAGCTCAATTTTACAAAAACCCACTGCTGAGATACTTCAAATCCTCTTCATATTTTTGAAGAGTAAGTCATTTGTAGTTAGATCATGGATCTTGCATTTCAATATTTTTACCTCTATTGGGTGTCTTACCCGGGAGAAGTTACTCAACCTTCCTAATCTTCTATTTCCTTAACTTAAAAAAGAGAAGTAATCATACACCCCTCACAGGGTTGCTGTGATGATTAAATGAGTGTTGTGAGATGGAGTTAAGTAAATAACATATGGAAACATCTAGCATCCTGTGTGACAGTCTTAATAAATGTTTCATCCTTTTATTTAAACAAAAAAGGCCTTTATGGACACTGGTAACACCTGGGATGGGCCCTGATCACTTTGATCGTGCTGAAAGACAGTAACTTAGATAGTAGCTTTCCATGTGCCAGGTGTGATCTAATACACTCACACACACACACACACACACACACACACATACACACACGCGCACACAATCTAGATCTAAATATCAAACCATCTAATTTTCACAATAGCCCTACGATGTATAAACTATTATGTTTATCCTTTTCTAAGATGAGGAAGCAGATGAGGACTGCTTCAGGCAGGGGCTGCTGCTTTGGGTCTGCTCCTCTGACTTTCCATACAACTATTCTGGTAGCAGTTCTGTTTCCTTGGGGACTGAGTCTTATCCCCAAAGCCCAGCTGGTGGCAGGTCTCTGGTATTGCCTCACTCACCACATCGTTCTTTATCTCGGGTAGACCATGTGTGTTGGGCTTTTGTGTTGAATGGGTTGATCTCATGACCCCATCCTTTGCCCTGCCTTCCTTCCAAATGCCCACTGGGCTGTGTCTCAGGTACTAGGAAATGTTTGAACCATTCTCTGTGACCATAATGTTTCAGCCAGTCTGGCTATGTTCTGCAGAGCCTGCCTCTGCTACCAAATTTGTCCTCTTCCTACCCTAAGGGACATGG
This sequence comes from Rhinolophus ferrumequinum, assembly GCF_004115265.2. Taxonomy (NCBI): domain Eukaryota; kingdom Metazoa; phylum Chordata; class Mammalia; order Chiroptera; family Rhinolophidae; genus Rhinolophus; species Rhinolophus ferrumequinum. The sequence goes on along the minus strand of NC_046308.1, from coordinate 38,546,555 downwards.
TTTTCCCCTAGTCCATCCTAGCCTTTGAGGATCATGTTGCTTGCTGAGTTTACAACATATTGCAGGCCCTATAGGTCGACTGCCTAAATGTCGGCATTATCTCTTCCAGGTGCTGGGGTTCTATTTTGTGCACCAGTGAACCAGAAGTGACCAGACATTTGAAAGTCCTTAATTCCATGAATCAAACTATACCCAGAAGATACTCAAGTAAAGAACAGGTGCATTATGTTTGGGGAACAAATGACACTAGAAATAAGTACAGGAAATAATAGAGCTTTGCATCTGGGTCGTTCAGGAGACTTTGCAAGGGGATTTCCCTGCAGATGGAAAATATGGGAGCAACATGCTGTGATACCACCTCTTAGCTAATGAATGTGGATTGTCAGGTGACAGAGGGAACCTTTGTCAACCCACACTGACTCTTAATACAGAAGCCTGCAGAAATCATCCAGGAGAGAAGCAGATGACTAGTGTGCTGTACAATGAAGATTTTTCTGCATTTAGTGACTGAACTCTTCATGCCTTTGAACAACGAAATCCACACTTCTTTTTTAGAGTGGTGGATTTGAGTGATAATCAACATGGGGAGAGATGGGGATACTTTCTAAAAGGAGTAAGAAGTTAGCAAGGGTAAGCAACTTGGACAAAATTGTGGCAGGTTTGAAGTAATGGGTGGTACTTGTTTCCAGCATCCAGCTAAACAGTCTTTTGCTAAGACCCTCACCTTTGGCCTGTATAGAGGCCCTTTTACTGGGTCAGAGCAAAGAGCAGTTTCCTGACCATTCATTCCATGGTCTTTTGGCTGATGAAGGGAGGCCAGTTAGGTCCAGTTATGATGGAAATGGAAGGGTAGGTTTCCTCTGTTCCACCGACCCTTGGAGTGACTCCATCTGCCCCAGAAGCCATAGCAGTAAAGGGTAGGGGGGCTATTTCCACCTCATTTGTTCATAACCAGCCCTGTGTGCAGTAATTGGTTCTGGTCCTTAGCCTCATAACCTCAGGTCCCTCAGAGCTAAGGGGTTGACAATTCACTCATGTCTTTCCCTAATATAGAAAATTACTCAATTTGTCATTTCAGAAGGTGGGTGTTGGGGGAGGGGTAAAATATAAATACTAGTTATTGGTCCACTGTCTGTTTTGTTTTAGAAGTAGCATTTATATTGATAAACGGTGTCAAATATCATTCCCACCTCCCATCACCCATTTCCCAGGGCCTTCCTTTTTCTCACTGTGTGATACAATGAATTAATTCATAAGAGGCATTTCAGATAAATGCTGAAATTTAATTTATCAGGGTTCTTCCAGGACTTCCAGCTAGTTTAAAATCTGATAGGCTTGGTAAAGGGTAAGGAAGACCCAAAAGTACCCTAAAGCATATTCATTATTCCAGAGATGAAAATTAATGTGCTTAAAAAAACACACACACACACACACACACACACACACACACACACACCACCACACACAGAAAATACCAGCTGCTTTTGCAAACAAGACATTGGGAAATGAATAATTGCATCCTTTCCCTCTGTGTCCAGGAACTTTGACTGCTACTGTGCTACATCAGGTATGGAATGAAAGACAAATGACAAGGAATCAAAACAGAAGGGGGGAGCTTGAGTAACTGTAGTTTTTCTGTCAGGGAGAATGTGAGAGAGAAAGGAAGCATTGTATCTGGGATTAACAGAACTGCAGGATTTCATTAATGACAGCCTAGCTTTTTAGCAAAAGGAAGATAGTTAGGGCAGTAAAAGAGAACACGACTAGAATGTACTTTGCTAATTGGAAATGTATATTAACTTCAGGCGATGTGTGTGTGTGTGTGTGGGGGGGGTTGGAGAGGATGAGAAGAGACACACTGAGAGGCTGGCAGGGGAGAACTGGACGTAGGGGGCCCCAGGTTGGGCTGTACCAACGGGGCAGTTAAAGGGCCCTTTCTTTAGGAACTAGATAGGAACGCTAGTGCCCAGAGCCCTCCCTCCCCCACTCCCTTTCATTCAGTGGCTGTGCAGGGGCTTCTTTGATAGGGGCTTTGAAGTTGGTGGTTTTGAGATTACTCTTCCTCTGTGACCTTGACCACCAGCCATGAGGTTAGTGGGGAAGGGGAGGGGAGAAGGAAGGTGCTGGAGTTGGAAAAAGAAAAGGAAGGAGAGGAGAGGGGAAGGGAAGGCCGCCCTAAGACATTTTTGCGGCATTCCACGACTTTTCTCATCACTCTACAAAGTTGAAATATGATTGCAGCCTTTGCACGGGGAAGGAATGAAACCATTTAAATGAAAAATTAGCTGCCTTAGCAGGTCAAGCACATAGTTACGTTAATGTCGTGTAGAACAATAAATCAACTTCGATCTCCAATTGAAAAAATGCTAATTTAGCTCCGCGATTCACTGATTGTACTTTTCTCTGATAGAAATCTTTTCTTTTATTTAATGCGAAGCCGTGATTTGACAGCCTCCTCTAATGGTGCTTGCAGACTCTCAGCATTTCAGTGGAATTCTGATCATGGTTTTAATATTCCGTGCAGCTCTGCCCCCTCTGATTTCACGCTCACACATTAACGAGAGCTGACACTGGAGATTAGACGCAGACAGCTGGAATGCCAGGTCTTTGTTGCAGCATGGACAGGAGCCAACGTCTTTCAACCACAGCCAAGAGGGACCTGGGAAAGTCTTCTTAAGAAGGAGGGGAAGGCGGGGCTGGCGGGGGCTTGAGGAACGGTGGGAGCGGGGGATGGGGCAGAAAGAGCAGCAAGGTAGTTTCTGAAGGGCATAGGGAAGGAGATGTTTGCAGAAAGCCCTTTTGTTTCTGAAATTCACATTGGAATCAATTCTGATTTATTTAGAGGAAGTGGATCATTACAGGGAAATCCCAAATTGGTTGCAGTGTTTTTCTGTAAACTCTGAAAATAGGAATGTGATGCTGAAAATGGAAATGGCGTCCTGCTTCAGCTGCTCATTGGCTTGTCTAACAAACGATGATGATTACAAGGGAAGAATGCTTACATAAGGAAATGTGTTCTCCCCTTTGCCTTAAAAAAATCACTTAGTTCCAGGTGAATAGATGGGGAAATAAAACTAGATTTATGAGCCAGGGCTGACTGCTCAACTAGTGACTACCGGGGCAAGAGAGGAAGTCTTATAGTCTAACTGGCTTGATCCTCATAAATTGTTTTCTGATACCAGAAATCAAGTAAAGACCCATAGTTACATATAAACAGTGAAGCAACTTGTGCTCAGATAGTGCCCATATTGGGAAAAACAAAGAAATAGGGCAGGGTCTTGCCTGAAATAGTGGTACACCTTTCGTAAAAAGAAAGTGACAGATGATCAAAATTGCAAAGATGGCACATTAATACTAAGTCAAAAAAAAAAAATTGTTTCTCCTCCTGAGGGAAACCAATTGAGTAGAAATAACAAATGTCCTTCTTACTAACTATATCATTAATAATAATTATATTTTGCATTTGTATGGGATATTAGGATTCTAGAGCCCTTTATAAAATATTCATAGGGGAAGGGTAGAGAGGTGAATGCATCCATTCTTGATGCATGGATAGAGAAACTGAGGCCCAGGGCCTAGCAAAGGCTTACTTGAAATAAAATAGAACACAAATCACAAAGCTGCATGATGCAGTTGGCATGAAGCCATTCAGGTTTTAATTTGGAGATCAGATGAGCTGAATCATCTTGTTCACTTTGGCCTATTGTTCTCATTTGTCCTTCTTCCTGGTCTTGGTTGGACATCAGTATGCAGAGGTTATCTCACAGTAGTTAAAAGCATAGCTTATAACATAGCAAATGTCAGAGTAATTAAGAACAGATCAGAGAAATTTGCACATGAATTTCAGTTCCTCTATTATTGGCTTGATGACCAGTAGCAAGGTATTTAACTTCTCTCTATATCTTAATTTTCGTGTCCGTAAAATGGGGAGTAAAATGAAACAATTCTATAACTCAGTGCCTGACCCATAGTAAGACTCAATAAATGCTAACTATTGTTATTTTCATACAGTTGTTGGGAGGTTTCAATGAGACTACACATACATACACACACATGCACACACACGTTGCTTTGTCATAGTAAACATTTAATAAGTAAAGTTACTGTTATGCAGCACATTAGAATATATAATCCTAAAGCAGTCCTATATGCCTTCAGAGAAGTATCCTTGACAGATTTATGCTTATTTCCAAAATAATGAGAAATTGCTCAAAGCCTTTTTTGGAACTCTTCTTTAGAATTACTCGTGGACACTATTGGCACTCTTTCTTAACTATTTCAAATGTGGCACATCTTCCTCAGAGGGTACATTTGTTGTTGGAAGCTACGACAAGTTGCCCTGAAGCTATGTCTAATGAATATGATAGGCGATTAAGCGAGGGGAACATTGTTTTGGAAATAAATGAGCGTATAAAGGAATTAGATTGGTGTTCTTATATAGCATATAAATTGAATCTGACCACAATTCCAAGAGGCTTGTTCAGGAAATATAGCCATTTTAGAATAAACACATAGCTTCTAAATGATACTACTTAGATGGGATCATAGATCCTGATACATTTGTGAGGGGGAAAAAATGAAACATTATTTCATGGTTACATTTTACAATAGCCTTCCCTGAAATAGCTTTTGTTGTTATTTTAGAAGAAAAGAACATGCTTATGAGTTCTTCAGATGATGCAAAAACTGGCGTTCACTTCTCTTGACTTTGCCCTCCTGGCTTGTGCACAGCTTCAGTGTAGGGTCAGTTTCCTCATTTGTTCAAAATCATTAAGTACCTATTGGGCTTCTGATAAGTACAGAGGATTAAAGTTTATTAATCATTTAATCATGATCCCTGCCCTATAAGGCTTCACAGTCTAATAGGAAAGGCAAACAAATAGTTGCTATACAAATAGGTGAGTGCTCTGGTAGAGGGACACATCAGGTGTGGGCACATCCTGGAGGGCAGTGGGCTCTGTATATACATCATGCTCAAGTATGTGAAGATTATCTTAGAGATCATAGGAAGCTATTGACTGATAAAGCCTGGAAGTAGCCCAATTTGCCTTTCCCTTTTGTTCTCTTTATCCTTGTGTCTGACCTCCATGTTTTAAGAACTGACCCAAACCTATACTCCCTATCTTAGCCCTGTGCACTGCTGAAGCACAGTTGTCCTTTTTTTTAAATTTCTCTGCCTTAGTAGGGAGTTCTCTGGCAGAGAGAGAGAGAGAGAGAGAGAGACAGAAAGAGAGAGAGACCTTTACTGAGTCCTCACTCCAGGAAGATGTAGGAGGTGTGATTTATTATAATTTCAATTATAAGAAGGTTTGGGTTTGGCTTAAACAGTTGTGTTTGTTTTTTTTTTTTTTTTTTTTTTTTTTTTTTAACTTACAGTGTCTGAGTTTGTTCCAAGAGCTTATAAACCATGGCAGGTTTCCAGTGGCCCCAGGTAGCATCCTCTATAGTCACATTACTCATAATTAATAATAAACGGCTTTGACCAAAGAGGAGAGCAGATTAATCGAATAGAATGCTTACATGCCTAAAAATGTGGGAGATTGCTTCTGGGAGTTAGATAACATTGATCATATCAGTAACAATATCACACATATAGAATATGCTGGAAGGCAAGAAGCCTGGGGTGGTTTTATTTATACCTCATTGCTTTGCCTTTGTGACACGGAGGCAGGTGTACCATTTGTGCCAACACACTGTCATTGAAATAGTAGATCTATTTGTTCAGTGTGCAGAGAAAATTATCCTGACTTTGTGCAGCCACTCTGAGTAGGAGTGCCTAGAAACATCTAAATAAGATGTAGATGACTGCCATTGTCTACTTGTATATGAATTGTTAGTGGCTTCAGAGTGTTTTAACCATTTTGAATGGTCATGATAACAGCATTTCTTAGAAGACTCTCATCCTCAGGATCGCACTACACACAAGTTTGGGGTATGTTACAAGCATAGCATTTGTGGCTAATCTGCTATAATTTGTAGAAAAATTAACTGGAAAACAAAACCAAGGAGGTTATCTCGATAATGGTAAACTCATCATCTCCTTTCCGATATACTTTCTAGAGTGGGAGAGAAAAGAGTGGTTACAGGGAATTAGGGAATTTCTGAATAACTCCTATAGAGTGTGCCATATATGCTAAATTATGTTAATGCCCTCTCTGTCTCAACAGAAAAAAGGTTGAGCACTACTATGCTGGAAAATGACATTTGGTGTAAACACTAGCATATCTTGTATGCAATCTGTGAGTGGAATTTAGTTACTGTGAGATGAGAAAAAAACTGCATTATTATGTAGCCTTTCCATAACTCAGTTTCAAGGTATATTTCTTAAGATTGGTGTCTGCTGTAGGATCCAAAAGAATCCAAAAGAATGGTTACATGCAAAGTAGTCTATTTATTTGTCCCATGATTGTTTAATCTTATTACCTCCATTAAGCTTGTGGATTTTCTCATTGCTTCAGTTTGTCCCTGAGCAGTTCCTGGGACTATTAGGGTCTATAGTAGAGGTCATGGAGGTTAGGAGTATAGAGAATCAAAATTTGTTGATCACCTACAGTGTGTTGTGTGTATGTATGTGTGTGTGTGTGTGTGTGTGTGTGTGTGTTAATTTTCACAATAATCTTACAAGGTTTTATCCCCATTTTATAAATGAGGATTCTGAGATACAAAGAAACCTAACTAACTGGTCACCTAAAATCATACTCTATCAATAATAGAGGGTAATTAAAATCCAGATCTTTCTGAATCCTCAAGTCCTTGTTTCCTTTTTGAGTATGTGCCTTTCGTAGGGTTGCTGGGCATGGTAGGATGTATATATCCTCAGTGATGCCCCAGTAGGATATAAAGGCAGGGTCGGGCCCAGTCTGAAATTTGAAGTCTTGGGACCAATTTAAATAATCAGAGCCATTGTGACAACATGGATGGATCTTAAGATTATTATGGTAAGCCAAATAAGCCAGACAGAAAAAGTCAAGAATCATATGACTTCACTCATATGTGGGATATAAAACTGAAAGCAACAAAAGAACAAGACAAACAAAGAAACAAAAACTCATAGACACAGACAACAGTTTAGTGGTTACCAGAGGATAACAGGAGATGGAGTAGTAGAAGGGGGAAAAGGGGATCAAATATATGGTGATGGAAGGAGAAGTAACTCTGGATGGTGAACACACAATGCAATATATAGATGATGTATTATAGAAATGTACACTTGAAACATATATAATTACCAACGTCACCCCAATAAATTTAATTAAAAAATAATAATCAGAGCCAAGTAGGGCTCATCCATGATAGCATCTAATGAAATGCACAGGTTGAAGCGTGTGAAATTGCCAATATTTGATCATTTTTCATCAATGAAAATTTCATATGATTCAACCTAATAAAAGTAGGACAATCAGTGCTAAGAACACTTAATATGTTTTTCTTACAGATGGGATTGAAATAAAAATCTGGCTATTAAAATGGAAACAGAGAAGGGTCATTCATTTTTTGCCTGAAGTTGTGTATTCTTTGGCTGTAAGACATCTAAATGTGGCACCCCAGCCTCAGACTTGTGGCATCTGCAGAGACAAGCCTTCCACAATGAGAAAGAAGGGAAGAGGTGACCTCTAGCCCCCCAATGCCACTACAGGCTCTAGTATGAGACATAATCCCTCTGAGATTAAAATCACCTGTCTTGCTCTCCAGCCCCATGTCTCTCTAAGCCCCAGTGAAGACTACTTACCCACTGTTATGGATTGAATTGTGTCCCTCCAAAAGATGTTGAAATTCTGTCCCGTAATATTTCAGAATGTGATCTTATCGGGTTGTGTGTGTGTGAAAATCGGGTTGTTGCAGATGTAATTAGTTAAGATGAAGTCTTATTGGAATTAGTTAAGATGAAGTCATATTGGAATAGGGAAAAGATGGCCATGTGACAACAGAGGCAGAGACTGGACTGAGACATCTGCTAGCCAAAGAATGCCAAGGATTGCAAACAAACCCCAGGAGCTAGGAGAGACAAAGAAGGAGTCTCCCCTACTAGTTTCAGAGGAAGTAACATGCTGCTGACACCTTGATTTGGGACTTCTAATCTATAGAACAATGAGCCAATATATCTCTGTTGTTTTAAGCTCCCCAATTTATGGTACTTTGTTATGACAGCCCTAGAAAACTGTTACACTCACCTTTTAGGCTCTATCTATCCCCTTCCTCTGTTCTCTGTTCCTCTGTCAAGATGATTAAGAAAATAAAGTTGTTGCATAGAAAGCTAAATCCTAGGTTTCAGAAAACATGTCTCACTAGCCTACCTCATTTTTGGAGTGTTCTGAAGAGTTTCATCTTTTTTCAACCTTAAGTTTAGGGGCTACATGTGCAGACTGGTTTCTTCTTGGCAGAGGATTTTTATTCAATTTATGATTGTCAGCTGACATGTTAGATTTACACTGAGCCTAAGTCATGGCCTAATGATTTTGAACAAATGGGCCTCCTTCCCACTGAAGAGCAATGTAAACAATGTGGGTGAGGTCTTCCCTGGTGACAATGATAGACCTTCACACCACCAGTAATTAATTTGAGTTACATTAAATTGTAAATGTTATTGGAATGATACAATATTTTATGCTATTATCATCATTGGTAACTAATCTAAGATTCATTTGTCAGTTTAGTCAATCCAGACTCAAGTTGCCACAAATAGATTCACACAATATTTACTGAATATTTGCCAGACAGATCAGACTCTGTTGCAAAGACTTTGCATAATTTCATTGACTCTGCACCACAACACCAACACATAGTATCTTCATTTAAAAATGACAAAAGTGAGACTCAGGAAGGTATAATGACCTGACAAGAGTCACATGGCTAGTAAGAGGATAAACATGATCGTTTGGATCGTTTTTTGACACTTAGATCAGAGATGAGGATAGCAGAGAGAACAGCTTCCTTGAAGTGCCACATTGGGAGGATTTGAGAAAATGAAGGATCACTGAGGGACCAGGAAGTAGTCCTCAAAAACCACTGGGCATAAAAGAAGAGATCTATAGTAGACCCTGCCTAGCAGTGGTCATCAGAACGTGCAGTCAGAAGATCTGTTGTTCAGCTTTACAATCTATTGGTCTTGTGTCTGTGGGCTAGAAACTGAATCTCTCTGGCCTCATTGTCCTAAACTGCAATTCAGGGATAATTATACCTTCCTCCTTGAGCTCTTCTGAGGCTTACCTAAGATGATCTATGTACAAATGGGAAGCCCATGCTAGGTAATAAGTAAAATTTAGCTTTCTGTCTTCTTTTCCAATTATGAGTTGTGACAAAAAACTATGGTGAATGTTTAAATTTAAAAAGTTTATTACAGTAAAAGACACATTGTCATTAATCCCCCTCAAAACACTCCCCCTCATTTTAAGCACATGTATCCCATCATTCCTGCCACTTTCTGAAGCAGTTCTGGAAGTACTCTTCTGTGAGTGTCTTTAGTTGCTGTGTCATGGCTGCCTCCATGTCCGAATTGATTCAAAACGTTTATCTTTCGTGGGTCATTTTGACTTTGGGGAAGAGTTAGAAGTCGCATGGTCCCAGATCCAGTGAATAGGTGGATGAAGACACACTGTAATGTTTTTATTTGACAGAAATTGCCATACCAGAAGCAATGTATGACACACAGCCTTTCCATTCTGATCAACAAATACAGTGAATGCTGCTGCCGAGTGCTATACAATGGGAAGGTAGAAATCTTCGATAAGGGAAGTGGTTCTTAGAACCTTAGTAAGAATGTCTGACAAGTGTCAGCCTGTTCAGTGCAGTCAGTCTGGTGTGAGCTATGGTTGAGAGAAGGCGTGTTTTAAAGTATGCTGTAAATCATCCTCAATCATGACAACACACCAGGTCACACATCGCTGCTCTTATGGCAATTTCTGTCAAATGAAAATATGGTGTGTCTTTATCTACCTATTTCACCAGATCTGGGACCATGCAACTTCTGGCAGTGTGGAGGTTCCTCAAAAATGAAGAATAGAATTACTATATGACCCAGCAATCTCCCTCCTGGGTATATATCCAAAAAATCTGAAAACATTTATCTGTAAAGATATATTCATTCTGATGTTCATTGTAGCTTTATTCATGGTGGCCAAGACATGGAAACAACCAAAGTGTCCCTCGATAGATGAATGGATAAAGAAGTTGTGGTATATATACACAATGGAATACTACTCAGTGGTAAGAAAAGATGATATAGGAACATTTGTGACAACATGGATGGATCTTGAGATTATAATGCTAAGTGAAATAAGTCATACAGAAAAGGCAGAGAACCATATGATTTCACTGATATGTGGTATATAAACTAAAAACAACAAAAGAACAAGACAAACAAATGAGAAACAAAAACTCATAGACACAGACAATAGTTTAGTGGTTACCAGAGGGTAAAGGGGGCAGGGGTGGTAGATGAGGGTAAAGGGGATCAAATGTATGGTGATGGAAGGAGAACTGACTCTGGGTGGTGAACACAGAATGTGATTTATAAATGATGTAATACAGAATTGTACACCTGAAATCTATGTAACTTTACTAACAATTATCACCCCAATAAACTTTAAATAAAAAAAACCCAAAAAACTCTTTTTGGTAGACGTCATCAAAATGGCAGTGTAAGGTGAGACTCTGGAAATCTCCCCTGGAATTTACAACTAATCGAACAACTGAATTCACATAAAGGTGGGCAAATCGCGCAAGCAGGAGAGGAGGGAAGGGAGAAGTTTGGAGATGAAGTCGTGTGGGCACAGGACGCAGACCTAGCTCAGTGCTCCGAGCTTGCTGCATGCAGGACCTACCACAGCTGTGGGAGAGGGAAGAACTTGGACTGCTAGGGCTCCGTTTATGGCCCACAGGGCTGAGGGGACAGCATATAACACGGCTGAACCCAACACTCACAGCAGAGACCCCGGAGCAAAGACTGAAGGAAGAAGGCTGAAAACGGTGGTTTAAGCCCTCGCTGCTGAGCAGAGAACAGAGCCTTAGGCACTGAGAATAGCCGCTCCCTCCCTAACCTCCCAGAGCTCGCCCTGCCCCACCTGCCCAGTGCTAGAAATGGAACAGTACCAGTGTCAGATCAAAAGAACAGAATGTTTGCTGTTCTGAGAACTGTGGACCGAAGACACAGAACCCAACTAGTTCCAGCAAAGGGGAGGGAGCTGTGGAAGCAGGACCGGCTGTGGTGGTGGTCACTGCCATTGCTCTGGGTCACCTCTCACAACTTACCCGGCCCCTGACCCCACCTATCTGGGCAGATCCCTGAAGGAATAAACAGAACTGCTAAAATATACGGGCTCTGAATCTGGTGAAGGAAGAGCTTTGGAACTTCAAAAGCTCTCCGCATACCCACAAGGCCGCTGCACCTGTGAGCCAGGGGAACTATTAACAGAGGAGAAGCCCGTTGCCCAGGGAATCCTCCCACTGTGTGAGAAGCTGGAATAGTGCAAACAAAACATAGCACTACTGTGTGAGAGAGAAAAAAAAGGCTGCAGTCGGAGAGAAAATAAAACATTCTACCAACAAATACTTCAAAACAAAAAAAAGACCTCTTCCTACCAACCTGTTGCAGAAGCCACACCTGTAGATGTCTAGGAAGAGAAATAATAAATCACTAATTTGGCATGAATAACCAAGGCAACAAGACAGCTCAAAAAGAAAGTGAAGAGTCTCCAGATAATGAACTTAAAGATATGGAAATATATGACTTAAATGAAAGAGACTTCAAGATTGCATTTCTGAAAAAACTCAACAAGATGCAAGAAAACACAAAAAGGCAGTTTAATGAACTCAGAAACACAATCAAAAAACAACATGAGCATTATACCAAAGAGATTGAAATTTAAAAAAAGAACCAAATAGAATTTCTGGAGATTAAGAACTCAATAGAAGAAATTAAGAATGAAATAGCCAGCTAAGGTAGTAGAGTTGACCAGATGGAGGAAAGAATCAGTGACACTGAAGATAAAAACCTAGAAATTACACAGATGCAAGAAGAAAGAGACGTGAGACTTAAAAGAAATGAAAGAAGTCTACAAGAACTTTTTGACTCCACCAGAAAGAGCAATATAAGACTAATGGGCATACCAGAAGGAGAAGAAAGAGAGAAGGAAACAGGGAATATATTCAAACAAATTTTTGATGAGAACTTCCCAAACTTGTGGACCGAACTAAATCTTCGAATCCAAGAAGCTAATACAACACCTGATTACTTCAATCCCAACATGCCTTCTCCAAGGCACATTGTATTGTGGCTGTGTAAAATCAACGAAAAAGAAAGAATCCTCAAAACAGCCATGGAAAAGAAGACGGTAACCTACAGAGGAAAGCCCATTAGATTATCATCAGATTTTTCAGCAGAAACTCTACAAGCCAGGAGGGAATGGAACCAAATATTCAAACTATTGAAGGAGAGAAATTCTGAGCCATGAATAATATATACAGCAAAGATATCCTTTAGATATGAAGGAGGAATAAAGACCTTTCCAGACATACAGAAGCTAAGGGAATTTTCAAATACACGACCTGCACTACAAGAAATACTAAAGGAGGCCATTCAAACACCATCAATAGGAACAATTTGTGGCAACAAAAACATAAAATGGGGGAGAGTAAGGCCTGAACCGGAATATGAGAATGGAGAAAGTAAGTGTGCTGAAGAAAATGGAATACTCTAAATATCAAACTTTCTTTTACATAAACTTAAGGGTAACCACTCAAAAAAAAAAAAAATCCAGAACTGAATTACATACTGTAATAAAAGAAGAAACAGAGGGAAACAGTATAGAATACCACCACACAGAAATAATAGACAACAACAAAAAGGCAAAGAGACAATGGAGACACAGCCTTACCAAAAAACTAAAGATAGAATGACAGGAAATCATCACATATCAATAATCACTCTAAATGTAAATGTACTGAATTCACCAATAAAAAGGCACAGAGTAGCAGATTGGATCAAAAAACTAAAACAACCATATGCTGTCTCCAAGAGACACATCTCAGCTACAAGGATAACCATGGACTCAAAGTGAAAGGGTGGAAATTGACACACCAGGCAATTGGTATCCAGAGAAAATAAAGTGGTGCTATACTGATATCAGATGAAACAGACTTCAGGGTGAAAAAGGTAACAAGAGACAAAGATGGACATTTCATAATATTATGGAGGACGACATAACAAGAAGACATAACAGTCATCAATATTTATGCCCCCAATCAGGGAGCACTGAAATATACCAAGCAACTGCTAACAGATCTAAAGGGAGAAATTGACCAAAACAAAATTATACTAGGGGACTTCAATATATCATTGACAGCTATGGATAGATCATCCAAACAGAAAGTAAATAATGAAATAGCAGCCCTAAATGACATATTTGACGAAATGGATATAATTGACATATATAGAGCATTTCATCCTAAAACATCAGACTATATATTCTTTTCTAGTGTACATGGAACCTTCCAAGGATAGACCATATATTGGGACATAAAATCAGGCTCAGCAAATTTAAGAAGATTGAAATCATACCAAGCATATTCTCTGATCACGAGGCTTTGATATTGGATATCAACTGCAAAAAGAAAGTAGGAAAAATCGCAAATACATGGAGATTAAACAACACACTTTTAAAGAACGACTGGTTCAAAGAAGACATTAGAGGAGAGATCAAAAGATACATAGAAACAAACGACAATGAAAATACATCCTACCAAAATTTTTGGGATGCAGCAAAAGCAGTTTTAAGAGGGAAATTTATATCATTACAGGCCTATCTCAAGAAACAAGAAAAATCCCAAATAAATAACCTCATGTCACACCTTAAAGAACTAGAAAAAGAAGAACAAGTGAAATCCAAGGTCAGCAGAAGAAAGGAAACAACAAAAATCAGAGCAGAACTAAATGAAATAGAGAACAAAAAGACAATAGAAAAAATTAATGTGACAAAGAGCTGGTTCTTTGAAAAGATTAACAAAATTGACAAACCCTTGGCTAGACTCTCTAAGATAAAAAGAGAGAAGACACTACTTAACAGAATCAGAAATGAAAAAGGGGAAGTTATCACGGACACCACAGAAATACAAAGGATCATTCAAGAATATTATGAAGGAGTATATGCCACCAAATTCAATAACCTAGAAGAAATGGACAAGTTCTTAGAAACATATAACCTTCCTAGGCTGAAACATGAAGAACTGGAAAATCTAAACAGACTGACCACCAGTAACGAAATTGAATCAGTCATCCAAAACCTTCCCAAAAGCAAAAGCCCGGGACCAGATGGCTTCACTAGTGAATTCGACCAAACCTTCAGATAGGATCTAATACCAATCCTGCTCAAACTCTTCCAAAAAAATGAAAAGACAGTACTCCGTAACTCATTTTATGAGGCCAACATTACCTTGATACCAAAACCTGGTAAGGACAACACAAAAAAGAAAACTACAGACCAACATCTCTGATAAATACAGATACAAAAATCCTAAACAAAATTCCAGCAAATCAAATACAACAATGTATTTAGATGATTATTCATCACGACCAAGTTGGGTTCATCCCCGGGGCACAAGAATGGTTCAACAAATGCAAATCCATCTATGCGATACATCACATAAACAAAATAAAGGACAAAAATCATATGATTATATCAATTGATGCAGAAAAAGCATTTGACAAGATACAACATACATTTATCATTAAAACACTTAATAAAATAGGTATAGAAGGAAAATACCTTAACATAATAAAGGCCATCTATGAGAAACCCTCATCTAATCTCATAATTAATATTGAAAAACTGAAGTTCTTTGCTCTATGTTCAGGAACACGACAGGGCTTTCACCTATCTCCTCTGCTTGTGAACGTAGTGTTGGAAGTCCTTGCCAGAGCAATCAGGCAAGAGAAAGAAATAAAAGGCATCAACATTGGGAATGAAGAAGTTAAAGTGTCACTCTTTGCAGATGACATGATGCTATATATAGAAAACCCTAAAGACTCTACCAAAAAGCTATAGAAACAATCAAAGAATACAGTAAAGTGGCTGGCTACCAAATCAACGTACAAAAGTCCATTGCATTCCTATATACTAACAATGAAATCTCAGAAGAAGAAATACAAAAAACAATTCCTTTTGCAAATGAAGCAAAAAGAATAAAATACCTAGGAATGAATTTAACCAAGGATGTGAAAGACCTAGTTTTCAGCATTGAAAACTTTAAGACATTTTTAAAAGAAATTGAAGAAGACAGAAAGAAATGGAAAGACATTCCGTGCTCATGGATTGGAAGAATCAACATAGTTAAAATGACCTTATTATGCAAAGTTATATACAGATTTAATGCAATCCCCATCAAAATCACAATGACATTTTTTAAAGAAATAGAACAAAAAACCATCAGATTTCTTTACAACCACAAAAGACCCCGAATAGCCAAAGTAATCTTAAGAAAAAAGAAGAATACTGGAGGTATTCCACTCCCTGATTTTAGCTTGTACTGCAGGGCTACAATAATCAAAACAGCATGGTATTGGCAGAAAAATAGACACATAAACCAATGGAATAGAATTGAGAACCCAGAAATAAAACCACATCAATATGGACAGATAATTTTTGACCAAGAAGCAAAAAACATACAATGGAGAAAAGAAAGCCTCTTCAATAAATGGTGCTGGGAGAATTAGAAAGCCACGTGCAAAAGAATGAAACTGGACTGCTATCTGTCACCATGTACCAAAGTTAATTCACAATGGATGAAAGACTTAAGCATAAGTCCTGACACAATAAACTGCATAGAAGAAAACATAGGTAGTAAACTTATGGACCTTGGGTTCAAATAGCATTTTATGAATTTGACTCTAAAGGCAAGGGAAGTAAAAGCTAAAATAAACGAATGGGACTATATAAAACTTAAAAGCTTCTGCATAGCAAAAGAAACCATCGACAAAATAAAGGGGCAACCAACTGAATGGGAGAACATTTTTGCAAACAGTGCTTCCGATAAGGGGCTAATATCCAAAATATTCAAGGAACTCATTAAACTCAACAACAAAAAAACAAACAACCCAATTGAAAAATGGGCAGACGACCTGAAGAGACATTTCTCCAAAGAGGACATGCAAATGGCAAATAGACATATGAAAATATGCTCAACATCACTAATCATCGGATACATGCAAATAAAAACTACAATGAGATATCACCTCACCCCAGTCAGAATGGCTAATCATCAGCAAGACAAATAGTAACAAGTGTTGCAGAGGCTGTGGAGAAAAAGGAACCCTCATAACACTGTTGGTGGGAATGCAGACTGGTGAAGCCGCTATGGAAGGCAGTGTGGAGGTTCGTCAAAAAATTACAAATAGAATTACCATATAACCCAGGAATCCCTCTCCTGGGTATCTACCCAAAAAAATCTGAAAACATCTACACATAAAGACAAGTTAGCTCCAATGTTCATTGTAGCTTTGTTTACGGTGGCCAAGACATGGAAACAACCAAAATGTCCCTCAATAGATGAATGGATAAAGAAGTTGTGGTATATATATATATACAATGGAATACTATTAGGCAGTAAAAAAAGATGACATAGGAACATTTGTGACAACATGGATGGATCTTGAGAGTATGATGCTAAGCGAAATAAGTCAGACAGAAAAAGCAGAGAACCATATGATTTCACTGATATGTGGTATATAAAGCAAAAACAACAAAAGAACAAGACAAACAAATGTGAAACAAGAACTCATAGACACAGACAATACTTTAGTGGTTACCAGAGGGTAAAGGGGGTGGGGAGTGGGAGATGAGGGTAAGGGGGATTAAATATATGGTGATGGAAGGAGAACTGACTTTGGGTGGTGAACACACAGTGTGATTTATGGATGATGTGATACAGAATTGCACAACTGAAATCTATGTAATTCTACTAACAATTGTCACCCCCAATAAATTAAAAATAAATTTAAAAAAAAAAAAAAACAAAAAAAACATCTTTCTGTTTAATATTAAAACCATGAATGTTCCACTGATCTTTGCTTTAGTTGTATCACATAGAGTCTGATATGATTTTCTACATAGGTATCAAGTCTCACCTTGTTTCTTCCTTCACTGAAGAATTATTTAAAGTTTCTCATAATTTCTGTAGGCTTATTTTGAAGAGACTTCTTCATTGTGGATTGTAGTTTTTATTATTTTGATGTGCCCTCTTTGACTTCTTTGCAGATTTTCAGGTAACTGTCATTCTATGACATTTCCCCTATCCCAGTCTTTCTTGGCTCTCTTTAGCTGTATCTGTTTTTGATGAGGCTTACGCATAGGCCCTGGGCAATTCTGGCTTCTGAAAGAAGTGAATCAAGATCCTTAGCTCTTACAGATGTTTTCTAACATCATCTGGCTCCTCGTGTTCCAAACTCTTTAGCTCAGAATAATACCCCCAAGAATATTGTCAATAATATTGTAAAAACTATGTATAGTGTCAGATTAGACACTAGACTTATCAGGGGGATCACTTCATAAATTATATAAATGTCTAGGTACTGTACACCTGAAACTAATATAAAATAATATTGAATGTCAACCATAATTAAAAAATAATCACAGGGACATATAATACAGCATAGGGAATATAGTCAATAATAATCTAATAACTATGCACAGTGTCAGAATGGGTAATAAACTTATGGTTATTGGTTTGTGAGATATCTAAATGTCTAATCAGTATGTTGTTTTGTACCCCTGAAACTAATATAAAAAAGAAGAAGAAAACCCCCAAGTATTTCTTTTTAAATTAGCAGTCTGTTGAAGTCAGAAAATGATGGGAAAAGCCAAGGGAGGGACATAGATGGAGAATTTTGTGCCTTGACTGGAACTTTCAGATCTGGGAAGAAACAATTTTCATCCTCTGTACTAGACCATGGACTGTGCCTGCAGGGGGTCCGCTGTGTACATGACATTGTGTTGAAATTCCACAAGCAACATTCTGAAGAAGAACTGAAAGGAGGAGAAGGAGGTGTTGTGGTATGATTGTCAAAAAGGACCACAGGGAATTGGGTGGACAACTCAATAATTTCTCTCCTCTTCACTTTGGTGGCAGCCACAGAGATATGCCACAGAGACCTGCCTTCAAAAGAACCACTGTGAGGAGTGTGTTTGACTGACAACCTTCAGCTGCTGCACCTTGGATCCTCTGAGGTGTTTGTGCCAAGGCTGCCATCTCAACAGTGTGCTCCTAGCCAATGACTGATCCTGGAAGGTAATAGAACTGGACTCTTCCTGCCCAGCACAATTCTTCCCTAACAAAAAACGTGCTCAGGCCTTCCCCTCAGCCTTGCTGAGACTTTCTCCATGCTGTGCTACTACCTCAGGCTCTTCCTACCCAACTCTCCTTTCTTCTCTTTCTCCTTTCACAGGTGTCAGACCAGCATTGCAATCTGCTCACGTGTTCTCCCTCTTCCCTTAACCTGTACATGCATTTCCTCCAATAAATGTCTTGCGGGTTTAATTCTGTCTTGGTGTCTGCTTCTTGAAGTGTCTGCACTTGCACAATATCTTTTTCTGGCTCCTGAACTCTGTGTCCTTGCTTGCTTTCTCTGGCATTTGAGGCTGTCTTTTCTCCAACCCATCTTGGTTTAACCATCTTTGTGGCTCACCTTTTGTCAGGTTGTCTCCTCTATTCTAGCTCCAGACATTCAGAAGTCCACATTGACTGGTAAGATAGTCTAACCCCAGTAGTTAAAAGAAAACAAATACTGAAGGAATGAGGCATAATACAAATACTGGTAACCTTGCCAGTACCATGAGTGTGGAAGTGTTGACCTACAGTCATTTGTCAAAACCTTCATGGATAGTTGGGTTTCAGAATACATAATGTTTTGAATTTTAGAAAGGTAATATGGTACATATATTCAATATTATGTAATATATGCAGGAGGTCTGTGACAGCAAAAGCAAAAGTATTTCTGCAGCAAAATGCATGAATATTTACACTAAGTTAGATAAACAAAGTTAAAAACAACTTTTTAAAAGATAAAAAAGAAATACAAATTAATTTCATGTTCATTTAAGTTGGGTTTTTCAGTAAAATAAGTTATTTTGAATTTTTTTTAATATTTGCTGAGCTTTCCATATTTCTAAATAGAAGAAGGAGGATTGTGACCTTCTTGTAATAGAACTTCCATTTATTGGGTACGTACTTTGTATCAAGCACTGTATTGAGCCCGAGTATTCCACAGGCATTATTTTTTATTTCATCTTCACCTCAGTATCACTAATAGACATTTTAGCTCCATTTTTCAAGTGAGAAAGCTGAGTTTCAATTAACTCTCCAAGGCCAAAGAAAAAGCACCAAAGCTAAGACTTGAACCCCACGGAACGTGCCTCCAAAATTATTGGTCTGAATCACTATGCCACATTGTTTGCCCACGTATCATGTAGCCTTGACCACACAACATGATGTGATATAATAAGCCTGACCTAGAAGTCAGGCCTAGGAATTAGTATAGGTTTTTTTCTCTGTGGTTTGTCTTCTTTGAGCCTCCATTTCCTTATATAAAATTGGGGTCAGCAATACCTAAATCAGGAGGTGGTTTTAATAAGAATAAAAATATAAATTAAGTGTGAAAACATTTTGTGATCACATTGTAAAGTGCCAAACAAGATGATACCATCATGGTGGTGATATAAGCCATTACTATTGCTTGTGCTTCAGAAGTATCTTAGGGCTATAAATAATTGTTCCCTTGGAAAAGAGCTGGACAGATACTTCATCTTCCTTGAGCTGCTATGCACTAGAGCACCAGGGAGGCATTGGGACATTGAGATGATCTAGGAAAATGGGCCAATTTGCAATAGCTGAACTACTCCATTTAAACTTAAGAAGAAAGAGCTATCTGTTCTGCATGATAATTCTCTAAAGTTTCCAATTTCATGTTTAAATAAATAATCACACACACACACACATGCACACAGTAGGAAAAACATACTTTGGGGTTTTTGAACTGAGTGGATATGATATTTGCAAATGAAGTCATTGCTTCTGGAACAAATTTGTTGATAGCTCTTTATCATAGTGGACTTTCTTCAAAATATCTGGTTTCTGATTTCTCATTAACATTTACCACATTGTCCATTTCATTAGCCTTTTTATCTGGGCCAGTGATGGGTGGCTACTGAATAAGACAGGAAGACAAATGGTTCCAAGGTGAGTACGATGGGTGACATGGAATACAAGACAGAGTTCTTGCTGAAGAGTGTGGGGCTTTCTGCAGAAAGAGAGCTGAGTGATTCCATGAATTCAGTGTGTGAGGCTGGAGTCAACATCTTTAATTTCAGGTCAAACTGGAAATATAGACAAGAGACAGAGAATAATTATATATAACTATTATATAGTAATGATATAAGGGTATTAATAGATTGAAGTCAGTTCTGAGAGATTTCAAATCACATTAGAAGGTATAGGCAGTCTAAATCTATAGGCAGTGGGTGGTGCCCTGGTGGGGACTTAGCAATTTGAGGAATGGAAGACAGAGTACAGGTGTACTGAGGTACAGCATCCCTGAGTGTTGAAGAGCAAAGAAGGTTCATGTAGCCCTGTATACTGACTTGTTGATGCTAAGTAAGGCATAGGAGTTCATCCAACATAGTTTCAAAATCCAGCTATACTTCTTAAATATTTGTGATATTGAGAAAGTTACTCAACTATCAAAATTTTAATATTTCCATCTCAAAAATAGGATGATAATTCCTATATTATAAGGTTATTATGAGCTATACAAAACATTTGAAGATGTGCCTGGAACATGGTACATATCTTATAAATGTTGTTGATGATGATAAATTATCATAATCATTTTCTGAGGAAAAAGGCAGTCTGTTTTCAGCTCTAGTTGCAAGTCCCCAGAGAATGGCATGTGGCCTCTGGAAATCCCTTTGTAAAAACATTTGGCAGTGTTTTACTAAATCCAGAACTGATTGATTATTTTGTTTTACGTCTGAAGATGATTTGGTTGATTCAGTTCTTGGAAATAAGCAAAACGAAAACCTAGAAAATGCATGAAGAATGCTCTCAGTATCACACACAAAAAAGGATGCAGTTGTCTTCTCACTATTTTCCTCTCCCCCAAAAGCTCTTAATTCAAAAGAATGACAAGGAGTAAAATACGTTTGAATCTCATGTATTTATTTTCCTTTGTGCCACATATAAGCGGCCACATGTCAGATCACTTCTCTCACCCAATCCTTTCCCATAGAATGCTCAAGAGAATTACAAGAATCTTAGCTCTGGGAAAGTGCTTTGAGATGAGAGCTGTTACTCTCCCTTCGTAAAAAAGTATTCTATTGGGCAAAGAAGATAACTAGAAGAGAAGAGACTCAGCAGCAGAAAGAACAAGTGCCTGGGTGTGTCCAGCAAGTATTGGATGTAAGCTACAGTGAGCAGGCACCTGTGTATGAATGACGCTGGTTGCCAAGCATGAGAGCAAACGCTCCTGGATCCTTCTAGTATCCGCTGATATGGACTACTTGTTCTGTAATTTGTTTGCTATGTGATCTTGGAGATGCTCTTTTACTTCCATCTGTGTTTTAGTTTTCTTATCTGTAAAATGGAATATTGATAAATATTTCATTGATTTTATTTATTTATTTTGATAGTATTAAATGAGACGTTATCAATAAAGCAACCAGTATGGCGACTGGCACAGGACATCTATTTAATATATGTTAGCTGCTACAATGCTGCTCATAGTGATAATAGCAGCAGTAATGGTGATGATGGTAGAAGTACTAGTGGTATGAGTAGTACAAACAATAGAAAAAGGTTGGGTAACCATGTAAACCTCTTTGCTCTTTCTAACAGAATGATAGACTCATACATCTGTACTTAGGCAACTAGACTATTGTTTCACAGATGACATTTCTACAACAGTTTTCCTTTAGTTGTATTTCCTAATACTCTTTAGTATTTAGTAAATTTCTATTTGAAAACTGAAAACTGTTCCAAGAGTTGGGAGGAGGAGAGGCAGGGGAGGCTGTATTTTCTTGGGTCAGAGACTAAAGTTAGAACCATAAATGGTAGAATTGGGCAGGGTGGTGGTAGCAGGACAGGAGGAGACCAAGGAGAAGATAAAACTGCACCTCCCCAAATGACAATCCCCCATCTCCAGCTCTTCAGTGACTCTCCAAGGACTTCAGGATAAAACTCATGCTCCTACACATGGTGAGGATAAGCATCATCATCATCTGGCCTTGTCTGCCTCTTTAATTCCAACTCTGAATGTCTTTCATCCTCTGCTTCTTCAGGACACAGGACTGTTTCAGACCTTGGTGTTTGCTCATGCAGCATCTTGGGCCTATGCACAGGGTGAACATCACCTCATATTTTAAGATGTGTCTTATGCCACCTATTTTTGAAGGTTTTCTGAACTTATCTCTTCTCAGTGACACTGACCATCTTCTACTTGGTATTCCAAATTTTGAATATTTTCATCAGTATCTGGAAAGTTCAATTAAATTTTTGTCTCTTCCTATAAAATTCCTTGAAATCAGAGAATATACTTTGCTCATATTTGTATTTCTGACAAAATAAGGGGCATAATTATTGCTGTTTGAATAAATGAGGAAAGGAATAGAGGGATCGATAGATGGATGAATAAATAAAAGAATAAATAGCCGAATGAATGAATAGTAAGTGAATGAAATGAAGACATAAGTAAAAAGATAATCCTAAATGTACTTATAGAGGGACTGATATAGTTTTGTCAATCCCCATCCCCACCCCCAACACACACAATCCAGGTCTTTATTTCTCATAACTTGGAGGTTTCTGAATTTTATTCTCATGTGTCTTGTACTTTCTTTATTGGGAAGTCAGGATGAGATGCAGGTATGAAGAAATAGGTGATGATTTAGGTTTTAATCATATTAATTCTGAGATTCTTAGAAGACATCTATGTGGAAGCATCAAGAAGATAAATAAGAATATGGGGCAAGTGCTCAGATGAGAGGGAGTGATGGTTAATGCCAGAAGAAAAGATGAGACTGATGAGGGAATAAAGAGTGTAGGCAGGAGGAGTAAGATCGGGGCCATTTGGGAACATGGGAAAAACACAGCAAATAGGAAAAAGAGTCAGCAAAAGTGTAGGAGGAGACTTTGTCCTAGAAACCAGACATGAGGTACTACTCAAGAAGAAGGTAATGATTAACATTACCCAATGCCAAGAGAGAGCAGGTAGGATGAGGGCTGGGAAGAGGCCATTGGATTTGGCAATATACTTAATTGATTGTAGAGGAAGTTAAGTTACTTGGTCCTCTTAAGGTCAATAAATGAGTACATCGGTGATGGGAAAGTGAAGGAAGCAAATATAGACCCCCTTTTTAAAGATCTTTCTAATGAAAGAAAGATGGAGAGACAGGACATTTAAATGGACCAAAAAGGCAGAATCCTGAGCTGAGGAAGGATAGAGGGAGTCTGAGGATTTGATATTGTTGAGGATATTAATGGAGCCAAGCCCTATAGACTGTGGAACAGGATCAATGACACAAATGAGGGAAGAGAGGACATGATCTCTTCTCTGCAAACGAGTAAGAAGGAGAAAAGAAATAAAGACTTGGAGAAACCCTCCCCCTGGATAATCAGCCCCATTATCCCAAAAATATTTTTAATTTACTAATTAATGGTAAAGCTCAGATATAGTCTTTGGAAATGGAGAGCTCCTTTGCACAGTCCCAAATTCAGATCAATTCTCATGGAAAGGAAAGAGTTACAAAATTATTAAAATTATTG
This sequence comes from Rhinolophus ferrumequinum, assembly GCF_004115265.2. Classification (NCBI taxonomy): domain Eukaryota; kingdom Metazoa; phylum Chordata; class Mammalia; order Chiroptera; family Rhinolophidae; genus Rhinolophus; species Rhinolophus ferrumequinum. The sequence goes on along the minus strand of NC_046308.1, from coordinate 38,522,753 downwards.
TTCAAAAATATAAAACTAGCATTTTTGTTCATCAATTCAGATTTAAAATTTAATTTCATGGTACAATGAACCCATACACAGTTATATCTATTAGGGTCACCCACTACCAGTTCATCAGCTTACTCTGGCATTGATGACTGTAAAACTCTTTAGGAGATAAGAATCACTATCTCATACTTCTCAGTGCTTACAGTTTTAAAGTGAAGAAAGATTTTTTACTCTGAAATACCCCATAAAGTTTATCCCTCTAGTTATCTCACCACTGCTCCTCAATCCATGGTTTTAACAAAACATAAAAAAATTCTGCAAGAGATTCTCAAAGATTTAAGGCAAAGGATGATGAGGGAGTTTTTGATTGAGTCTTTCATGGTTTCAAGAGGAGACACATGTATTTTGTTTGATTTCCTTAGTTTATCACTTTTTAAAAATTATCTATTTCTCTTTTTTGCTACTCAAAATACTAAGGCCAGAACCAACCAGCTTTTTTTTAAAAAAAAAAATTAATTTCAGGTGTACAGAACAACATAGTGATAACCCCAACAAGTCTACTACCCACTTGACACTGTACACAGTTATTAGAACATTATTGACTATATTCCCCAAGCTGCACTACTCATCCCTGTGACTTTTTTTAAATTATAGCTGACATTCAATATTGTTTTATATTAGTTTCAGGTGTACAGCATAGTGGTTGGACATCTATATAATTTATGAAGAACTCCCCCCAAAATCTACCACCTATCTGACACCATACATAGTTTTTGAAATATTATTGGCTATATTCTCCATACTGTACTTTATATCCCTGTGACTTTCCTGTAGGTATAAATTAATACTTCTTAATCACTTCACCTTTTCATCCAGCCCCATATGCCCCTTCCCATCTAGTAACCGTCAATTTGTTCTCTGCTTATTATTATTGCAATAGTTGGGTGCTTACTTTTTAAAATTCTTTTGTCTTCCACACAAAGTGAATCTACAGTTCTCATTTAAGGCAATGTGTTACTTAGGTAGTAGATTAAAAATGGCCTGAAGGTATATTCACATCCAAGGTTAAATAAATATGAACACACACACACATACAAATACATATACAATATTACCTCTCTTTCCATATGTATATATGTATACCCATACATATGAAGTATATATGTGAGATATATTTATATATATTCGCATATATACTTGTATGTGAAAAGTCATGAGAAAGCCTGATTTCCCTCAACCTTCCCCAGAAACTATGCCTTCATTTCTATTCTCAAAAATTCAACACTTTCAGAGACTTAATATACACATATACATTATATATATATATATACATATATATATATATATATATACATATATGTATATATATATATATATAAATTTGAAAGAATGCTAAATTCTGATATTTTTTATTATACGTGAAACTTTGAACCCCACCTCCCCAGCCTAGAATTTATATATTTTCTCATTGCTGTAAAGATACAGTAATGACTATAAAATGTCATTTAGCCATGCATGTATTTCACCACTTATTCAACCAGAGGATGGTAATAGAGGCCTCTTATTCTGGCAATGAGATGGTAACATGAACAAATAGGCCTGTTCTATGACCTCCAATAGAACAAAATCCATTGGAGGCAATTACTCTGCATGTAAACAATTATAACATCATGAGATAAATGTTAATGGAAATATGTGCCTGGCCATGTGGGAACACTGGAGATGAAGCACAGAATTGCATGGAGATCAGAAGAGAGGAAACCTTCCCACAAAATACGGATGGAAGAGTAGGAAGGCACCTGGTGGACTAGTGGGATAAAGGCGTCACAACTAGTAAGAATTACATTTGCACAGGAGCAGAAACAGGTCATGTTTGGGGAATTAATTACAAATGGTTTAGTGTTAAGTGAGAGAGGGTAAAATAATAAGCTAAGGTGAAGGACAAAGGGCTAGTTATGCTATGCTTAAAAAGTTTAATGTAATGTTTTCTTAAATATTAAAGATGCAAGATTCCAAAATTTCTTTTCTTATCAGCTAGAAATAAGATATAAAATATTGAAGTTGACCTGCTTACAAACAAAAGGATTAAGTGTCAGTAAAAAGAGTAGATGCCTGGGGAAATGTTGGACTCTGGCTTTGAAACTTTCATTTATTGAAAGAAATATGTCTTGTTCTAATGACTGGATATTGTGGTTTAATTTGGCAGATTGCAATGTGGTGATGATAACGGAGGCCACAATTGGAGGAATTTTCATTGTGACTGAGAGAGAAGTAGTTTGAGCTGGTGACCTCACCGCACCCCAAAAGGATCAAATTATTTTCTTCTTTTGAAGTGAGATCACAGGGAAGGCAGGTTCCCAATCTGGGAAAGAAAATATGATTTCAAGATTTTAAAACATTAAGTGATTCTTACAAACTGTATTTTGAAGAGGTAAGTGTAAATGAATGAGAAACATACGGATTTTATTTTCCTGAAGGTCCATATAGATTTAAAATTAAGGAACAAGGAACTTGAGGAAAAACATGCTTTAGAGTTAATCCAAGCATAAATGTTTGAGACATTTTCATGAATCTGATTGGAAATTGAGTTATGCATCTTTTCATTAAGTATTCTATGAATTTCACACAGGATACAACCCTTTTTGTGTCATTTGTGGAGATACTGCCTAAACAGGCTTGGGGAAACTTAGTTACAATGTTGGATACACAATGACCACAGGCCGATCAATAGCAAGTCAGCTCCTGGGACAAACTCTCAGAGACCATCTAAAAAGTCCCCTTTCATTCCCCAACCACAATACAAAAACATACCCATTATACTAATCAGATTTTACCAGATTATGCTGTAAAAACAGGCAGTCCCCAAATCTTAGTGGCTTCTAGCAACAAAGGGCTTATTTCTCATTCTTGTCTCACAATGCTGTGGAAAGGCTGAGGTTCTCCTCCACGTACTGTCTTCATTTAGGGATAGGTAGAAAACACAGTCCCTGTCTGGGGCACTCAATTTTTGAGAAAAAGGGAAAAAAGCAATGGCAAAACCACATAGTGATGCTTTAAACTTTTGCCTGCATGTGGTATAGATGACTTCCACACATGGGTTTTTGGTCAAAGCACATCATACATCCAAACTTGATCTCAGTGAGATAAGAGCACACTTTCTATAGGGAGGGGTATCAGAGAGGTGCCCTATAGGGAACAGCACAAGAGAGAGGGGCAGCAAAGAATTTGAACAACCAACACATTCTACACTATCCATTATTCTTTGGCATTATTAAAATTTGAAGTTCTGTTTACTTGTTTACTTGCTTATTACTTGCCTCCCTCACATTTACAAGCTGCAAAAGAGCACATACCAGTATCATACACTATGTTCATCATCTAATAGGTATTGGTACCCTATAGGTACTCAATATGTATTTGCTAGGTAAAAAGTTTCTGCTTTTCTTTCTGTAAAAAGGGCATGTTGATATCTGTTCTTTATAGGAATGCTACGAAGATCAAATGAGATAATTAATTTATTTCCTCAGGGCACAAGATTTTGCACAAGATTGCAGAAACATTTTAGGACAAATAATATGAAAGCCTTCCAGTCTGGTGAGAAAAATTTGACTCCAGAAGGAATATTCGTCTGTACAGTTGTCAGACTTCCTTCCAGTTTCCAGTCATCTTTCCCTACCCCCGTCTGCAACATCAGTGGGTCCCATTGTTAGCAGGGATTAACCTGTTCCTGTAATTTGCCTCTAAGTGAACTTTTTCCAGGATATCTAGTCACATAGATACAAGGTGGCTTATCAAGGTCGTGAGCTTCTCCATTAATGGGATATGGGTAGTCTTTGCTTGCAGTCTTTAGAGACCCTGGTGCCAGACAATAACTCATCTGTGCTACTTCAAACAACTTCTATGAGAGCCTCTTCCAGGTCAGATGAACAGAAGAGTTCTCATGGGCTCTAGAGCCCAATGGGAACATCTGATCTGTTGCTGGAGACTTAGGAGTTTTTAAAGAAATATTTTCAGATAAGAGATCCAAGAGCAACCCATAATGTGTTCTCAAGTTTCCCAGGGAAATAACCAAGGTTCACATATATATTGTAGATTAGCCTTGAGAACACAGAGCTGACAGGGTCCACAATACAATAATCATGCTACTTTTTCTATATTCTGGAGCTTTAAAACAATCTTCATTATTAATAGCTCAGATAATTTAACACAAGTAGTAATGTGGAAGCTTCAGTGTGTATATTACACTTCTGGGCACTATTATTACAATTATACTTTTTGTGTTTGTTTTTTATTTCCTTGCTGGAAACATATCACACATACATATCACACATACTTGTTTCTCTAGTTCCTAAGTATAGACTCTGGAGTGCATCCTTTACTAGTTAGGTTATTTGGGGATTCCTCATTATATCAGAAGCTCTTTGGGAACCTGCGCTTCTACTGTTTCTAACCCACTCCTACAATACCCAATCACTCTTTGGTGCTTACCAGGGAATCTCTTTCAAGAGCACAGACTGTTTTTCTAAAAATGCCACTTAATAACCCATATCTTATCCCCACATTATGGATGAGTATAGTGAAACCTATCGGGGACTGTGGGTGTGCCTGGCTTCTCCTAAACTTCTCTTTCAACTTCACCAATATCCAAAAATTGGAGGAGAATGAGTATTCTTGGGCCTCAGTAGCAGAGACCATGACACTCAGCCTTCCTGCTCTTTTTTTCAGCAACATCAGAGTGATAACCAACTGCTCCCTGCCTGGGCAGATTACACTACAGGAAGAGAGCTAAGGATCTGAATAAATATTTTTCCCCTATGCCTTTCATGCTCTAAGAGGAATGGATGCTTTTTGAAATTACTCAGTATTGTCACCCTTATTTTTTAAGTTTGAGCTCTTCTAAGGCCCCTTTTTAGCTCTCTTCTCCTTCTACCCATGATCTCTGGGTAGCTTTAGGATGCAATTTGCCTCTGTATTCTGACAACCCCAAAACTTCAGTCCACATTTCTCTCCTATCCCTAGGCTTCTACATCGATGCATAATGTTCATGTGGATGTGCTATGTTTACTTCAAATATCTATCTATCTATCTATCTATCTATCTATCTATCTATCTATCTATCTATCTATCTATATATATGGATATATGGATATATTGGAGATATATATCTCCAAAATGATATATTTTATTGTTCTCTTCAAATTTGCCTTTCTTCCTATGTTCCCCTTTTTAGGGAATTGAGTCCTACCTATTCATTTACCCTGGGCTAGCTTTCTTACAGCAACTACTGTGCTTCACTGCTATTCCCACACTCTTTTTGCCTGTCTCTTCTGCTAGACTGTGGGATCTATGAAAGAAAGGTCTTATTATCCATTTCCATAAACCTCAATATAGGAGCCTAGAAAATAATAGGCAGTAAATTTTTGTATAAAAGTGACTGAATAAAGTGAGTATTATCATAAGTCATGATGTGATGAAGCATGGCCCGGTCAGTTTCAGCAGATTGGAGTAGCCCTGGAAGGGTCTGGATATGGGCCTAGAGTAGTTCATTTGAAAGAGTAGGGATCAAAAGAAAGTTCAGTCCAGTGGCCAGAACAGAAAATCTGCAAAGTGTGGTACCAACAGGCCTCATTTTAAGCAAGCAGTGGTCCAGGCCCACCACATACAGCATCAAGAATACGTACTGGCAATTTAATGGAAACCATGCAGGCCCCATAGAAAGTACAGATAAAAGTCAAGGCCAAGGGACTGAGTTATTTACTAAGACGGGAGGTAAGCACACAGGTCTTGACTCAGGTATTTTAATGGAAGCTTATGGGGACAATCCTCCTGTGAAATGAGGTAGATGCTCAAAGTGCTCAGATCTGGGGCGCAAGAGCTGGCTAGGCTCTTCATAAGGGAAGCTGTGGCTGTAGGCCAGAATATGGGACTGGATCTATTTAAATCCCCACTATACTGGTCAGGCTTAGCTTAGAACCTGAGGAGGGACTAAGAAATGGGTGGGGAGTTAGGGACTCTAGCTATAAGGAAGAGATGTTGCTGCAAATTAGGCAAGCCTAAAAAGTTCTAAAAGGGGGTTTAGTCCTATTTAAAGCATTAGTTGAAATTCAGCTAAGTGTTAAAATTTATATCCTAAAAACTGAGTGGAGAGTATATGGGAACACTGTATTATCTTTGCAAATTTTCTGTAATTCTAAATTTATTCCAAAATGAAGTGTTTATTGAAAAAAATTTGTTAAAAATCACTGATCCCCTATTTGTGAATTAAAAGGAAGCATTTGGGAGTAGTCTATTAAAAACAAAACAAATAAGTACATTTTATTCTTTGCTGATACCAGGTTCTCTCAAGCTGCCTAGGTTTGCTGTAGAGGATAAAAAGACATTTACTGATGAGATAACTTCTGTAGCCACAGAAGCTGTGTTGAGGTCCTTTCCATGAAGCCTGTTCAGGAAATGTGAGTGCTTCTTATGTATATTTTTTTACAATCTGACCCTGCTACCAGGGTGGGTGATGAGAGATGAGGGTGAGCTTTGGAAAGGATGGAACCCCAAAAAGAGAGAGGTGCTGTAGCACTGCAGTCCTATGGAATTGAAGTCAACCTTTTCTTTGGTTTCTCTTCTACCTTCAAACTCAACGGCCCCTGCCTGTCCTTAGATGACCCAGAGAGCCTGTTTCTTGGAGCTGCCAGTTAACAGGTAAGGTGCCAGTGGAAGCCAGTTGCTCTCTTCTAACGCTGGAACTCACAACCTGTCATTTTTCGTTGTCTGCAGAACAGAGAACACAGCCAAGCTGGCAGGGAGAGTCTTTTGTATGAGTTTAGATCTCACTGGAATGATGCAGTTTATTCATACATATCAAGAAAGAGTAATAAATCCTTACATTGCTAAGCTTCTTCAGTCTCCAAGTGGTCAGGAAACAATTATGATGGGTGTGGGATGGAAGGTACTTTTTCCTTAGATCTAAATAGTACAAAGAATAGAAACAATACTCATAATGTAGGCATATTACTAGCCTGCATAATTAACAGCAACCTTAATCTGGCATCCTAACCTGTATGGGAGCCACAGCTCCAAAATATTCTATATTGCCAAGTAGGAATGGAGGAATTAATTTATTGAGAATATTTCAAACAACCTGAGAGAAAGAGAGAGAGAGAGAGAAAGTGCAAAGAGTTCAATAACTATAGAGGAAGAACATGAAAAAGGAGACCAGACAAAACAAAGTACAAATTAAAAATGCCTCTTGAGAGTTATTTTATCAGTGCAGATGTGAATGATGAATAATCAGTGAATTCAGCAAAATAATTAAATTATTTCTAGTCGAGTCTGGCCTGCAGTTGAAATGTTTCCCCGAAAATAAGACCTAGCCTGACTATTAGCTCTAATGCGTCTTTTGGAGCAAAAATTAATATAAGATCTGGTCTTATGTTACCATAATATAAAACCTAGTATAATATAATATAATATAATATAATATAATATAATATAATATAATATAATATAATATAATATAATATAGTATAATATAATATAATATAATACCGAGTCTTATATAAGACCGGATCTTATATTAATTTTTGCTCCAAAATACGCATTAGAGCTGATGGTCCGGCTAGGTCTTATTTTCGGGGAAACACGGTATGCAGTTCCCAGGAATTGTTAGTGTACATTTGTCTAAGCAGCTCTCAAATTACTTCTTTCTTATCACCTTCTTTCTGTGGGATTACCTTTGATAGGGCAATGGCCAGAAATTCCTGGCTGGGAGCTAAAATCAGCTGAACAGAGGGTTTGGAGACCCACCAGAATCAAATGATACATTACCATTTAGGACAACCCTGGGGAGTTTGCTGACTTAGGAGGAAGGTCTGATTTACAGAGAATAGGCATTAAATGGGACTAGGTGATCAAGTTATTGAAAAGGAACCAATAAGAAGAAGATTCTTTGAAGAGAGGGGACAGGGTATTAGGACAGAACTGAGGCCTCAAAGAAAATACATAATTCCCAGAGCAAATGTGAAAAGTAGTATGAAGTGCCCCAGCTCAAGAAGTATGACCTGAGATTAAGTCCGAATATTCCTGTGTGTATATCCTATGATCCTGGGTAAACCCTCTGAGTCAGCTTCCTCAGATATAAAAAAGGAACTTGCCCTGCTGTGTTACAGGAATGTTATGAGTATCAATTGCAATGACACATAAAAGTCTTTTATGCAGATAAAAATTGTGGTTGTAATTGTAGACCTGGCAGCTCTGACCTTTGCCAGGACCAATTTTGTTTGTTTCTCCTCATATTTGCCTCATCATTTATGAGACTTAAATGAATGTTTTATTTTATTTTTATTTCTTCTATGCAAAGATCTTATTTTTACCCTTTTAATTTGCCTACATTACAGATACTATTTTTGATGACTAGTTAGGCTGTAAGTATCAAGATATCAAGTATTTACAGTGAAATCCCTATTGATATTTTTCCATTGATTTCTTTTCCCACATTGATCACAATTGCTTTAAAGTACCTACAAATTGACCAAAACTCCCTGCTCAACAGTTCTCCATACCCATAATTCATTTATTTCAGTATCTTTCAGTAAACAATTAATGGGGATTATCGATATATCTACATACCTTTGTGTGTTCACATATATACTCACAGCACCTGCCTCCATGGAATACAAAGCCTTTGGGAAATGTTGCACAATTAATTCCCTTGGCTTCATTTCAAACAAGAACTAGATGCTTTCCACATTTTATGGATGAATACAGAGGCCCAGCCACTCACAGAGTGAATATCACTAATTGGAACCTACTTCTCTGGAAAACCATTCTCCTTATATCCTATACCGTCATCTTTCTCAGCCATCCCTATAAAAAGAAATTAACCATGGCTCCTTTTAATCTGTATTCCACACTCTATGGAAAGCTACAATCCCTGTTTGCGCTAAAGGACAGTTTACATTGGGATCAGGGGGAAGAAAGAAGATAAAAGAAGAGACTTAGTCCACTACAGGTCTACCCAGAATGCCTCTGCTAACACTTTCCCAATTGGACTGTGTGACTGGTAAATTGATGCTGTGCTTACTGGATCTGAAATCCCTCTTCATTTGAGCCTGCACTAATTGTGACTCCACCCATTATTGCAGAACACATTGAGTAGTTGGCTCTTCTATCATATATACCTGCAAGGCAGAGCGTATAAATCTTAAGGTACTAGGCCAAAAGAATAGATTTTAAGACCTCAGAGCAAGAGAAGTATGCTTGCAACCTGCTTTCAGCCCAAGAGTCAGACATAGATTGTAAGGGAATTCCTAAGCCTGGGGACATAATTAACACAACTGTGGCCACCTGTTGTCAGATGCCAACATTGGGGGTAATTAGTCAACTGGGTACCTGAGAATCACAACATTGGGGGTAATTAGTAAACTGGGTACCTGAAAATCACAAGGTCTAATATGGAAAAGAAGCAGAAAAAGAGACAACCAAGATGGCGCAATAGGTAAACGCTTGTCATGCAGGGTGTTATGCGGAGTCTCTGGACCCACTCCCCACATAAGAATGCAGGACATGGTGAGACCAAAAAGGAACACCCACAGAGCCATAAGTAGGGGAGTCATACCACTATATTCTCGCTGGCAGCTGAGTTGGAGACACAGAAAGAAGGAGCCACACGAACCGCAAACTGCCGTCTGTTTCTCTGCCAACCAACCAACCCCTTGCTAACTGCAATCCGCCGAACTAACTGCAGTGCGCACTTGCCAGCCACCATCTTTTTGCTAGCCCCCATTTTCTGCTAGCGTAGCCACAGCAGTTATATTAGTGGCCAGTGGCTCACTGGTTACAGCTGACAGCCAACTAGCCACAGGTGATGGCCATCCAATCACAGTTGATAGCCATTTACTACCTGAACCAGCACCTTTCCACGCGAGGCTGAGAGCCTGGAAACTGCTCTCCTGGCTCTGTCCTCACAACCACCAACAGAATCACTTGCTCTGAGCTCCAGCGCTGAGGCAGCAGCTGGAAAGGCAGCAGGGACAAATGGTGGGGAACGAAGTTGTCTGGCTTGGGACAGGGGCTGGAGAGGCGGCTTTCTCTTGGATGGGGTGAGCTGGCTGAGGCCCTTGTTTCTTTGTTGAGCCCTCCCCCTTCCTGGCGTGCGAACATAGGTGGCAGCCATTTTTGAGTCTCCACTGTTAGTTCACCCCGCCCTGGCAATTTGAGACCTGGCCCCGCTCAACTTTTGGGCAGACCCAGGCCACTTTTAGTGGCTTTTTCATACAGACCATGTCCCAGGGGATGTCATGCAGGGTCTCAGCTCCCACTCCTCACGTAAGAACACAGTATATGGTGAGGTCAAAAAGGAACACCCACAGAACCATAGATAGGGGAGTCATACCACTATAGTCTTGGTGGCAGCTGGGTTGGAGACACAGGAAGCAGGAGCCACACGATCTACAACCTGCGGTCTGCTTCTCTGCCAACCAACCAACCCCACTTGCTAACTGCAATTCATGCTTGCTAGCTCAGCCACCATCTTCTTGCTAGCCCCCATTTTCTGTTAGCGTAGCCACGGAAATTATATTAGTGGCCAATGGCTCACTGGTTACAGCTGACGGCCAAGTAGCCACAGCTGATGGCCATCCAATCACAGTTGATGGCCATTTACTACCTGAGCCAGCACCTTTCAACATGAGGCCGAGAACCTGGGTACTGTACTCCTGGTTCTGTCCCCACAGACCGCCTGCCTTGGCTCAAGCTGCAGACTTTCATAGGGTCTCTCAAAGGTTCACAAAATCCAGACAAGCAGCATCTGGCTTGAGCGTATCCTGTACCTCTGGCTGAGCAGCCCCAAGCTGACACTAGTGGCAGCCAGCCTTGGTTCACGGCTTGGCCTTTCAAGACGCTTCCAAGCACAGCACAGCAGTAGCCATCTGCAGATTTTTTTCTGGCTCCCGCTGGGTGGCATTGGGTGTTCCTGGGGCTGGTGCCTCCAGTGGCCAGCTTCAAAATGAGCTGGAGTACCACCTAGCCATCTCCAACTATGACACACCCAAGGGGCGGATTGGGCAGGCACCAGAGTCCTGGTGAGGCAGATCCTGCTTCATAGGGTTAGCCCTTGAACAACAACTCTTCCATTGTAGTCAAGACTAGTCCTCACAACCAGTGAGCCCAAGGGTCAGTTTCCCACATTGATGTGCAATTATCAACCAAGGCTCAATTACAAGAGGAGGGCACATGCAATCCACACAAGGCACACACCTGGAGCCCATGGCTCAGGTGACCAGAAAGACTGTGTCACTGAACCCCATAGCACACCTACTATGTAAGGCCACTCTACTAAGACCGGAAGACACAGCAGCCCTACCTAATACATAGAAACAAACACAGGGAGGCAGCCAAAATGGGGAGACAAGAAACTTGTCCCAAATAAAAGAACAGAACAAATCTCCAGAAAAAGAACTAAGCGAAATGGAGATAAGCAATCTATCAGATGCAGAGTTCCAAACACTGGTTATAAGAATGCTAAGTGACCTCAGGGAGAACTTCAACAGAGAGATAGAAAGCATAAAAATAGAGATAGATACCATAAAAAAGAACCAGTCAGAAATAAAGGATACAATAATGGAAACGAAGAATATATTACAGGGAATCAATAGTAGATTAGATGAAGCAAAGGATCCAGCCAGCGATGCAGAAGAGAAGATAGCAGAAGACACCCAACCAGAACAGCAAAAAGAAAAAAAGAATCCAAAAAATTGGAAGAATTTAAGGAGCCTCCAGGACAATATCAAGCATACCAACATTCACATTATAGGGGTACCAGAGGAGAAGAGCGAGAGCAAGGAATTGAAAGCCTATTTGAAGAAATAATCCCTAACCTGGAGAAGGAAATGGACATATAAGCCCAGGAAACACAGAGTCCCAAACAAGATAAACCTAAAGAGGCCAACACCAAGACACATCATAATTAAAATGTCATAATTAAATACAAAGAGACAATCTTAAAAGCAGCAAGAGAAAAGCAGTTAGTTACCTACAAGGGAGCCCCCATAAGACTGTCAGCTGATTTCTCAACAGAAACTCTGCTGGCAAGAAGGGAGTGGCAGGAAATATCCCAAGTGATGAAAAGCAACGACATACAACCAAGATTGCTCTACCCAGCAAAGCTGTCATTTAGAATTGAAGAACAGATAAGGAGCTTCCCAGACAAGAAAAAACTGAAGGAGTTCATGACCACCAAACCAGTATTACAAGGAATCTTAGAGGGACTTTTTTGAGAGGGGAGGGGGCTTAAGGATGGATGAAAGGGGAAGGGATTAAGAAGTACAAATTGGTTGTTATACAGCTTTCATGGGGATGTAGGGTAGAGCACAAGGAATATAGTCAACAATATTGTAATAACTAGGTATGTTGCCAGATAGGTACTAGATCTATCAGGGTGATAGATGGGAATGGGGTTGGGGGCAGGGTGAAAAAGGTGAAGGCATTAAGAAATATAAGTTGATAGTTAATACAGTATGAGGAATAAAATCAACAATGTTGTAAAGATCATGTAAGGTGCCAGATGGGCACTGGACTTATCAGAGGGATCATATCATAGACTATGTAGATGCCTGACCAATGCATTATACACCTGAAGAGCTGAAGTAGAATAATATTGAATGTCAACTATAACTAAATATATAGGTATGTATAGTCACAGGATGTGGAGTACAACATAGGGAAGATAGTCGATGGTATTGTAACAGCTGTATAAGATGTCAGAAGGGTAGTAGCTTGAGGGGTGGGTTATCACATTATGAGGGGTTTAAATGTCTAACTATTACGATGCTTTGTACACCTGAAACTAATTTAGAAAAAGAAAGAAAAAAGAAAAGAAGAGAAAAAGAACACTTAAAGAAGTATAATGAAATCCCAGAAAAGAACTTGTGAATTCAGAACAGCAGTCAAAAAAAAAAAAAAAAAAATCAATCGGCATCTTTATGAGCAGCTGATGCAACAACAATCCTGATCTGATGAAATATCACTGGACCTATGTGCCCAGGGTCAGAGGCTGACATAACTATGTCCAAAGTCAGCGTCATCATGCTGCAGGGTTCACCTTAACGTCCCACAAATAAAGAAAAGGGTAGCAATTGATACGGGACATGACGAAAGCCCAGGAGAGCCAAAAGAAGTTGGCAGGTCAAGGCAGAGAGAGGCAAGAGAAACAAGAAAAAAGCCCTGGAGATGTCAGCCTCAGATTTCTCAAACAATACAAAGGATGTTGGATTTCAATGCAAACTGTTTGGCTCTGTTCAGGGTATAAAAGGGAACAAGGTGGTCAGTGTTAAAGGAAAGAGAGAAAAATGGCTGATGACAGCCTTGGAGCTGAATTAACAAATACTGAATTAAAGACTCGGGTATTTAACTGAGGAACTGAGTGAGGGTGCTCTCCTAAAGATTGCAATTATCAGAGTTGGTACCTAGGCCCCAGGCAACACATCAACAATTTAGGGGTGTCAGGGAGCACAGGAATGTCCAAATCACCCCCTGCCTTCAATAGTTCCCTCATTTGAAGATTAAGTCCTTTTGCTTATTGCTTTGAGTTCCACTAACATGCAAACTGTCCTGGGGAGACATCACCTTACTGTGAATTTCAGAGCATGTTTGATAGCTACTGTCACAAGGAGAGATTTACATCCCATCTTTCATCTTTAACCTTTTAAAGACACTAACCAGTTCCCTAATGTTGTTGATCTGCTCTTCACAGCAGATGTTCCCTGGAGTTCTGCAAAATGATATAGCCCTTCATCTATAGGCCTCAAGCTAGTTTATCCCTGCAACTGGTATCTACCTCAGTTTCAACATTCTTTCTTCCCAGTGCTTTGGGTTTGCTGGCAACCTGCTTGATTTGGGATCTTCTCCCAAGCCTAGGACTATATATAGACTCTGTGGGTCTCATGTTTCTAGATCCCAGGTTTCTCTTAATTCCCAGCTCCTAAAACCCTTGGGTCATTTCTAATACTAACTTATCATTACTTGATGTCTCTTGCCTAATCTCCTTTCCTCTTGGCTTGCAATAGCTTTGTGGGATCATCCACTGCTCATGGTCATGGTATGATGCTGAATACCCAAGAAAGGTGGCAAGGAGCATCAGGAAAGAACAATATGGAGAAGAAGGGAGGAAGAACACCAAAGCATGAATTACTGTCAACAGGATCTTCATCATTAGAAAACACTCTCTTAGTAGCTACCAATAAGATGGTTGGTTGGGTAATTTTTAATGCATTGTACACTCAGATCCTCCCTTCCTAAAAAGAAATAAATGTATATGAGGTCACAATTAAGTTCATGAACACATCCTAGAAAAAGTGCTACATACCTCATCGCTGAATATTACTATGGTCACCTTCAAAGTACTCCCCTTTGGAAGCTATGTACTGACAACAGCACCTAGCCCACCCTTCAAAGCAATTTTGGAACTCATTTTCTGGAATGGCCATCAGAGCTGTCGTCGTATTACCCTTGATGTCCTGAATGTCATTAAAATGTCTCCCTTTCAATATTTCCTTTATCTTTGGGTAAAGAAAGTCATTGGGGGCCAGATCAGGTGAGTAGGGAGGGTGTTCCAATAGTTATTTGTTTACTGGCTAAAAACTCCCTCACAGACAGTGCCCTGTGAGCTGGTGTATTGTGGTGATGCAAAAGCCATGAATTGTTGGCGAAAAGTTCAGGTTGTTTTCTTCTAACTATTGTTTTAATTAAAGCTTATTGGGGAGACAATTGTTAGTAAAGTTACATAGATTTCAGGTATACAATTATGTAATACATCATCTGTATCTCACATTATGTATTTACGATCCAGAGTACTTCTTTTTACATCACCATATATTTGACCACATTAACCCTCTTCTACAACTCTCTTCCCCCTTTACTCTCTGGTAACCACTAAACTATTTATTGTCTATTTCTATGAGTTTTTGTTTCATCATTTGTTTGTCTTGTTCTTTTGTTGTTTTTAGATTTATATACCACATATCAATGAAATCATATGGTTCTCTGCTTTTTCTGACTGATTTATTTCACTTAGCATTGTAATCTCAAGATAATATCCATGTTGTTGCAAATGGTACTCTTTCATCTTTTCTTATGGACAAATAGTATTCCATCATGTATATATACCACAACTTCTTTATCCATTCATCTATGGAAGGACACTTTTGTTGTTTCCATGTCTTGGCCACCGTAAATAAAGCTTCAATGAACATTGGAGCACAAATGTCTTTATGGATGAATGTTTTCAGATTTCTTTGGGCGGGGGGAGTAGATACACAGGAGAGAGGTTGCTGGGTCATATGGTAATTCATTCTTAATTTTTTAAGGGACCCCTCACTGCCTTCCATAGAGTCTGCACCAATCTGCATTCCCACCAACAGTGTATGAGGGTTCCTTTTTCTCCACAGCCTCTCCAACACTTGTTACTATTTGTCTTGTTGATGATAGCCATTCTAACTGGGGTGAGGTGATAGCTCATTGTGGTTTTTATTTGCATTTCTCTGATGATTAGTGGTGTTGAGCATTTTTTCATATGTCTATTTGCTATTTGTATGTCCTCTTTGGAGAAATGTCCCTTCAGGTCCTGTGCATATTTTTTAATTGGGTTGTTGGTTTTATTGTTATTGTTGTTGAGGTCTAAGAGTTCCGTATATGTTTTAGATATTAGCCCTTTATCAGAGGCGTTGTTTGCAGTGAGTTGCCTCTTTATTTTGTCAATGGTTTCTTTTGCTGTGCAGAAGCTTTTTAATTTGATGTAGTCCCATTCATTTATTTTAACTTTACTTCCCTTGCCTCTGTAGTCAAATTCATAAAATACTGTTTGAACCCAAGGTCCATAAGTTTAGTACCTATGTTTTCTTCTATGCTGTTTATTGTTTCAGGTCTTATGTTTAGGTCTTTGATACACTTTCAATTAATTTTGCTACATGGTGACAGACAGCAGTCTAGTTTTATTCTTTTGCACAGTAGCTTTCCAATTCTCCGAGCACCATTTATTAAAGAGGCTGTCTTTTTTCCGTTGTATCTTTTTGGCTTTTATGTCAAAAATTACCTGTTCATATTTATGTGGGTTTACTTCTGGGTTCTCAATTGTATTTCATCGGTCTACGTGTGTGTTTTTCTGCCAAGACCGTAGTTTTGATTATTGTTGCCCTGTAGTACAAGCTGAAGTCAGGCAGGGTGATACCTTCAGCATTGTTCTTTTTTCTTAGGATTGTTTTGGCTATTCGCGGTCTTTTGTTGTTCTACACAATCTGAGGATTTTTTGTTCTATTTCTTTTAAAAATGCAATTTGGATTTTAATTGGAATTGCATTAAATCTGTATATTGCTTTGGGTAATATGGCCATTTTAACTATGTTGATTCTTCCGATTCACGAACATGGAACGTCTTTCCAATTCTTTGTGTTTTCTTCAATTTCTTTTAAAAACATCTTATAGTTTTCAGTATACAGGTCTTTTACATCCTTGGTGAAGTTTATTCCTAAGTATTTTATTCTTTTTATTGCAATTGCAAAAGGCATTGCTTTTTACATTTCTTTTTCTGAGATTTCATTGTTAATATATAGGAATGCAATGAACTTTTGTATGTTGATTTTGTAGCCGGCAACTTTACTGTATTTGTTTGTTGTTTTTAATAGCTTTTTGTTAGTGTTGAAGGTTTCCTATATATTGCATCATGTCATCTGCAAAAAGTGACAACTCAACTTTTTAATTCCCAATTTGGATGCCTTTTATTTCTTTCTCTTGCCTGTTTGCTCTGGCTGGGACTTCCAATACTGTGTTGTAAAGCAGAGGTGATAGGGGACAGCCCTGTCGTGTTCCTGAATGTAGAACAAAGGGCTTCAGTTTTTCACTGTTAATTATGAGATTAGCTGAGGGCTTGTCATATATGGCCTTTATTATGTTCAAGTGTTTTTCTTCTATACCTACTTTTATTATGTTATTATTTTTATTATATTTATTATTTTATTATGTTAAGGTATTTTCCTTCCATACCTATTTTAATCATAAATGGATGTTGTATCTTGTCAAATGCTTTTTCTGCACTTACTGATATAATCATATGATTGTTGTCCTTTATTTTGTTTATGTGATGTATCACATTGATGGATTTGTGGATGTTGAACCATCCTTTGCCCCTGCGATGAACCCCACTTGGTCATGATGAATAATCTTTTTAATGCATTGTTGCATTCAATTTTCTAGAATTTTTATAGGATTTTTGCATCTGTATTCATCAGAGATATTGGTCTACAATTTTCTTTTTTTGTATTACCCTTGCATGGTTTTGGTATCAGGGCAATGTTGGCCTCATAAAATGAATTAGGGAGTATTGTGTCTTCTTAAATTTTTTGGGAGGGTTTGAGTAGGACAGGTTTGAGATCCTATTTGAATGTTTGGTAGAATTCACTAGTGAAGCCATGTGGTCTTGGGCTTTTGCTTTGGGAAGGTTTCAGATGACTGATTCAATTTCCTTACTAGTGATTGGTCTATTTAGATTTTCCAATTCTTTGTGATTCAACCTAAAAAGGCTGTGTGTTTCTCAGAACTTGTCCATTTCTTCTAGGTTATTGAATTGGGTGGGATAAAGTCCTTCATAGCATTCTTGGATGATCCTTTGTATTTCTGTGGCATCCGTGGTAACTTCCACTATTTCTTTTCTGATTAGATTTATTTGTATCTTCTCTTTTTATCTCAGTTAGCCTAGCCAAAGGTTTGTCAATTTTATTAATCTTTTCAAAGAACCAGCTCTTTGTTCATTAATTTTTTCTATTGTCTTTTTGTTGTCTGTTGCATTTAGTTGTGCTCTGATTTTTATTATTTCCTTCCTTCTGCTGGCTTTCTGTTTAATTTGTTCTTTTTCTAGTTCTTTAAGGTGTATTGTGAGGTTATTTATCTGGGATATTTCTTGTTTCTTGAGAGAGGCCTGTGATGATATAAATTTCCCTCTTAAAACTGCTTTCGCTGCATCCCAAAAATTATGGTAGGATGTATTTTCATTCTCATTTGTTTCTATGTATCTTTTTATCTCTCCTCTAATTTCTTCTTTGACCCAGTCATTCTAAAAGTAGGTTGTTTAGTCTCCACATGTTTGTAGTTTTTCCTGCTTTCTCCTTGCAATTGATATCCAATTACAAAGCCCTGTGATTGGAGAATATGCTCCGTATGATTTCAATCTTCTTAATTTGCAGAGGCTAGTTTTATGTCCCAATATATGGTCTAATCTTGAAAATGTTCCATGTACACTACAAAAAAAATGTATAGTCTGATGTTCTAGGATGAAGTGGTCTATAAACGTCAATTATGTCTATTTTATCTAATGTGTCATATAGAGCTGATATTTCTTTATTTATTTTCTGTTTGGATGATCTATCCAGAGCTGTCAATGATGTACTTAAGTCCCCCACTAAAATTGTGTTTTGGTCAATTTCTCCCTTTAATTCTGTTAGAATTGCTCAGTGCTCCCTGATTGAGGGCATAAATACTGATGATTGTTATGTCTTCTTCTTGTATAGTCCCCTTTATCATTATGAAATGTCTGTTTTTGTCTCTTGTTACCTTTTTTATCCTCATCTCTGTTTCATCCAATATCACCTGAGTACAACAGCTATTCTCTGAATAACATTTGCTTGGAATGTCAATTTCCACCCTTTCACTTTGAGTGAATATTTATCTTTGTAGCTGAGATGTGTCTCTTGGAGGCAGAATATGATTGGGTTTAATTTTTTGATCAGTCTGCTACTCTGTGCCTTTTTATTGATAGTTCAGTCCATTTACATTTTGGGTGATTATTGATATGTGAGATTTTCCTACATTCCTATCTTCAGTATTCTAGTAAGACTGTGTCTCCATTGTTTCTTTGCCTTTTTGTTGCTGCCTATTATTTTAGTGTGGTAGTATTCTATGAATTTTCCCTCTGTTTCTTCTTTTACTATGTTATATATTTCAGTTCTGGATTTTTTTTTTTTTGAGTGGTTTCCATTAAGTTTATATAAAAGAAAGTTTCATTTTTAGAGTATTCCATTTTCTTCAGCATGCTTACTGTCTGCATTCCCTTATTCCTGTTCAGCTCTTTACTTTCCACCCTTTTATGTTTTAGTTGTCACAAATTATCTCTATTTATGCTGATCAAATAGCCTCCTTCAGTATTTCTTGTAGTGGAGGTCATGTGTTAGAAAATTCCCTCAACTTCTGTATGTCTGGAAACGTCTTCACTCCTCTTTCATATCTAAAGGATATCTTTGCTGGGTATATTATTCTTGGCACATAATTTCTCTCTTTCAATAGTTTGAATATTTGGTTCCACTCCCTCCTGGCTTGTAGAGTTTCTGCTGAGAAATCTGATGATAATCTAATGGGCTTTCCTTTGTAGGTTACCATCTTTCTTTCCCTGGCTGCCTTGAGAATTCTTTCTTTGTCGTTAATTTTTGACAGCTTCAATACAATGTGCCCTGGAGAAGATCTGTTGGGGTTGAGGTAATTAGGTGTTCTGTTTGTTTCTTGGATTCGAGGATCCTGTTCTTTCCAAAAGTTTGGAAAGTTCTCGTCGACTATTTGTTTGCCTGTACTTTCTGTTCCCTTCTCCTTTTTTTTCCTTCTGGTATGCCCAGTATTCTTATATTGCTCTTTCTGATGGATTCAGCAAGTTCTTGTAGAGTTCACTCATTTCTTTTAAGTCTCAAGTCTCTCTCTTCTTCTATCTCTGTCATTTCCAGATTTCTATCTTTGATGTCACTGATTCTGTCCTCCATCTGGTCAACTCTATTACCTTAGCAGGCTATTTCATTCTTCATTTAGTTTATTGAGTTCTTAATCTTCAGAGATTCTATTTGTTTTGTGTTTTTTAATTTCAATCTCTTTGGTAAAATGTTCATTTTGTTGTTTGATTGTGTTTCTGAATTAATTAAAGTGACTGTCTTTGTTTTCTTGCATCTCATTGAGTTTTTTCAGAACTGCAATCTTGAATTCTCTGTTATTTAAGTCACATATTTCTATGTCTTTAAGTTCTTTTTCTGGAGACTTTCCATTTTCTTTCTGAGGCGTCTTGTTACCTTGGTTATCCATGGCAATTAATGAATTAATATTTCTCTTCCTAGACATCTACGGGAGTGGGTTCTTCAACAGGTTGATAGGAAGAGGTGTTTCTTTTGCTTTCCAGTAGGTGTTGGTAGAATGTTTCATTTTCTCTCCGATTGCAGACTTTTATTCTGTCTCACACTGTATTGGTATATTTTCTCTGCACTGTTCTGGTTTCTCACACAATGAGGGGATTCCCTGAAAAGGCGGGCTTCTCCTCTGTGTACAGTTCATCTGGGTCACAGGGCACTGCCTCCATGGGAGGATATGAAGAGCTCCTGAAGTTCCAAAGCTCTTCCTGCACCAGATTCAGAGCCTGTGTGTTTCAGGGCCTCTGTTTACTCCTGCAGGCATTCACCCAGATAGGTGTGGACAGGGGCGGGGTGGGTTGTGAGAGGTGGCCCAGAGCAATGGCAGTGATCTAATACCACAGACAGTCCTGCACCAGATGCTTCCTCCACTTTGCTGCACCTAGTTGGGCTGCAAATTTGAGGCTGCGGGCCACAATTCTCAGAACTGCAAACATTCTGTTCTTTTGATCTGACACTGCTACAGTTCTGCTTCTAGCACTGGGAGTGTGGGGTGGGACAAGCTCTGGGAGGGTGCGGAGGGGGCGGCTAGGCTCAGTGCCTAAGCCTTCCTTCTATTCTCTGCTTGACCATGACAGCTTAAACCACTGTTTTAACACTTTTTCCCTAGTCTTTGCTCTGATGTCTCTGCTGTGAATTTTGTTTTCAGTTGTGCTGTATGCTGATCCCTCATGCACGACTGTGGGCTATAAGTGGAACTCTATCAGTCTAAGTTCTTCCGTCTCCCATGGCTGTGGTAGCTCCGACATCCAGCGAGCTTGGACGTCAGATCACTGGTCTGCATCCTGCACTCATGTGTATCGCGTTTCTGCACTTCCTGCTTCCCTCGTTCCCTGTTGGCCCAATTTGCCCACCTTTAGATGATTTCAATTGTGCGCCTCTTAGTCTTGCCTGTCTGCTGCACTGGTAGTCCTTTGTGGTATTATAGTTGTTCAATTTATTGTAAATTCCAGGGGAGATTTTAAGAGGCTCACCTCAACGTGCCATATTTATGACGTAATCTGTGATTCCTATTTCTATGTTTAAGTTCTCCCTAAGATCATTGAGCACTCTTATAACCAGTGTTTTGAACTCTACATCTCTTAGATTGCTTGTCTCCCTTTTGTTTATTTATTTATTTTTTTAATTTATTGGGGTGACAATTGTTAGTAAAATTACATAGATTTCAGGTGTGCAATTCTGTATCACATCATCTATAAATTACATTGTGTGTTCACCACCCAGAGTCAGTTTGTTTATTTCTTTTTCTGGACATTTGTTCTGTTCTTTCATTTGGGACATATTTTTTTGCCTCTCAATTTTGGCTTTTTCTGTGTGTTTATTTCTATGTATTAAGTAGGGGTGCTATGTCTTCCTGTCTTAGTAGAGTGGCTTTATGTAGTAGGTGTGCTATATGGTCCAGTGATAAATTCTTTCTGGTCATCTGAGCCAAGTGCTCTGGGTGTGTCCCTTATGTTAGTTGTGTGTGTCGTCCTGTTGTAGTTGAGCCATAATTGCTTTTGGCAGGTGAGTGGGTGGGATTGACCCTCAGGCTGACTGGCTGTGAGGTTTGGCCAGGCTCACAGTGTATGTGCTGCTGTCTAAGCCCTGACCCTTGGGGTGGGATTCACCCCAGTCGGCTCTGGTAACTTTCAAAACTATTTTTGAATTTGCTACTTGTGTGACTAACTGGGTGGTTCTCTGTTGTGGTCTGAAGCTGACATCCTTATGTCTCCCATGTTGTCCAGATCAGTTGCTGACTATTAGTGGCCTGGGCTCTCTGAAAGGAGCTACAAAGCAATTTGCAGTGGTCACTGATAATGATGAACCTGGAGGCATGTGGGAGAGTCCATGCTGTGAACTGAGGCCAGCTGCCACCAGTCCTGGGCTTGGAGAAGCTCAGCATATGGCCTAGGGTGTACTGAGTCCTGCCACAGCCTGCTAGCTGCCCCTAAGACTATGCTGCTCAAAGCCTCTGGTGGTATGAGAGTTCAGTGAGTCAAGGTCTCAAGGAGTGACCAGGGTGGTGAGTGGTGTTCACCAAGATAATGCAGATTCAGGTTTGTCACCTGTGCTTAGCATGGATCCACTTAGAAAAAGGCACAAAGCACAACAAGGCTATCTACCCACCTACCTGGGGCCTGTGGACACCAAGAGTTCTCTAAAATAGAATGCAGGGCAGGCCAGTGATGGCTTCCCACAACCAAAATTGCCTCCCATGGTATGCAAGCTGAGGCTGGCTGCTTGCTGCTCAAAGAGCTTCCTACAGTGTGTGGACTAGGGCTGGCTGTTCACCTCAGAAAGTGCCTTCAGTGGTACATGAGTTGGATGGGTGGCATCCCAGGGAGTCCCCAGCATAGAGAAAGCAGATTTCACTTGGTCAATGCAGATTTAGATTTGGCCGTGTGAGAGGAAGGCTCACCACAGGGACAATAGTGTCTGTCCCTCCACCCCTTGACCTGAAGCCACACAACTCAGTCTTTCACTGTATGTCTCTGGTGCTCCCTGAGCTACCATCCCTCAGCCAGAGTCCAAGGTGAGTGCCAGGGAGGGAGAAAGTGTCTGTGTGGGCCCTTTAAGAGGACACCTGGGTCTCCAGCAGCCTTTAGTCTCACCCAGTTGGACAGAATCACCACTGATTTTCACAGACAAATTTTGTGGTGGTTTCTCTTCCTGGCACTGAAGCTCTGTATTTGGGAGCCTGGTGTGGGTGAGGCACCCCTTGCTCCTCATGGGGGACCTCTGCAGCCGAGATATCCCTCCTGATTCTTAACTTTCACATGGGGTTTGGGACCAGCAAGTTTTGTGTCTCCACGCCTCCTACCAGTCTCAATTTTGTTTCTTCTTTATATTCTTAGTTATAGGACTTCTGTTCATCTAGTCTTCAGATGGTTTTTCAGGTAGATTGTTCTATAATTTAGTTGTCATTTTAATGTTGTCAAGGGAGAGGGCAAGCACAGCATTTACCTACTTCACCATCTTGACTGGACTCTGGCCTGTAATTTTCTTTCTTAGTAAAGTCTTTGCCTGTTTTTGGTATCAGGGTAATGCTGGCTTCATAGAATGAATTTGGAAGTGTTCTTTCATCTTCCATTTTTAAAAATAGCTTAAGAAGGATAGGTATTAATTCTTATTTGAATGTTTGGTAAAATTTACCTGTGAAGCCACCTGTTCCCAGACTTTTATTTGTTAGGAGGTTTTGATTACTGCGTCAATTTAATTACTAGTGATAGGTCTGTTCAGATTTTGTATTTCTTCCTGTTTTAGTCTTGGAATGTTGTACACTTTAGAAATTTATCCATTTCTTCTAAGTTGTTGAATTTGCTGGCATATAATTGTTCCTAGTATTCTTTAATGACTCTTTGTATTTCTGTGATGTCAGTTGTAACTTCCCATCTTTCATTTGGGATTTTGTTCATTTATGGTCTCTCTTTTTAAAATGAATTTAGTTAAAAGTTTATCAATTTTATTTATCTTTTTTGAAGAATCAGCTTTTATTTTATTGATCTTTATTATTTTTTTTCTATTTTGTTTCTTTCCTTTTTGATGTTAACTATTTCCTTCCTTCTGTTTACTTTGGATTTTTTTTGTTCCTCTTTTTCTAATTCCTTTAGGTGTAGGGTTAGATCATTTATTAGAGATTTTTCTTATTTCTTGAGGTAAGCCTTTATAGTTATGAACTTTTCTCTTAGAACTGCTTTTGCTGCATCTCATGAATTTTGAAAAGTTGTAATTTCATTTTAATTTGTCTCAAGTTAGTTTTTGATTTCCTCTGTTATTTCCTCTGTGATCCATTTGTTATTTAGTAGTGTGTTATCTATTTTTTTATTTGTAAAATTTTTTCCACTATCCTTCCAGTAGATGATTTCTAATTTCATGCATTGTGATCAGAAAAAGATGCATGATATGATTTCAGTTTTATTGAAGATACTGAGGCTTTTTCTGGGCCCTAATACGTGATCTACCATGGAGAAAGTTCCATGTGCATTTAAAAAAGTGTGTATTCTGCAGATTTTGGGATGAAAGATTTTATAAATGTCTATTAAGTTGAACTGATCTAATGTGATACTTAAGGCTGTTGTTTCCTTATTAATTTGTCTATCCATTGCTGTGAGTGGGGTATTAAAATCCCCTACTATTGTTGTTTTACTGTGGATTTTCCCCTTTATGTCCATTAATATTTGCTTTAAATATTTGTGAGCTCTTATGTTGAGTTCACAGATATTTCTGATTGTCTTGGATTGATTCCTTTATAATTATACAATGTCTTTCTTTTTCACTTTTTTCTTTTTGTTTTAATATGAGTATTTTTTTCTGATATGAGTATTGCTATCCCAGCTTTCTTTTTGTTTTTATTTACATGGAATATCTTTTTCCATCTCTTCATTTTCAGTTTGTATGTGTCTTTCAATTTCAAGCGAGTCTCTTATAAGCAGCATATAGATTGGCCATGTTTTTAAATCCATTCCATCACCCCATGTTGTTTTATTGGAGTATTTAATCCATTTACATTTAGTGTAATTATTAAAATATATGTATTTATGCCATTTTGTTAATTGTTTTTTTGTTCTGTTTTGTTTTTATGGTTCTCCTCTGTTCACTTATTTTGTTCTTAATATCTTTTCTTGTGATTTGCTGTTTTTCTTTAGTATCTTGTTTGGATTCCTTTCTGTTATTTGTATATCTTTTGTAGGTTTTTGGTTTCTGGCTACCATGAGGTTTATGTATATTATTCTGTATCTATAGCAATCTATTTTAAGCTGATGGCATTTAAGTTCAAATATATTCTATAAGGACTACACTTTTACTCCCTCCTTTATGCTTTATGTTTTTGATGTCATGTTTTAGATCTTTTTGTGTTGTGAAGTTGCTATCTAGTTATTGTAGTTTGGGTCAAATTTGATAATTTATTTTGTTTTGATCGTCATAATAGCTTTCTAAATGTCCAATTCACCATATTTATTAAATACTTGGCTTTAACTGTGAAATGTTTTTCCCTTTCTAATATTTTCTTATTTTTGGTTATGGCCTTTTATTTTCTGCTAAAAGGAGACCCTTTTACGTGTCTTGCAAAAGTTATTTAATAGTGGTGAATTCGTTTACTTTTTGCTTGTTTGAGAAGCTCTATCTTTCCTTTAATTTTGAATGACAACCTTGCTGGGTGAATTATTCTGGGTTGTAGATTCCTTTTTTTTCCCAGCATTTTAAAGATGTCCTGCCATTCTTTCTGCCTTGTAGAGTTGCTGCTGAGAAATCAGCTGATAGCCTTATGGAGTTTCCTTTGTATGTAACTTGTTTTACCCTGCTGTCTTCAATATTATCTCTTTATATTTAATCATTTTCATTACAACATGTCTTGATGTGGGTTTCTTTGGGGTCATTTTGTTTGGAACTCTGTGTTTCCTGAACCTGGATGTCTCTTCCCCTTCCCAGGTTAGGAAAGTTTAACCATTGTTTCTCTAAATAAAGTTCCTGTTAATTTCTCTCTTTATTCTCCTTATGGGATACCTATAATGTGAGTGTTTGAAGAGTTGATGTTATGTCAAAGGTCCCTTAAACTATCCTCATTTTTTAAAAATTCCTTTTTCTTTCTGCTGTTCTGATTGATTTCCATTAGTCTGTCTTCCAGGTCACTGATCTATTCTTCTGTACTAGCCATTCTGCTGTTGATTCTTTCTCATGTGTTTTTATTTCAGTTGTTGTATTTTTCAGGTCTGCTTAATTCTTTATTATACTTGCTAACTTTGTTGAATTTCTCCCGAAATTCCTCTATTCCATTCTCAAGTTTAGTGAACATCTTTATCACAATTTCTTTGAATTCTTCATCAAAAAATTACTTATCTCTATTTACTTAGTATTTTTTTTGGGGGAGGGGGCGGTTGGAGAGGATTTTTCTTGTTCCTTCATTGGAGAAATATTGTTCTGTCTTTTCATTTTGTTTGACTTTCTATGTTTGTTTATATGGATTAGACAAAATAATTATCTTTCCCAGTCTTGAAAAAGTGGCCTTATGTAGAATCAGCTTTTATGTATGCTATGTATGCTGGGTAGTTTTGGCAGGCCAGTAGAAGCCAAGCATGTACCTAAGCCATCTGTGGTACTGACCTACTAAGCCTGAGAGGCTCTGGGTGGGAAGGCCAAGTACATATAGTAATGCCCTGTTGGTTGTGCTTACTTCCTTTGCTCAGGGCTGAAATGGGCTCTGTTGATGTGTTCAGCAAGAAGCTGCAGTGACATTGCAGTTTAGCCAGAGCACCTGGATAGAACCCCCACTCAACCTATGGAGGTAGAGGGGAATATAAACAACAGTGCTAACTGACCCCTCTGACCCCAGAGAACTTCCACATTCTTTGGAGAGCACCAGTGGCTCCCCAGCCTTCTCTATTCAGTCCCTCTCTTGTTTGTTGTAGAGAAGTAGAAGTGACTTCTATGTAGGCTGTCCATAGGGGGTAGTTTCAGGAAGCTGGTTGGAGCTGTGTAGATGTTTATGGTGCTTGGAACACTGGCTTGCCAGGTGGAAGCAGCTTCCACTGGGAGGCCAGGTGTGTGTGTGATGATACTCGATTTTTCAGGCTTGCTCCCTTTGTTCAGAGGCAAAAGGTTCTAAGCAATGTAGCTGGGACCTGACGTGGTGATCTTATATGTAGTCTAAAGCAACCAAATATATCTCCTGCCCACCCTGAGGAAGTGGAGGGGGATGTAAACAATGTTACTCACTGGCTTCTCTGGCCTGGAGAATTCCGACAGCATTTGGAGGGCTCCTGTGATTTTCCAGCCTCCTCTATTTGTTTTTGTTTTTTTCTCTTGTTTGTCATTCAGAAACTGTTCATTCAGTCCTCAGTTGTCCTGCAGGAATAACTACTATCTATAAATGTGTATATTTGAGTTTACTCATGTGAGGCCTCGAGTTCAGTGTCCTCCTATACCACCATCATCTTGGACCTCTGCGTTCTTGGATTATTTAATAAAGAAATAGAGGCCTACCCACCTCAATAGCCTCCACTGCATCTCTAAAGGAAAGCACAGAATCAAAATTGATGTTCATTATGATCCCTTCCATTAGTGTAACTATACTTTAAACATTTGAGCCCACAAAGCAGTGAGAATTAACTATTCTGATAAATTTACTTCTGCAGAAATAACTGTATTTTATTCAGTCATGATGTTAGTTAAATAAGGCATCAGACCACCTCACCTAATCCTAGCATAATTTCCTGTTTAATTACTGTAATAGCCAAACTTTATAATAAGACACCTTATGTAATTTTCATATATACTAAGTATGATCTCAGTCAAGACTCAGTCTCCTTATCTGTAAAATGATGACAATAATACCAAGCATATTTTCAATCTGTTGTGAGGGCAAAAAGAAATAATTAATGTATGGCTCCCAGCATTTTACATAGCCAATGCTTTATATATGCTAAATACCACCACAACCGCCACCATCACCATCACTGTTGTTGATCTCATAACAGCATTGTACCTGAATTCCTATCCTGGCTCTACCATTCATGAGCTATATGATCATGGAAAAGTCACTTAACTTTTCTCTGCCTCAGTCTTCTCACCTGGAAAATAAAGATAAGGCTATATAATACATAGCTGAGGGGGTTGTTGCAAGGATTAAGTGAAATAACATGTGAAAAACACTTAAATCAGAGACAAGCACAAAATAAGGATTTAAGTAATATTAGTTTTAATTATGGTTGTTGTTATCTTCCATTTTACTTCTAAGGATGGTAGTTCCAAAAGTGTTGTTTGGGGTCACCTGGTGGTTCCTTTTTCAGGTAGCCCACAAATTCCAAACTATTTTTAGAGTAATATTAAAATGTAGTGTGCCCTTTTCACTCCCACTCTCTTGAATATACAGTGCCGTCTACTCGAGACAACATGAAGTGTGTATCACTACAGATTGAATGCAGGTGCGCATTTGAGACTCTAGCTGTCTTCTACGAAATAATAAAGAGATTTGCAAAACAAAAATGTAAAATAGTGTTTTTCTGTCTTATTTTTTTTTGAAAAATATAGCTTTTTTTCCCTAAAAGAATGTTTTTTATGTTAGCTTATGATGGATTTATTGCTTTTATTTAAAACGAATAAACAAAATTTTAATGATTAGTTTTAATTTCCAATGTGGTTAATAGTAATAGGTAAAATCCACATAAACAAAAATTCTTTGGATCTATCAATAATTTTAAAAGTGTAAAGGTCTACTGAGACAAACGTGTTTGAGAACTGCTGTCTTAGTACATAAAGATTCGGGGTTGTTGACATCCTCAAAGTCACTTGCTTGAGATTGGAGTATAAGTAGAGTTAAATCTCAAGCAAAGTTTCCTGATAAAGAAAGTTAGTGGTCATTTTAATAGATCACACCTCAAGAGTAATGGAAATCCCACATAAAGATAGGGGTCAATGGTCATCACAATGCTTTTATACTTGAGTACTGTTGCAGGGTTCTGTATGGTCTACTTAGCAAGATCTACTCATAACATGGTATTCAAGGCTAATAGATGTTTTCTACATCTTAGATTTTATTCCAAGTGGCCAACCACGGCAGAATCAAATTCACCTACTTCTTGCTTGGTGATTCAGAAGAGGCACCAAGTGTTAATACTCTTAAGTTGTGGTTTCAGAATCTAAACTGATTCCCAGCACAGGTTTCCAATGTCAAATGTCAGGCAAGAATTATCACCCATTTGTAAGCCATTTTAAATACACTTTTCAGGAGTTCAAGAACTAATCTCTGAAGGAACTGTATCAAGTTCTTCCCAATCCTGTCCCCGTACCACAGATAACTATGCTCTAGTCAAAGGAAATTCTTTGGGATACTGGGGCATACCTTAAAGAGGAGAAATAAATAGGGACAGTTATCTATAGAAAAGACATATGTATGTAGTCTCTTTTTGAATAAGCATTTGATACTTGAGTGTATTTCACTGGAACAAATTAGTTTAAGTATGTAATATTCTGATTTAGGGTCCCCATCTTTGTCTTGGTACAAAGTTGATACTCACTATGTTGTTTAAGACCTCTTGTCTAGAAGCCTTCAGATTTTTAACACATGTACAGACAAATATACAATGCATTTGCTTGGGTTTGATTGAAATCTTCAGTAGTAATTCAAAGAGTTTGGCTTATGGGGAAATGTTACAGGTTTGCATGCATTATGCAGAATTTTCTGCTCACTAAAATGGGCTTTTGGGTTTATTTTAATCCAATTTTTATTTGACATAAATGTCACATTTATGCTGAAGAATCATATCATTCTTCTATTTCTGCTCCACAAATGTTAATTTTTCAAATGTTACCCTACATAAACTATAACTACACGATGCCAAATATCCATCTGGAAATAATGAACCTTTATTTTATTATCCTAATGTTCCCAAATCTAACATTTGATAAAATAGAGTTAAATTGCCTAGATACTTAACTATTTTCATTTATATCTAGATGGAATAGTATTATTTAAATAAAAACAGAAATAAGCAACAGGAAATAAAAATCATTTTGATCAAACTATATAACATCATAGAACTAAACAACCATACTCCGTTATTTTGCTAAATTTAGCAATTTCAATCAAATGTTATTTCATAACTTTGTGTATGGAATATAATGTGCCAAACAAAATAAATTGACTATTTTACTGTTGAGATAATGTGGAAGCGGCATGGAGCCTGAGGAAACAAGCACAACATAGATGAGGCAAGGCAGAGTTGATTGCATTCTCTTTTCCTCCATAGAGGGTCTGAACAGAGCTGGTTGTCTCCAAAAGCAGAGCAGGGACACTGGTCTTCTTAGCTCTGACTCGACAGAGGAGGCTATTGCTGCGAAGTCTTCATCCCAGCCAACACTGTGGTTTTAGAAAAGTGGCATACAAGGTAGATCTAACTACTGATTTATAGTTAGATTCTCCCTCCCTCAATTTTCCAACCAGTGTCTCAATGGATAGTGAACACACTCCAGACTTCAGGGATGATCCATTCATTCAATCCACATCACTACCTTAAGACTTGGAAATTCAGGCAGCAGACCACTACATCTATAGTCTGCTACCACATAGTGCTGGTTAATCTTGTCCTAGAGGAGTATGTAATTTAGGTATTTCCTGGGACACAAGCCTATCCAGAATAGGCTGACCAATATGAGAGCAATCCTATGAAAGCTGTCCAGACTTGAGTTACACCTTCAAAATTGTTGAGGCAGTCAAGTATACTGAGATTTCTATTTAATTCCATTTTGGTCCTACTTGGAGTTTGACTTCATTGTTTGTTCCCCTCCTCTAATAAGACCTATAATATTCAAATGGGAGTTCAGGATTACCCATTATCTGATACATTTGAAAAAAGAAAAAAGTGAAGTCATATTATGTTCCTAAACTCTACATTTTTTCTCAGCTATCTGGGTCTAATGAGCCCTAAAGTGGCATTGGCTTAATGACACCATTAAATAATTTACATATGTGTAGTTTTGGTCTTTGTCTCAAATGGATGAAAGTGGAAATGTAGCTGGAGGTTTTAAGATAGACAGTGCTGGTAAAGTGCCAAAAATGACCATATTTACTCAAACCTCCCTAATGAAATTGAAAGATGAACATGTTTTGCATTTATGCAATTTATTTCAACAAATAAACCATTCAACCCATATTTATTGAGTGCTTACTATGTGCTAGTTCTGAAAATGAGAATTAAGGAAAAGATAAACTTATCTTAAGTAGCTCACAGCCCAAATAAGAGACAAAAGCAAACATAATTTCCTATCAATGTGCTGCATTCCCGAGGTACAGGCATCTGCAACATGCTTTAAGAACACAGAGGGTGATGATATTTTCCTTATTATGATTACCATTAACAAGCACCAACTATATATACAGAGGGTGCCAAAAAATGTATACACATTTTAAGACAGGAAAAAACTGTATTAAAATTGTAATACTCAATATATACCAATAATAAAAAATGAATGCAAGTCATGTGTATACATTTTTTGACACCCCTGTATGTTGTATCCAATGCTGAGTACCCAGATAAAAATAGCATAAGAATTTTGAGAGCCCCCTTATTACTTCCCAATACTCCATTGCCAAGGCTACAATGACTAATCTTCAGAAAAGCTACAGTTTAGCACCTGTTGAATGATATTAGAGGGAGTCATCTGTGTTGCAAATAGAGAATATGTTAAGGAGGGTGGACTTAAATGAATCCAGGTTTCGATATTTTTCTCCTTCTGTTTTAGCAGACAAATAATCTGTTGCAACTTTGCTGCTTCTCTTCCATAGCTTGGCTCTGTTCCCATGCACCATTTTGTTCTAGGGGATGCCTAAACTGATACTTCAGCGTTAGCCAAAACAAATGAGAAACTTGGATCTCGGTCTGCTCGCAGCAGCTGCTGTGATTGAAGTTCTGTACACCTAAGACAGTGGGACAGCTTTCCGTTTGACAGATGAACATATTTTCATTACTAGAGAAATAGGAAGTGTTGCACAGTTGGGGTGGGGGAGAGAGAGAGAGAGAGGTGTAGAGAGAGAGAGAGAGAGAGAGAGAGAGAGAGAGAGAGAGAGAGAGAGAGAATGAGAATTTGGAAGTCACTTTATTCTTATTTCAATTGTGGTTATTGTTCAGCTGAAAAGTTGGTGAGGAGGTTGACAGAGTGGGAGCCTCGTACCCAAGCCGCAGTCTTCTCTTCCCCTCAGACTGTAACTGTGAAATGATAGCTGTGTGGTTTCTTGACCTCAGATTGCCTCAGCCAAAAAAAAAAAAAAAATCCTTTTCAGATCTGCTCTGGGAGGCAGTTTCTGTTTATGCATGCAGCAAAGGACATTGAGAGGCTAAAAGGTCTAAGGGAACACACATATAAAGGAAAAGGGGAAAAATTGGCTCATTCCATTTATTCAGTCATACAATGGATCTAAACTATAAAGTGGGTATTTGAAGGCCTTCAAAATAGTCACTCGAGATTTCCATGGTGATTTGAGAGCTTGTGACTGATTCGACTGCAGGGGAATTGGATACAGGTTCTTCAGAGAACACAGAAAATCTCTAGTAGGGCAGCTTTGTGACAGTCTCTCCTTCATAATTTGTGCTCAGATTCCTTTTATCAAAAGAGTAGCCTTGGGAGGCATCTCTGATTCCCAGGTTTGTGTGTTGAATCCCTATATAAATGTTAGTGCCATTCACTGATATAGCAAATCCAAAACTCAAAGGAAAGTTATGGGAAGGAGAAACAGAGGAAGATGAGGAATACATAAATCTAAGGTGTGAAGTTGCAAATAAAGTGGCAAAAATTAATGTAAGTATTGAGGAGTATCTTCAAGAATGAGAGGAGTCTAGAGCCCTCAGATACATGATTTCTGGATCCTTATTTACAATTATCACTATACGAAGGACCACATGGCTACTGTGTAGTCTATTGAAGAAGTTGTATTGCCAGTCAAGCAAGCTAACACATATTGACCAACTATTTGTCAGATGCTGTGCTAGGTGCTTTATATAATGACATATCTGTAACAGCACAAAGTGTAGGTAGTAGATACTTTGCTATATATATAATGAAGCTGAGACTCAGTCTATTCATGATCACAAGGTCACAAGTGACAAAGAAAGACTTCCAATCTAGTTCAGTATAACTACAAAGTTATCTTGAGGTTTGACAGTTTCTTCTTCTACACACAGACCCCTACCCTTTCTCTCCTATATTCTTGATAACTCACAGCATCCTTTCCTTCTTGGCCTGGACAAAATTACCAGTCTCTCCACACAGGACTCCAAGCTGCTAACAATTGATAGAAGTTGGCATGCAAGATGAATCCTATTTGCAATACTTGTGCCATTATCAATTGGCTAGGGTGGGAGGAGGAGAACTAGTTCGGCTCTCATATATATTTACCAATGATTTCCCATATAACAAGCCACACATTGTATTTATGTGTTCATTATGTTAATCAGTGGGTTCCTTGATGACTCACTAGGACTATCTCTTTCTCACTTTTGCATCCTTGCCACAAAACGTGCCTAATGCTTATTCTCTGGTCTTCAGACCCAGACTTCAGACTTCAGTCCTTAGACTCAGACTTCCTCATCCCTTCTTATCTAGTATTCCATGTTCATAAAAGCATTTGATGAGGACACCTTGGTAGTAGTCACCATAAAATCAGAAAGGTTATGGGACTTGTTCGAGTATCTACAGTAAATAAGGTACAAAACCATGCCAAAATCCAACTCTTCTGTTTCCCAATGAATTCTTTCCTCTTACAGATCAAGATTATAAATATCACATTTCATAAAGATTTAAGTTTCGGTTAAACCTTCCTAGGATTCCTTAAGTTTTTTTTGAAAAACAATCGAGGTTTAATTATTTTTATAAAAGCGCTACATGTAAAATAAACTACTGATAGGCTTTTTTCCCTTATAATAGTTTCTATCTTTTTATCTCTAGATTATCTTTTTATCTTTGCTCTGTGCAAATGAATTTGTTCCCAAGTGCAAACAAGGATATTGTCAGTAAAAGAAGTATGTGCTAATGTGCTTCCTATTAGCAGATAAAGTATATGTATGAATTAATAAACTTCTCAGACTCTCAATTCCTCATTAGTGAAATGAGATATCAATATACACGCCACAGTTGTGGGAATTAAATTAATTATTTTATATAAAGCATCAAACGAAATACCAGACACATAGTAGGCATTTAGCAAATGTTAGCTCCTATTATTGTTAATACTGACATTATTTGTCTAGGGAATGACATAAAGAAGATAAAGAAAACTACTACCACCATAACTTCTGACCCTTGTTACATCATTATTTTTGTACCTATGATTTCCTCTTACCATAGATTATTGATTACACAATAGTTTTGCTTTGATATCTATCATCTATCTATCTATCATCTATCTATCTATCTATCTATCTATCTATCTATCTATCTATCTATCTATCTATCATCTATCTATCTATCTATCTATCTATCTATCTATCTATCTATCTATCTATCTATCTATCATCTATTATCAAACAAGTCAAGATTAACTATCGGGCCAGCCATGACCACAATCTTTTATCAGACCCAGACCACTTTACACACAGCTCTTCCTAGAGGACCAGAGGTGCATCCCTGGACAGCCTCTTGGATGACTGAATACCAAGCTGCTTTTTCAGGCCATGTCATGATTTGAGGAACACAAAGTTGTCTTAATCTAGCTGTCTATTCCCTTCAACAGTTGCTGAAATTCTTTTACTCAAATGTCGTATTGGACCTGGAATTTCTCTATGAGGCTTGCAGTCTCCCAGACTACATAGGACAAATTAGAAAAGGATACATTCTATTTTGGAATCTTCTCAGCTTGTCTGGTATTTCTATCACAGATTCTATTATTCCTATTATCTCCAACCACAGCTGGGATGTGGGCCACTTCTCAGGGAATGAAAAATATCTCCGTTAATACATCCCTCCTCTCTTCTTTTATCAAACTCTGTTCTCATTTAATGAATTCTAATATCATCACATAGTCTTCCTTACACTCTAGCTTATGGTATGTGTACATACTGAGGGGTTTGTTCCTTTATTTTTTAGTGGTTGCCCTCATGTTTGCAACATGCATTTATAACTAATTCAAGTTCATTTTGAAATAATATTGTACCCCTTCATGGTAGTGCAAATAATTTATAAAAGAGTATTTCCAATTCTTCCCCCACATCCCGTATAGCATTGCTGTCATTTATTTCACTTATCCATAAACTATAATCTTTGAACACATTGTTGCTATTGTTATTTTGAAAAATCTGTTATCTATTTGGTCAATTAAAAATAAGAAAAATAAATGAAAAATATTTCATTTTACCTTCACTTATTCTAACTGTCTTCTTTTCTTCATGTAGATACAAGTTTCTGACCTCTATCATTTTCCTTCTCTCCGAAGAACTTCTGTTAACATCTTACAAGGCAGATCTACTGGCAACAAATTCTCTCATTTTTTTGTTTGTCTGAGAAACCCTTTATTTCTCCTTTGCTTTTGAGGGATAATTTCACTGGATACAGAATTGTACTTTGGTGGTTTTTTTCTTTTAACACTTTAAATATTTCATTTCATTCTCTTCTTGCTTGCATGGTTTGTAAAGAGAAGTCTGATGTAATTCATATCCTTATTCCTGTCTTCCAAGATTTTTCTCTTTGTGTGATTTTTTTGCAGTTTGAATATGATATTCATATACATGTAAATTTTAGTATTTTCCATGGTTGGTGTTCTCTGAGCTTCCTAGATCTATGCTTTGGTGCCTATTGTTAATTTTCGAAAGTTATTTCTTCTGTTCCTTTTATTCTTTTCCTTCTAGTATTTTCATTAACTTATGTTACACTTTTATAATTGTCCCACAATTCTTGGATAATCTCTTCCACTTTTTTCATTCTTTTTTTCTCTTCACATTGTAGTATTTGAAATTTGAAGACATTCTTCATTTCTGTTACAGTGTTTTTAATTTCTAGCATTTCCTTTTGATTCTTCCTCAGTTCCCGTCTCTCTGCTTACATGACCCATCTATTCTTTCTCTACCACCTTGGCTCTTCCACATTTAAAGCTAAAGAAATCAAATAATCTTTTCTATTTCAAATACTTTGTTCTTGCAATAAAAGGCATGGCTTTCAAGATTATTTTTCTTACTTTAGATCTACCCAAATATACTTAAGAGCTTCAAAGAGAGGAATTTAACACGTTGGTTGGTATCTGCTTTACTTTAAGGGCAACATTTAATAGCAAGTTCTCAATGCTGCTTAAATCATTGCAGGATGGGGGAGATGAGGTAAATAGGCTTCAATATTAAAATATTCTCCTACTACGTTTTGCTTCTTGAGGGGTTTGTAAAACCTGGAATAGAGAATTCACACTGCACTTACCCAGCAGAGAAGCCAGGTAGCCATAACCAACACTGAATATAAGATAGAAGAAGCACCTCCACTCCAACCCTATGCATTATTTACAGCTTATTTACTCGTTTATTTGGTTAATCAATCTACACTCTGGTGGTCATAATAAATGTGAGGAAAGCCAGACATACTCCATTTTTCTCCAAAAAGCAGAGAAATTTGATGTTGTACTCAGGATTGAGGAAACTAATTGATTTGACAGCTAATGAAAAACTCCTAAGGGAAAAATCAATAAAGAACAAAATAATCTAATCTTTAATTCTGTATTCTTTCCCCCCTAGTGTGGTGATTGTGTAGCATCAATGTCATTTATTATAGATGAGAATGTTACCAACTATAATGCTTCTGTTGATATTTCAGAAAGATTCTAATCTCATTTCAGTAATAGCTTCTGTCATTTCTAGTGACACATATGTCATAACATTCTTGGTTAAATTGACAGAAATATTAATGTGCTCAGATTTTATATTATTCGGACCACTGTATTTCTCTTTCTTAGTATTCAGTTGCTTTCTATGCAGTATCAGAGACTGGCTGCTCAATCCCAATGTATTAACTATTATTCTATAACTATTATGAGGGGCATCAGTCTTCTCTTTTCTGTGTGATTTTGGTCTTCTCTAGCAGAAAACTTGTCTACAACTCTACAGATTTTCCTCTTTAAACTGTATGCAAAATAATACCCTGGAATATGATAATCGATTTTGTTGAACTTACAACGAACTTGCAACAACAAAGAGTTCTTGGCCTTCTATGATGTGTAAATATTGTAAATTTGTTACCAGTACATAAAATTTCTTGTACCTTGTATCTGTTCTTGTGTTTCGTAATTATTTGTTACATAAAATTTCTTATACCATAATATGTTAAAAGATAAATGCTAAAATGCCTTTATGATACAAAAAACAAGTGCCTAAATGTTAAAAAAAATAAAAATTTGAATTAAAAAATTAAAAAAAAAAAAAATTCTATACTTTTCTGAAATCTTCTGTGACTCAAATGAACTTGTTATATACCTTGTTCCTAATCTTCATTTTATTCCCTTAGAATCAATGATAATCAATACCAAGCACAGTATCTGGCACCTAGACAATACTCAGTAAATATTTGTTAAATAAATAATAAATATTTTGATAAGATTTTCTGATTCCCCTCCACTAAATATTGGTGTGAAGCCATGGGAATGCTATGGAAGGCTTGGAGAATTACCTAGGAGATTCCACGATGGTTTCAGAGTGCCTTTAGTGACGATTGGGTGTGTGGGATTGGGTAGGTGTCATGTTAGAAAAGAGAAACTAGAGGATTTGTCTTGAAACTCTATCTGCATAGTAAATAATATTTTCATCTATATTGTATATGACAGATCAGTTAATGCAGTAAAGTTCTGTAAAAATACTTTTACTCACACTTCAACTAAGATTAAGAAATTAACCATTGTCCATATCAAAGATGATTGTTTTTGCTTAGGTTAGCTTTGGAAGGCGATGGAGGTTCTGGGAAGGTAAAAGCCATTCTCCCATTAAGACATCTATTGGAACGACCATTACTTGGATTCTTCATGTTATTCTTTTTGCCTGAGGTGATTTTACGTTGGATGTACACTGTCACTGATTATATATATATATATATATATATATGTATATATATATATATATATATATGCATATATATATACACACACACACACACACATATATATGTGTGTATATATATATCCATAAACCATCAGTGTCTATGATGCAACTGCTTAACATTTACTTGAAATAGCAAGACTTAGAGTGGTTTTAGAGAAATACTTCTGATATGTATTGTGAAGTATCTGCTACCAATTACTTTTTATTCTGTCAATGATTTGTTCTCCCTAAGTGCTCTTGCATTTTATTGCCTGTGTCTCTCCCTCAGGTCTCTCTCTGTACTATCTGCATTGTGTTTCCAGAAGGAAAGCATATTCCATTCATTTTAGTTCAGAATCGGTCATTTCCAGGCTAAAATAATAATAATAATAATAATAATAATAATAATAACAACAACAACAACAACAACAACGATAGTAGTAGTGTAATGTGCTCCCAGCAGAGTAACATTTATAACAAAATACTTTTAAACATTCTTTTTAACTACAACTGTTCAAGCTTTTATTCTGTAATCATTTCAGGCCTATTAATCCTAAAACCACACGTGTGATGCCTTTAAAGTGTGGCATCAGGAACACAATCCAATACTATATAGATAGTAAGATATGATCCTAGTTTTCTCTTAGCTTGAAAGTAATGTAAATTCTATTTGGGAGCATATTTTAGCCATGAGGAACTGATGACAGACTGCCTTTATCAAGCATTCTCTGGAAAACTTTGGAGGATCAACAAACTTCTAGACAGCCTTGTAGAAGGCAGAGTCTTCTCTCAAGAACTGCAATGTAAGGCAGGGCTGAAAATCACGCCACCACGTGATACTAATCATAAAACCATAATCTGGTAAAATCCTACTTAGTGTTATTTGCACAGCCATCAAAATATGAGAGATTAAGGCTCATAATGACAAAATTTATGTTGCAATATATATTTGGTACAATTCATATAGACACTTTTGGGGGAAGGTTGGCAAATAGGAATGTTTGCTCAGGACCTGCAATGTGCCAGCACTACTTCACTGAATTATAACAATCCTCTAAATTTGAATTGTTATTCCTATGTTATGAATATGAAATCTGTATCCAGACAAGATGCTACACATTTTAAATGAAACTGCTTTCAAAGAAAATAAGATTGAACATAGATTTGTAACTTAAAACAATGGATTGGCAATTACTCCATTCTCTTAACACATGGCTTTAGAGTTTGCTGTGTCAGCCTTGGAAGACACTCTTCTGTGTTTTGGCCTAAATTTAAAATGCATCACTTCTTTCTGCTCACAGCACGTTGGCCAGAATTTGTCACATTGCCCCACCTAGACTGGAAATATGGCTTGGATATTCCATAAGCAACAGATGTCTCTGCCTCACACATTTATGTTAATGTTTTCACTTAAGCACAATAATTTTGAGATGTTAATAATCTTGCTACTAGTAATAATATAGCAACCATTTATCATTTCCCAACTCAGTATTAGGAATGGGCTCTTATGACTTCATTTTACACATCTGGAAACTGAGGCTGAAGGAGAGTAATGTGTCAGTTCAGGTCATCATGGAACCAGATGCCATAGTGGAGTTAGAAGTAGAAGAAATGTATTGTGGGTAACCCCTGTGAAACATAAAGGGAATGGGGAGCAGAAGACACGAAAAGCCTTTGGACTGTCGTGGAGGTCTGACACCTATAAAAGGGTGGGGAAAGGAAGAGCCCACCTTAGACTGCCAAGAAGATCTGAGGGTCTCAACTCGCCCAAAGGGAGCTCCAAAGGAAAGATTAACAGTAGAGGAATCTCACATTGGGAAGAAATGGCCAGGCTCTAGTGTCCATACTGTGCTCAGTCATAGGCTGGGAGCCCATGTTCTTGGCTTTTACAGTGAGGCACATCCCCAAGGTGCAGCAGCTAGAGGTTGTCAGCTGACTGCTTTCATCAGAGCAGGCTTTCTCTCGAAGGGCTGCCACAGATAGCTATACAGGGAGTAAAAGAGTGAGCCAGAAGATAAAGTCTGCTCCTCTGCAGCAAAAGCTTTCTGCTACTCAAGCAAGCACTGCTACCTACCTACAGCAAAATGTTTGATATAATTATTTTACTATGAACTAGATAAAGAAGAACATTTTAAAAAGAATAAACTAGCAATGGGGAGAAATATTAAGGTCAAGTATTCATGAGATCACAGTTCTAGCCTCACTTTTGCCATTAACGAGTTGTGTCTAGGTGCCAGACACTGTGCTTGGCATTGATTATGATTGCTTTATGACATCTAAAAACGTTCATTATCAAATTTATAGAAAATTGTATGAGGTTGGCCCAGTCATTTAAACTCACTGTACCTTTTTTCTCTCATCTGTCAAGTTAGATCATTTGACTAGATCAGTTGTCTTCAAACTTTATTGTGCATTAGAATCACCTGGAGGGCTTGTAAAACAAAGATTTCTGCCTTGGGAAATCTCAAGTGGAGACAGAAATTTGCATTTTTAGGAAGTTCTCAGGCACTGCTGCTGGTTGGGCAATCACACTTTCAGAACTGCTGGACTAGATGCTCTCTAAAGTAATTTCAAACTTATAAATACTATATCCTTGCAATTCAGCTAAATTTCTTTAAAATCATCATAGCTATAGTTATTTATATCCACCTCCCCACTCCCTATTATAAACTAATATAAATGTTGCCTTTATTGCTATCTATATAATACATGTATAGATAACCTATAAATTAAATTAAAATATCTAAATGTTTTAGATATTTGGCACAATATATGCACATTGCCATGTGCATATATTGTGCCAAATACAAAGAAAAATATCCTTTATGTTTGAGTTAAGAGACTAATAGAAGAGCCATAATCATCCTCATCCTCATTACATACTCATCATTGCAATAGCTAACATTTATTGAATACACAAAATGTTCTGGACTCTGTGCTAGCTTTTTAGATTCATTATCTCTTTAATATAAGTACATGATCAAACATTATGGCATGAGAGTTACAAGAAAGGAACAACAAACTACAACACAGAGAGAAGCAAAATAGGCTTCAGAGGAGATGGATGACATGGAAAGGAAAAATCCAGCACAAAGAGTTGTATAAATGACATAGTCTACTTGAGGAGTGGAAAGTAGATTGATGAAGTCTTAGCATAGACTGAAGGTGTTTTGAAGGCAAGGAGGGAATGCTGTTTGTATGGGTGAGTGAAATAAATAGAATACATTCAGATATGCAATTCAATTTTGTGGATCTAGTGCATTTGACAACAACAGCTTAGAGCAGTCTGTACTGTACCACCTTGTTTTACTAGAGAGAAATGAGAAGATAGTGGAAAGGAAGTAAGACTTGTCTCAGCTCTGTGACAGCATCAGCTGCGTGGCCTTGAGTAAGTCACTAAGCTCTCTTAGTGGCTGTTCTCATCTATAAAAAGAATATACTACTCACCATCCCTGTCTTACAAGATGGTTAGGAGTACAAAGTGAGAGCATATTGTTATCCACAAAGTTTTGTGCATCAGTATGATGTTATTAATAAGAAAGTTATCTTGTATTTTTAGATTTTTCAAAACATTTCCAGCTTTCTTATTTGGCAACAAATTTCAATCTCACTGCAAAAGGCTAGGACTTATGTAAGCAATGGCCTAGGCTTTACCCAGTTGTCTGTGGGATGTCCTGCACTCCTGGAAGTTTTATGAATGTGGAAAGGGAAGCGTCTGCCTCGTGACTTGACGTCATAGGTGTTTCCCCACCCACATGAGGTATGTTGTCCTCTCCTGGATGAATGCAAACAGGAAACTCCCAGAGAATTAGTCCATGTTATATTGTATGCTATAGGACTATAAAAAGGTGACATGAACATAATGGAAAACTAAACCACGGTCAGCCAAAACATGCTGTAATTAATATATCCCAGGAACTCAATTGGCTTCTTTCTCTGGTTGGAATCTAAACGAACAAAGGAAGGAAGGGGGAAATACAATCCAATTAAAGAAAATGCAGCTCAAGTTAGGGTCAAAGCTGTGCTCTAGGGATCTTCCATTAAACACTTGAAGGCAGGTTCAGAATGGGTTAATACAAGCCGTAACCTCTGGCAATAGGAATATATTGTCAAGGGAAAATCAGCTTCTTAACCAGAGAAAAGGCAAAAGACTTTGTCTATACTTCAATTAATAGATGCATATAGAATTTGTATTTGGAAAATTGAGTCTGTCTAGGAGAGTGCTGTAGAAACTGGCTAAACTGGGATACTTTAATTTTATGGGTTACAATTCCCTTGAAGTAGATGATTCAACTAAATCTGAAGGTATTCAAAGACTGGATTATAGGAAATAATTCAAAATTCAGAGGGGGAACTATTTTCAAAAATTATATAATACCAACTAATTTATATTTAGTTTTAGAGTTAACCCCTAACTCTGTTTTACCATATTTGGCTATGCATTGGTATGTTATTGAGAAGAATATTAAAACAGACCAGGATTCTCTGTGTCCTCAACACTCAGAGTAGAGTGAAGATGGTTGAGAATTCTTTTTTAAACTAATGAAGTGTGAGATCTAATAGACACCCAAGTGGAATTGTGGAGTATATCAAAGACCTTAAAACCCGATCCCTACAATACTCAACAATCTCCTGAGCTGGAGTCCTATGTACAATCTTAACTATGAAATGTTTAGACCTTTCCACATCATCCCTTGATTGTTCCATCATGACAGCAAAGCCAGTATACAGTAGTACCTCAGTTTTTGAACGTCTCCATTGACAAACATTTCATTTTAGGAATGACATAAACCCGGAAGTAAATGCTTCGGTTTTTGAACACACCTCAGAAGTCGAACATGTCACATGGCTTCTGCTGAGTGCAAGATCCTGAGGCCTAGCTGTTGGCTGTTTTTGAATGTTTTAGGTCTTTGGAGTGGATTATGTTTGAAAATCGAGATACCACTGTATCTGAAACAAAACTTATTTTCTTCCTCAACAAGATGGCTTTATTTTTGCTATTTGTACATGTGCTGTGGATTTCATCATTTTTTCTGTCACATATGTTCTAAAGCTCATGGGTAGTCTAGGTTCCTCCCTCTCCCTTTCTACCCAGGTCAATTCATCGTGTCCCATCAATCATACCTTTGTAATGCCCATCCTATAATAACTTCTCTTTCCACTTCATCTGTTACTACTCTGGTCTAGTCCAACATCCCTAGGATCCCTTTACATTCAGAAACTAGTCCTGTTGATTACAGACTCTTCCAACATTTAATTTCATTCTTTGTACTACTTCCATATTTATCTCTCAAAGACAGTGTTTTGCATGTGTCCCCTTTCAACTCAAAACTATTTGACTCACCATTTGTGGTAGAAACTGCTAGATGATTCCCAGTGTCCATTAATCCTTTCAAGATTCCTTAGAAACAAAACCCTAGACAGTGTCCCTAACTCACAAACCCACCTTTCCCAGGTTCCCTTGCTTGAAGTAACATTCAATCATGTGATCAAATTCTGCCCAATGAGATGTAAGCAGCAGTTGTATGGATATTTTGAATTGTTAAAAGGGGTAATTTCTTTATCCTCCTTTCCAATGCTGAAATGTGGCCATATTGCTGGAACTCCAGCAACTGTCTTATATCTTAAGATAATCTCGAGGGTGGAAGCCAACTTTGAAAATGGTTAAACAGGAAGCTGGAAAGAGACCAAATCTCTAATGACTCCATGGAGCTGTCGTACCAACCCTGGACTGTCTAATTCTGTAAGTTTTTTATTTACATAGAAAAATAAACGTTTGCAGGTTTAGCCTACTATCTTGGGGGTGGGTTACCCATAGGTGAACGAAAATCTGAACCGATATACCATTATCCCCAGGATACAGAAAGTTCTTAGCTTGATAGTCACAATGAAAGCTTGTCCTTCCTCTAAGCTTGTTTGTACAACACTTCTCTTACCAAACATTTCTTGTGATCAAGTTTATATTCGCTGAATGTGCTATGCATTTTTCTGTTTCCAGAATTTACCATATTACTTCAGGGATCGTGACTTTCATTTAGCTCAATAGCATCTAGCAAATACCTGCATTGGGACTCAAAGAAATGATAAAATAATAGATTTTTTTTAATATGAAAGGAATATTTCCTTTTTTTTTTTAATTAAAGTTTATTGGGGTGACAATTGTTAGTAAAGTTACATAGGTCTCAGGTGTACAATTCTGTAATACATCATCTAGATAGTACATTGTGTGTTCACCAACCAGAGTCAGTTCTCCTTCCTTCACCATACATTTGATCACCTTTAC
This sequence comes from Rhinolophus ferrumequinum, assembly GCF_004115265.2. Taxonomy (NCBI): domain Eukaryota; kingdom Metazoa; phylum Chordata; class Mammalia; order Chiroptera; family Rhinolophidae; genus Rhinolophus; species Rhinolophus ferrumequinum. The sequence goes on along the minus strand of NC_046308.1, from coordinate 38,478,772 downwards.
CTCCATCTACCACCCACCTTCCCTCTTACCCGCTGGTAACCACTAAACTATTGTCTATGTCTATGAGTTTGTGTTTCTTCATTTGTTTGTCTTGTTCCTTTGTTGTTTTCAGTTTTATATATCATATATCAGTGAAATCATGTGGTTCTCAACTTTTTCTGTCTGACTTGTTTTGCTTAGCATAATAATCTCAAGATCCATCCATGTTGGAAGGAATTATAAACTTCTCTAATCCAAAACTTTCTACACAGTGAAGGAAAATTCTCTATAACCTTGGTACTCAAAGTGTATTTGGTGACTAACAGCATTTCATGAGACTCCCAGTGATTCAAATGTACCTTTAAGTTTGAGAAGCCTTTCATCTGAGCACCTAACAAATGCCAGTCTACTGCTACTTAGGTCTCTCGCAAACAAACAAAACACCTTAGTCTGTTCTTAGATGACTGAAATTATTAACCACTCATAAATATATATTCCACATCATAAGCTGAAAAATTGCATCCTTGGAATTTTCACTTATGACTTCCTTATTTCTGGTCTCTGGAGTAACAATAAATAATAATGATCTACCACAATTATTTACAGACAGCTATCATTGATTCTAAGCTTTGTTTTTTCAAAGGGGAACAACTCATTTGAATTCTTCACATACCCTGAACTCTAGACAATTTATCTGCTTTTAATACATACTAAGTTTTTAGTGCCCTAATTAAAATACAAAACCAGAATTTGATATTACTCCCTACATGTGTGGAACTGGACACCACAAGAAAGAGTGGACCGTAACTCCGCAAATCTGTAACCTAAGACACGCAAATTTCACTTAGTCATTTTAGTTTTGATGTTCTTCGGATTAACATATTTTTACTCACGTGAATATTATAAAAATCATTTTTAAATTAAATTCTGCTAAAAATATCAGAAATCACATCTTCTTTGTTCACTTGCTTTTGTTTTTCTTTTAATTTATTGGGGTGACAATTGTTAGTAAAATTACATAGATTTCAGGTGTACAATTCTGTATTACATCATCTATAAATCCCATTGTGTATTCACCACCCAGAGTCAGTTCTCCTTCCATCACCATGTATTTGATCCCCCTTACCCTCATCTCCCTTGTTTTAATTAGAAAAAAATTATGTGTGTGGTAGGACCCCTCCTTTCTCTTTCTAGAGCTTCATCTAGTGTCAGTTTCTAGCTACCTGTTGACACTTTGTCTTTAGTAACTTGCCTGCACCTCATACTCAACAGCTTTGCCTAACTCATCTTTCTGCCCTTTCTGTAGTTATTTATTTATGTGCCTTATGACCTTTTTAAAAGCAGTCTCCTTGACAGCTGGAATTCATATTTTTCATAACACCTAGCACAGTGAAGAATGCACACTATAGAATATAAAAATAAATATTTTTATAAATCCCATTGTGTGTTGTCACCCCAATAAACTTTAATTTAAAAAAAGATATATTTTTAAATGAATGAGTCATTGTTTATTCACTGGGACATAAGGCATTACTTGATTAGACTTTTCAGAGTGAGTTGGGATAGACATACCAGTAAAATACTAGAACTCTTCTTGCTATCTTTATGTGAAATGTATAGCTCCCTCTGGGATTGTCCCAACAAAGGAGCTGACCTAGTTTAATAGAGTATAAATATAGTGTGTTCCCCAAAAGTCCCCAAACACTAGATACACAAAAGTGTGTCTTCAGTGTTTTAAGTGGTGCAACTAATACAGATTGACCCACTTAAAATGAGCCTTTTTACACAAAGTGGCTTCTATTTAAACTAGGACCATCCAGCAGAATTCATGCTGTCTACAGACAGCCCAGTGAGATTCCACTCCTTTTCTGTGAATGAGTATTGAAGAAATTTTACTTACCAAAAGACAACATCAAAGCCAACAATAAATAAACAGCAACAACAAATTTTACCACGTGGTTCTTAAAAAGAAATGGAGGGAAATGCAGAAACAAAGAATATTTAATTTTAGCATTTTCCATCATTTTATAGTCTTAGTTTGTGCAGCCTAACTCAAGACGCTATTTATATTTTCTAAATATTTTGTCTGAGGTTAGAAAGTTGTCAGTGAATAAGTATTTTTGCTCTGATTATGGTTTCATGAGGTATCCATAAACATCAGTATCTGGGTGGACAAAAAGTACGATCATGCATTTCCTTCTAGTTGTACATTTTTTTTAAAAAAAAATGGGCCACTTTTCTGAAATAGACAAGTATAAATCTTAAACAGTATTAGTCATATATTGCCCTAATTAAAAGATAAACAAGATTTTAAAAATGTAATTTTTAGTGGCACATCCTACATTTAGGGAATGTTCACACATTACCCTCTTTCTTCCCCTCAACTTACCCCAGAAAAAAATTTAATATAGTAATTAATAGAGGGTAGAGTCCTTTTGCATTGGTCTCTCATCTGTCCATCCCTATCATGATGCTCATGTCATCAAGCTGGCTGGAGGCCATCTCCCACTTGGGAAGGTTCCACTACTTTGAAAGAACTAGTAGGACTAAGGGACAGTTCAGGGTAAGAAGGAATGAAGTAGATGGCTAAAGCCAGCCCTGCTCTAGGCTTAGGTACAAGGGCTATTTTTTTTTTTTCCATTTTGAAGCTGTAAAAGCAAGCTAAATGAAAAATCAGTCTCTTATTGATGGAAGACTTGGGTTGCTTCCAATCCTTTACTAACAATGCTGTAGTGGATATTGATGTATATTATTTTACACAAATAATATATTATATTTTGTCTTACTATAATGCTATGACACATTCCAAGAAGTGGAATAGCTGGGTCAAAGGATATAATTTTAATAGATATTACCAAATTGCCCTCCATTGTAACAATTTACATCCCCAGCGGCACTGTATGAAACTGACTCTTTTCCCATAGCTTCACCAACATATTGTGTCCACTTTTGGATTTTTGACAATCTGATAGATGAAAAATAGTATCTCATTGTAGTTCTTTTTTTCCGTTTAGTTTTAAATCGCATTTCTCTTATGAGTGGTTTCATATATATTTAAAACATTTTATATTTCCTTTTACATTCTTTTGCCATTTCCCATTGAATTTTATCAAAATTTAGAAGCTCTTTATATATTAGGGAGATGAGTTCCTTTTCTGTATATTTGTTGCAAACATTTTAATGTAGTTTAATATTTATGTTGTTCTTCGTTTAATGATATGTTTCATGCTGAAATTTTCTTTTACTTTTATCAAGTCAAATATAACAATAACAATTTTTTTTAATTTTGGATTTTGATTTATATATATATTTTTTGTTATGAGCATGAATTTTTTTAAATTTATTGGGGTGACAATTATTAGTAAAATTACATAGATTTCAGGTGTACAATTCTGTATTACATCATCTATAAATCCCATTGTGTGTTCACCACTCAGAGTCAGTTCTCCTTCCATCACCATATATTTGATCCCCCTTATGCTCATCTCCCACCCCCAATGCCACTTACCCTCTGGTAACCACTAAACTATTGTCTGTGTCTATGAGTTTTTGTTTTTCATTTGTTTGTATTGTTGCAATTTTTTTTTTTTTTTGGTTTATATACCACATATCAGTGAAATCATATACTTCTCTGACTTTTCCTTTTTCTTTTTTTTTGATTTATTGGGGTGACAATTGTTAGTAAAACTACATAGATCTCAGGTGTACAATTCTGTATTATATCATCTATAAATCCCATTGTGTGTTCACCACTCAGAGTCAGTTCTCCTTCCATCAGCATATATTGGATCCCCCTTACCCTCATCTCCCACCCCCCACTCCCCTTACCCTTTGGTAACCACTAAACTATTGTCTGTGTCTATGAGTTCTTGTTTCTCATTTGTTTGTCTTGTTCTTTGGTTATTTTTGGTTTATATACCACATTTCAGTGAAATCATATGGTTCGCTGCTTTATCTATCTGACTTATTAAGCTTAGCATCATACTCTCAAGATCCATCCATGTTGTCACAAATGTTCCTATATCATCTTTTCTTACCGCCGAGTAGTATTTCATTGTGTATATATACCACAATTTCTTTATCCATTCATCTATCGAAGGACATTTTGGTTTCCATGTCTTGGCCACTGTAAAAAAAGCTGCAATGAACATTGGAGCACACATGTCTTTATGTGTAGATGTTTTCAGAGTTTTTGGGTAGATACCCAGGAGAAGGATTGTTGGGTCATATAGTACTGCTATTCGTAATTTTTTGAGGAACCTCCACACTGCCTTCCATAACAGCTGCACCAGTCTGCATTCCCACCAATAGTATATGAGGGTTTCTTTTTCTCCACAGCCTCTCCAACACTTGTTAATATTTGTCTTGTTGATAATAGCCATTTTGACTGGGGTGAGGTGATATCTAATTGTGGTTTTTATTTGCATTTCTCTGATGATTAGTGATGCTGAGCATTTTTTCATATGTCTATTTGCCATTTATATGTCCTCTTTGGAGAAATGTCTCTTCAGGTCGTCTGCCCATTTTTCAATTGGGTTGTTTTTTTTTGTTGTTGTTGAGTTTCATGAGTTCCTTGTATATTTTGGATATTAGCCCCTTATCGGGGGCACTGTTTGCAAAAATCTTCTCCCATTCAGTTGGTTGCCTCTTTATTTTGTCAATGGTTTCTTCTGCTATGCAGAAACTTTTAAGTTTCATATAGTCCCATTCGTTTATTTTAGCTTTTACATCCATTGCCTTTGGAGTCAAATTCATAAAATGCTCTTTGAACCCAAGGTGCATAAGTTTAGTACCTATGTTTTCTTCTATGCAGTTTATTGCGTCAGGTCTTATGTTTAAGTCTTTAATCCATTTTGAATTAATTTTGGTACATGGTGACAGATAGCAGTCCAGTTTCATTCTTTTGCACGTGGCTTTCTGATTCTCCCAGCACCATTTATTGAAGAGGCTTCTTTGTATGTTTATAGCTTCTTTGTCGAAAATTATCTCTCCATATTTATATGGTTTTATTTCTGAGTTCTCAATTCTATTCCATTGGTCTATGTGTCTGTTTTTCTGCCAATACCATGCTGTTTTGATTTTTGTCGCCCTGTAGTACAAGCTAAAGTCAGAGAGTGTGATACCTCCAGTATTGTTCTTTTTTCTTAAAATTGGTTTGGCTATTCGGGGTCTTTTATGGTTCCAAACAAATCTGATGACATTTTGTTCTATTTCTTTAAAAAATGTCATTGGGATTTTGATGGGGATTGCATTAAATCTGTATATTGCTTTGGGTAATATGGCCATTTTAACTATGCTAATACTTCCAATTCATGAGCACGGAATGTCTTTCCATTTCTTTGTGTCTTCAATTTCTTTTAAAAATGTCTTATAGTTTTCAGCATATAGGTCCTTCACATCCTTGGTTAAGTTTATTCCTAGGTATTTTATTCTTTTTTCTGCAATTGCAAAATTAATTGCTTTTTGTATTTTTCTGAGATTTCCTTGTTAGTATATAGGAATGCAATGGACTTTTGTACGTTGATTTTGTAGCCAGCAACTTTACTGTATTCATTGATTGTTTCTAATAGCTTTTTGGTGGAGTCTTTAGGGTGTTCTATATATAGCATCATGTCATCTGCAAAGAGTGATAATTTAACTTCTTCATTCCCAATGTGACTGCCTTTTATTTCTTTCTCTTGCCTGATTGCTCTGGTAAGGACTTCCAACACTATGTTGAAAAGTAGAGGTGATAGGGGACAGCCCTGTCGTGTTCCTGAACGTAGAGCTAAGGGCTTCAGTTTTTCATCACTAATTATGAGATTAGCTGAGTGTTTGTCATATATGGCCTTTATTATGTTAAGGTATTTTCCTTCTACACCTATATTATTAAGTGTTTTAATCATAAATGGATGTTGTATCTTGTCAAATGCTTTTTCTGCATCAATTGATATAATCATATGATTTTTGTCCTTTATTTTGTGTATTTGATGTATCACATTGATGAATTTGGGGTGTTGAACCATCCTTGTGCCCCGGGGATGAACCCCACTTGGTCGTGATGAATGATCTTTTTAATGCATTGTTGTATTCGATTTGCTAGAATTTTGTTTAGGATTTTTGCATCTGTATTCATCAGAGATATTGGTCTGTAGTTTTCTTTTTTGTGTGTTGTCCTTACCAGGTTTTGGTATCAGGGTAATGTTGGCCTCATAAAATGAGTTAGGGAGTTCTGTCTCTTCTTCAATTTTTTGAAAGAGTTTGAGCAGGATTGGTATTAGACCCTCTTTGAAGGTTTGGTAGAATTCACTAGTGAAGCCATCTAGTCTCGGACTTTTGCTTTTGGGAAGGTTTTGGATGACTGATTCAATTTCATTACTGGTGTTCGGTCTGTTTAGATTTTGCAGATCTTCATGGTTCAGCCTTGGAAGGGTATGTGTTTCTAAGAACTGGTCCATTTCTTCTAGGTTATTGAATTTGGTGGCATATAGTCTTTCAGAGTCTTTCGTTCTTGGATGATCCTTTGTATTTCTGTGGCATCCGTGATAACTTCCTCTTCTTAATTTCTGATTTTCTTAACTAGTGTCTTCTCTCTTTTTATCTTAGTGAGTCTAGTCAAGGGTTTGTCAATTTTGTTAATCTTTTCAAAGAACCAGCTCTTTGTCACATTAATTTTTTCTATTGTGTTTTTGTTCACTATTTCATTTAGTTCTGCTCTGATTTTTGTTATTTCCTTTCTTCTGCTGACCTTGGGTTTCACTTGTTCTTGTTTTTCTAGTTCTTTAGGGTGTAACATGAGGTTATTTATTGGGGATATTTCTTGTTTCGTGAGATAGGCCTGTAATGATATAAATTTCCCTCTTAAAACTGCTTTCTCTGCATCGGAAAAATTTTGGTAGGATGCATTTTCATTCTCATTTGTTTCTATATATCTTTTGATCTTTCCTCTAATTTCTTTTCTGACCCGATCGTTCTTTAAAAGTGTGTTGTTTAATCTCCATGTATTTGTGTTTTTTCCTGCATTCTCTTTGCAGTTGATATCGAATTTCAAAGACTTGTGATCAGAGAATATGCTTGGTATGATTTCAATCTTCTTAAATTTGCTGAGGTTAGGTTTATGTCCCAAAATATGGTCTATCCTTGAGATGTTCCATGTACACTAGAAAAAAATATATAGTCTGATGTTTTAGGATGAAGTGCTCTCTAAATGTTAATTATATCCATTTCATCTAATGTGTAATTTAGGGCTGCTATTTCATTATTTATTTACTGTTTGGATGATCATTCCGTAGCTGTCAATGATGTATTTAAGTCCCCTAGTATAATTGTGTTTTGGTCAATTTCTCCCTTTAGTTCTGCTAGCAGTTGCTTGGTATATTTCGGTGCTCCCTGATTGGGGGCATAAATATTGATGACTGTTATGTCTTCTTGCTGTATAGCCCCTTTACCATTATGAAATGTCCATCTTTGTCTCTTGTTATCTTTTTCACACTGAAGTCTGTTTCATCTGATATAATTATGTCTACACCTGATTTTCTCTGGATACCATTTGCTTGCAGTGTCAATTTCCACCCTTTCACTTTGAGTCTATTCTTGTTCTTGTAGCTGAGATGTGTCTCTTGGAGACAGCCTATGGTTGAGTTTAGTTTTTTGATCCAATCTTCTACTCTGTGCCTTTTTATTGGTGAGTTCAGTCCATTTGCATTTAGGCTGATTATTGATATGTGAGGATTTCCTATCATTCTATCTTTAGTTTTCTGGTAAGGCTGTGTCTCCATTGTTTCTTTGCCTTTTTGTTGTTGTCTATTATTTCTGTATGGTGGTATTCTATAATGTTTCCCTCTGTTTCTTCTCTTATTACAGTATGTATTTCAGTTCTGGATTTTATTTTTTAGTGGTTACCCTTAAGTTTATGTAAAAGAAAATCTGATATCAGAGTATTCCATTTTCTTCAGCATGCTTACTTTCTCTATTGTCATATTACAGTTCAGGCCTTACTCTCCCCCTCTTTATGTTTTGGTTGCCACAAATTGTCCCTGTTGATGGTGGTAGAATATCCTCCTTTAGTATTTCTTGTAGTGCAGGTCGTGTGTTAGAAAATTCTCTCAGCTTCTGTATATCTGGAAAGGTCTTAATCTTCCTTCATATCTAAAGGATATCTTTGCTGGGTATATTATTCTTGGCTCATAATTTCTCTGTTTCAATAGTTTGAATATTTGGTTCCACTCCCTCCTGGCTTGTAGAGTTTCTGCTGAGAAATCTGATGAGAATCTAATGGGCTTTCCTTTGTAGGTTACCGTCTTCTTTTCCCTGGCTGCCTTGAGGAGTCTTTCTTTGTCGTTGATTTTAGACAGCTTCGATACAATATGCCTTGGAGAAGGCCTGTTGGGATTGAGGTTATTAGGTGTTCTATTTCCTTCTTTGATTTGAGGGTCCAGTTCTGTCCACAAGTTTGGGAAGTTCTCATCGACTATTTGTTGAATATACTCTGTTCCCTTCTCTCTTTCTTCTCCTTCTGGCATGACCATTATTCTTATGTTACTCTTTCTGATGGAGTCAGAAAGTTCTTGTAGAATTCTTTCATTTTGTTTAAGTCTCAAATCTCTTTCTTCTTCCATCCGTGTCATTTCCAGGTTTCTATTTTGTATGTTACTGATTGTTTCCTCCATCTGCTCAACTCTACTACCTAAGTGGACTATTTCATTCTTCATTTTTTCTATTGGATTCTTAATCTCCAGAAATTCCATTTTTTTTTTTTTATGTATACATTTCAATCTCTTTGGCAAAATGTTCATGTTGTTCTTTGATTGTGTTTCTGAGTTCATTTAACTGCCTTTCTTTGTTTTCTTGCATCTCATTGAGACTTTTCATAACTGGCATCTTGAATTCTCTGTCATTCAAGACACATATTTCCATATCTTTAAGTTCATTTTCTGGAGACTTTTCACTTTCTTTCTGAGCTGTCTTGTTGTGTTGGTTATTCATGGCAATTAATGATTTATTATTTCTCTTCCTAGACATCTACAGGTGTGTCTATGCCACAGGTTGATAGGAAGCGGTCTTTCTTTTGTTTTCCAGTACGTGTTTGTATAATGTTTTATTTTCTGTCCAACTGCAGCCTTTTCCTCTCTCTCACACTGTAGTGGTATGTTTTCTCTGCACTATTCCAGCTTCTCACACATGGGTGGTTTCCCTGGAAGGTGGGCTTCTCCTCTGTTAACAATTCGCCTGTGTCATAGGGCACCGCGACCCTGTGTGGATGTGGAGAACTTTTGAAATTCCGAAGCTCTTCCTGTCCCAGATCCAGAGCCCGTGTGTTTCAGCATTTCTGTTTACTCCTGCAAGGATCTGCCCAGATAGGTGGGGACAGGTACGGGGTGAATTGTGAGAGGTGGCCCAGAGCAATGGCGGTGACCACAACCACAGCCAGTTCTGCTTCCACCGCTCCCTCCCCTTTGCAGGAACCAGTTGGACTGCATATCTGTGCCTGTGGACCACAGTTCTCAGAACTGCAAATGTTCTATTCTTTTGATCTGACACTGGTACTGTTCAGCTTCTGGCACTGGCCAGGTGTGAGCGGGGCATGCTCTGGGAATGTAGGGATGGGCTGACTAATCTCAGTACCTAAGGCTTCCATCTCTGTGGCAGTCAGGGCTTAAACCACCGTTTTCAGCCTTCTTCCCTCATTCCTTTCTCCTAGGTCTCTGCTGTGATTGTTGGGTTCAGCCGTGTTATATGCTGTCCCCTCAGACCTGTGGGCCATATGTGGAGCCCTAGCAGTCCGATTTCTTCCCTCTCCCACAGCTGCTATAGTTCCAGGATGCAGCAAGCTAGGAGCACTGAGCTAGGTCTGCGTCCTGCGCCCGAGCATCTCCATCTCCACACTTCTCCCTTCTCTCCTCCCCAGGTTGCGCAATTTGCCAACCTTTAGGTGAATTCAGTAGTGAGAGTCTTCGTCTTGCCTTTCTGCTTTGCAGGGAGTCCTTTGTGGAGTTGTAGTTGTTTAATTTGTTGTAAATTCCAGGGAAGATTTCCAGAAGCTCACCTCACACCACCATTTTAATGAAATCTCCTGGTTTTTCAATTTGTTGTAAATTCCAGGTGAGATTTCCAGAGGCTCACCTCAAGCTGCAATTTTGATGACGTCTCTATATTTAAATTTTTAAAACTCCTCACTTGTCTACTTACTTTCCTCTGTTCACTCTAATTCCTGTGGAGCACAAATTAAGCTTCAGAAAGTACTACGTTGATACTTTCCCTTCTCTATTCAAAAGCCCTCCTGGATGCTCATTTCCAATTGAAATAAAGTCAAAACTTGATGATTCTCATGAAAGATGAAGCCAGGTTTGAGATGATCTGGGCTTAGTCCTATGGTGGTAACAATAGGAAAAGAAAGAAAGGAAAGGAGGAACTAGACTTGATATTTGGAATAGATGGGGTAAGAGAAGGTAGCATTATTAAGAACTATGGGCTTAAATCTAGAAGACTGAAAGATAGGCAAATAACAAAAATAGAGAAGAGCACATTTGGAGGGAGAGATAACAAAGTAAGAAGATTTAGAGCTTTAATAATATCATCTACCACTTAACATGCAACTAGTAGAACACAGTAGGTGTTCAATAGACATTAATTGGACAAATTAATAAATTAATGAATGAATAGCCCTCTTAATTTAATTATGCCCATCATTTACTTTATCTTTATAACAACTCTCTTTGGTGGTTCTTATTATTGTCTCCATGTCATTGATGTCTAAACCAAGGCTCAGAGAGATTGTATAATTCTCTCAAGATCCCAAAGTGAATAAATGACAATGCTGGAATGTGAAGTTAGATAAGTCTAAGTTGTAGTCCATCTGTCATGTTCCTCTCTGCAAACATCTAAGAGTCCAGCACATATATAATTAAAGCTGGCAAGATAAGTCATGACTATAGAAATAGCTGTGGGACTCATTTACAAAAGGTGACTGTTCATAATTAAAGCCACAGCTGTGAATGAGACACTAGAGGAATTTTGTAGAGGACAAAAAAGTAGTGGTTCTGAACCAGAGCAATGGGGAATGCCAACATTTTGGAGATAGAGAAAGAGGCACCCTTGAGAACAGTGGAGAAAACAGGAGTAGAATGAACAGAAGAAGAATCATGGAACCAAGAAAGTAGATTCATCAGTAAATACGTGGTTAATAGCATCAAGAACTGCAAAAAAAAAAAAAAAAAAAAAAAAAAAAAAATTTTGAAGGGAGCAATGAGGCAGCATGGTTTAAGTGAAATGTAAGAGCCTTTCACTTCAGCAGATACCCTGGGTTGGAACCACCCTTTTGCTTTAACCTTGAGCAAGTTGCCTAACTACCTCAAATTTGTTTATTTATCCAGTGGTCATAACACCCATTTGGCAGGATTAAATGAGACAATGGAATGAAAGGACCCAATACGAGTCCTGGCATGCAGTAGACAACAGATAACATTTAGAAGGCACAAGGCACTGATCTAAGCACTTAACATATATTGATTCATTTAATCCGTACAACCTTGTTAGCTAGGTTCTGTTTTAGTGAGCTTCAGTTTGTAGATGAGGGAGACATGAACTCAGAAAATTTAAGTAAATTCCTCAAGCTTGTGAGTGGCAGAAGCTGGGATTTAAACCCAACCATTCTGTTCCCAGAATCTATGTTCTTAACTACTATGCTATGCTAAATCTTGTTGTACAAATTATCCATAAATATTCATTCTTTTCTTCTCAAGAACAAGTGAGCTATATTAATTTTTTAAGTAGGTCGATAAAAGTATTTAAACTAGGGATAAGGAAACAACACACCATTGGTCATATATGGCCGACTTCCTGTTTTTTTGTATGTCCCACAAGCTAAGAATGGTTTTCACATGTCATGCAGGGAGTCACGTGGAGTCTCTTGTCCCGCTCCCCACATAAGAATGCAGGACATGGTGAGGCCAAAAAGGAACACCCATGGAGCCATAGACTGGGGAGTCATACCACTATATTCTCGCTGGTGGCATCTGCCTCTCTGCAATCCGCTCTTGCTAGCTCAGCCACCATCTTCTTGCTAGCCCCCATTTGCTGCTAGCATAGCCACAGCAGTTATGTTAGTGGCCAATGGCTCACTGGTTATAGCTGATGGCCATCCAATCACAGTTGATGGCCATTACTACCTGAGCCAGCACCTTTCCATGTGACGCCGAGAGCCTGGAAACTGCACTCCTGGCTCTGTCTCCACACTCTAACCCTACAGGATCTCGCTTCACAATCTACGCGACAAGGGTCTTCCACGAGGGGCCCTGTGTGAGAAGTCTGGAGGTGAATGCAATATCCTTGACACAGCCAGGTTCTCTGGGCACAACCAGGGTTTCTCAGGGCACCACCAGTCCTTCTGGGCACAGCCAGACTTCCTGGGCTTCTTAGGTACCACCAGTCTCCCTGGACACAGCCAGGGCCTCTCAGGCACTTGCCACTATCTCTGGGCACAGCCAGACTTCCTGGGCACAGCCAGGATCTCTCAGGGCACCGCCATTCTCTCTGAGCCCGACTTCCTGGACACAGCCAGTGCTTCTCAGGGCACTGCCACTCTCTCTCGGCACAGCCATACCCCCTGGACACAGCCAGGGCCTCTCACATATTGTCAATGGCAGCTGGTCGAGATACAAAAGCAAACATGCATGGGTTCCACTGCATGGTGGTACGTTCCCAAGCAAACAGTCAAGCAGTCCATTAAATTAGGGATGGAAGGCAATTCCCCATAGTCCACAGTCATTAGCCAGGGCTGTGCATTAGCCTCACAATGTGTGCTCTATGTGCAGGGTGAGGGCTCCAAGTCCTCCCCAATCTGGTGGTGAGGGCCTCAGCAAGTACTTCCCAGCCCACTGGGCCGCAACGAACTTTACTTTCTCTAGACTATGCTGGGTAGAGAACTGCCCTCGTCTTTCCACCCCTCCATAGGGGTCTAGCTCTCCGGCAGATGCTCCTCCTGGTCTTCCTGAGACTGAGTGTTCATATGCACAAACTGCTCCACCGCCCTTTGGGGGACTTTGGCTGGCACCGTACCCTGCTCGCTGTGCCATGTGTCACGCGGGATGTCATGCGGGGTCTCAGCTCCTGCTCTCCACATAAGAACACAGGATATGGTGAGGCCAAAAAGGAACACCCATGGAGGCATAGATAGGGGAGTCATACCACTATATTCTCACTGGCAGCATCCGCCTCTGCAATCCGCTCTTGCTAGCTCAGCCATCATCTTCTTGCTAGCCCCCATTTGCTGCTAGCGTAGCCACAGCTGTTTTATTAGTGGCCAATGGCTCACTGGTTACAGCTGATGGTCAATTAGCCACAGCTGATGGCCATCCAATCACAGTTGATGGCAATTTGCTACCTGCACCAGCACCTTTCCATGTGAAGCCGAGAGCCTGGAAACTGCACTCCTGGCTCTGTCCCACATCACATTTTCAAATAGTTGCAAAAATTAATAATATCTGACAGTTTGTAATTATATAAAATTCAAATTTTAATTTCTACACAGCAAGTTTTATTGAAATACAGACATCTCCACTTACATATTGCCAATGCCACTTTTCTACTACAAGAGCAAAACTGAATTGTGAGAGAGAGCAATAGTCTGCAAAGCCTAAAATATTTACTCTCTGGCATGTTACAGGAAGACTTTGCTGACCTTCTGATTTAACTAAAAACTTCCTTTGGCAAATGGAAGAGTAGTGAATTTAAGAGCTTGAATTTCTCAGGAATGCCATAGCCCTTCCCCCTTCTCATGTTCTCTATGGGTCGCACACGCACCTGCACTTCATTAGGCGATGGTGATGAGGAGGAAATAAATCTCTGACAGAGCAGTTTTTTGAATTTCTTGGGTGGAGAAAGAAGATGGAAAGGTAGGAGGCTTGCTGGGTAGGGTGAAAGTGAAGCTTTCCTCTCAGTCTTGAATTATAGCCAGATGTGTTTATCCCTTTTTGTTCATAGAATTATAACTTTTAAGGATCATAGGAAGTCCAGGAACTCAGCAGTCAGGAGAAGCAATGACCGAGTCACATCACAGGTGTCTTCTCCCTGGGGCGAGTCTGTGATCAGCAAAGCAGACTGCTCAGTCTCCTTCCAAGCATCTATTTGCTTTTCACTGGGAGATGGCACAACCCTTAGGGCTTTTGCACAGGGCTGGCAGCCAGTTCCCCTGGGTTCTATGCTGAACTTTGCTGTGGACCTCCAGCATGGTGGCTGCAGATTGATTCTTTTCTTTCTGCCTTACTTAACATAATTAAACTGAATTAAAAGAATTTACTAGATTCTTCAGTGTGTTCATGCACCCAGCCTATAAAACAACAATAGGGTGATAATAGCAGGGATATGTCTGCTTTTTAAAAAAATTTTCTAAAATTATGGTAAAATATATATGTTTGCAATTGTTGCCATTTTTAAGTGTACAGTTCTGTGACAGTCAGTACATTCACATTGTTGTGCAACCATCATCCCCATCCTTCTCTAGAACTTTTTCATGTTCTGCAAATAAAACGTTACATCCACTAAATAATAACTGCCAATTGTCCTCTCCCCTAGGGCTTAGCAATCATGTTTCTCTGCTCTACGAATTTGACTTCTCAGGTATTTAATATAAGTGAAATGATACAGTAGTTGTCCTTTTGTGCCTGGTTTATTTCGCTTAAATAATTTCTTCTACATTCATCCATGTTGTAGCATGTGTCACAATTTCTTCCTTTTTAAGGCTGAATAATATTTGATTTTATGTCATTTTGTTTATCCATGCATCTGTTGATGGACACGAGTTTTCACCTTTTGGCTTTTGTGAATAATGCTGCTATGAACATGAACATACGAATATCTGTTCAAGTTTCTACTTTCACTTCATTTGGATACTTATCCCAAAGTGAAATTGTTGGGTCATATGGTAACTTTATTTTTAATTTTTGAAGGAACAACCATATTATTTCATAGTTAATGTTGTAAAACTTTTCTCCTATGTTTTCTTTTAAGAGTTTTATAGTTTTAGCTCGTACATTAGATCTTTGCTCCATTTGGGGTTAATTTTTATGTATGGTGTAAGGTAAGAGTCCAACTTCATTCTTTTGCATGTGGATATCAGTATTCCCCAACACCATTTGTTGAAAGATTGCCCTTTCCCCCATTTAGTGGTCTTGACACTCTTATTGAAAAATAAGTGACCATATATGTGAGGGCTTATTTCTAACTCAGCTTGTTTTTTTTGTTTGTTTGTTTGTTTGTTTGTTTTGTTTTGTTTTTAACTTTAAAGATCAGATTTATTCGGAGAAAACAAAAAAACCCACAACCCAAAGGATGGAAGTCACATCTCAAGACATCTCCCACATATTAAGTCTACAGATTACAAATCATTTTCATAAGAGATATTTTTGTGCAAATTTTACATGTATAGAGGAGCGGGACGTAAATCCCTGTTTCTGTTTTAATGGGGGACAGGGTAGGGCAGTGGGGGTAAAACACTTTTTTTGATACAACTATTAGGAAGTAGACATGAAGAGGGCAATCCTTACCTTTTCATCATATAAAAATGGAAAAAAATAAAATAAAATAAATAAAAATAAAACTTTACAACCTTGGGTATCTTTTTATAAAAGCCACGTCCTAGCTACTACTTATCCAAGCCAGTTATTTAAAGTTATTTCCCTTGGTATGTCTTTTGTGTCCACTGGATCAATGGTTCATTATGCCCACTGCTGCAGCACTCATAAACCAACACCCCTGCATGGCTGGACAGGGTCTAACCTAGGACAATGGGAGAACAGCTTACAAACAAGAGACCAAGGTGTCATTTCTCTGTAGGTACCAATATTACCCATAAGGATACCATCTACTGAGCAGTACAAAGGTGCACATAGAAACAGGCAAGTTAAGCTATTGTGTTGCAAGAAAAACCAGGACCTTGTTAAATAGTTCTCTCCATTATCATTTATTTTCTCAAGGGAAGCTGAAAAACCAAAACAAAACCACACATTGGTTTAGGCCACATTATGAATCCAAACATTGGTGTGGGATTTCAGTGGAGAAAAGGAAACTTGTAAAAAAAACAAAACAGAACAAAACAACAACAACAAAAAACAAAAGCCCCAACCAAAAACCTCAACAAGGTCATAAGAAAGGCTTCCAATTTAACTATCTTTATTTATTCACCCTCACTCACGTAAGATCATTAATTCTGGGGTTCTCTGAGGTGTAAAAGGGGTCAAAGAAGCAGGAGCAGGAGACTAGGAGTCAAAAGAAATGAAGGAGCCAAAATTTGCTTGAGAAAAGCAGTGGTTCCTCATTTGGCAGCTCCCAGAGGCTGATACAAAATGCTAGATCGGGTATGTAGCTTAAACAGAAGCTGCTTTTTGGTAGGTAACAGGAAAGAGTAGCATGAGGGACTTAAGATGACATCTAGAGTCTAAATTTTTAAAGCCTCAAGATTTCAACAGAATATGGATATATTTGAAATTTCAGAAAGGACAGTGTTTAAGAAAGGGTGAAACCGGGACACATAAGAGGTTTGGGAATTCCCACAACCCCTAAAGTGCTTCCTGTTCCAGGAAGTAACCATTCATGTGTTTATTGGAGGTCACACCATTTTCCCCTATTACTGGTGCAAAATAATTCATCACCTCCCCAAAGCTCCTTTTCAAACCACGATTTTCCCACTTATTTTGGTCACCAAGCAGTCCTATTCTTTAGTGGCCTGTAGACTCATTCCTAGCTACCCCCCAGTGGGTAAAAATGAAGGAATTCCGCCTAGCCTGGCCCCTGTAACTCAGAATTAAATAAGAGGGGCTGGCAGTCTCCTGGAGACAAAAACAACCAAGGATGGAGAATTTATTCAGATAACATTTGAGGATTCATGTATGCCACATTAGGACAATAAGAATTAAAGGTAGAAATCTCACTCTTCATCGTACTTGCCCTACTGCCCAACCAGATTCCAGACATTGCATCACTGTCATTGCCACTTTGCTAAATGGAGGCCCCTAGGTACTAATCACACAGGCAATCGCATGTGTCATAAAAATGCACAACTTTTCTGTTAAAATATGTCTTTTTCTCTCTGGTTACATTGGTGATTCTCCAGTTAGTTCAATACTTTAAAGGATGCAGCAGCATACGAAAGAATTTCATTTCATTTCAGTTTTGTTTGTTTTTATTTAAGAAAGGTCTTCAGGAGATGGTGAGTTTTATTTTATCTCGCCTGGATAGCAGTTTGATTTGCTCTCAAATGTTTCAGGGTGGAGAGAGACTCGGAGAAAGCATAGGATGTAGAGCTCTATTCTGTGTAATCTTCTCCCTCGTTTTCATCTTCACCATCAACGGAGAGAGCAGCATACTTGCTTGCAGAATTGAACTTGGAAGCTGGATTTTCTTCAGGTTTCTTTGGCTATGGCGCAGATCCAGAGTCTTAATCCTTTTTACCATCTTTCTTATCTGACTTCTTCCAGTGGTCTTTGTTCCCTCCATCTCCTGGCCCATGGCTGGAGTTCTCACTTTTGGCCTTTTGGAACACTCACCCCATCCATTTTAGTTTCATCTGCTTTCCTTCCTGGTCCTTCCTCTGATGGTTGAGCTGGAACTGGTTTCCTACCACCACTCATCAGGGATTGCTACTCTGTGTCTGAGCTCTGAGATCCAGCAGGAGGGTTAGAACTTCATTTCACCCAAGCATTCTCCTTTAGTGGAGGAGCTGGCATTACCTTCAGAGGCTGTTCAGGTTTGGGAGGCTTAGAAGTTGAAGAGTGAGAGTCTTCTTCCTTATTGAGTGTTTCATTTTCTAGAGACTTCTCACTCTGTCTCCTTCATGCATCCTCATCTGACTTCCTTCTTCCAGAGGTGACTTTGGTCCCAGTCTGTGACTCACTTCCTGTCCATGACCCTTCGTGTCCCTGAGTTTCTTCACTTCGCCGCTTGGCTTTCTCTTGGAAGGCTGTCGTTATAGTTTTGGGTCATCCAGCTGATGCTACAATTTCTCCTGTTCCTTCTGTAGCCATTCCTCTAATTCTTGTTCTCTAGAAGCTGTGTCAACAGGCTTTGCCCCTCCAAAGATTGAGGCAGCTTGACTGGACTAGGAGATGCTAGCAGAGGAATCATCTTCCTTAGGAGTGATCCAAGGCTTTCAATTCAATTTGGGTCTTTGAGGGGGACCACTATCATCACACCTGTAATCATCCAGAGAGTAATTATCTCTGGTGCTCCATGACCGATCATCACGTCTGTCATATCTGTCTTCACAGCAGTCTCCACCTCCTCTCTAGTCATCATCTTTCCGGGACCCACTACCAAATGTTCTTCTGTCACTGCCTATCCTGGAATCATAGCCTCTATCATAGTCTCTGCTGTCCCTGTCATCATAGCAATCACGGTCCCCGTATCAATCCATATCCTGGCATGGACCATCATGGTAACTATCCCAATACCCATTACGATATCAGTATGAATCATAAGGATCTCGATACTTGTCACCAAAGTTATCATCACCTCTTCTAGGTAAGAAGTCATCAAAGCTGTCTGTGGCAGGACGGGCCCTCCAGTCTGTATCTGTTTTATCAGAATCCCGATTTCTATCTTGGCCAAAAGAATGATCATCCCTGTCTTTACCCTGTGCTTGATCAGCAATGTCCACTCAAATTCTATTACCTAGAGACACTTCACTGAGGCTGAGGGCATTGAACAAGAAATCCACATCCTCAAACTCAACATAATCAAAACCTTTCAACCTCTCTGGATTGCTGGATTCACCTACTGAATGCACTGCACTGATATTTGATCTTCTAAAGAATTCCTTAATGGAGTCTTCTGTCACATCATAGGGCAGGTTCCCTAGAAAAGCAGGGTGATGATTTGGAAAGATGGCTCCTGTCAATATTGGGTTCACGAGCAGCCTGTGGAACAGTGGGCAGGATGAAATGGTCATTTGGAGGTGCCCTATACACATCATCATCATTACTGTGACAAGTAGTTGAAACATCTCCTTCCAGGTCGTCTGTTTCATCAGTCCAGCTGACTGGTTTGGGGACATAGGAGCTTCCTCCACCAGTCGCTCCATCCTCAGCCAGAAAGTCAATTAGGGAAATAGTCTTCCCCTTCTTATTCTTCTTTTTTGCTGAGGCTGCCGGTTTGGAGAGAAAGAGAATGAGTCAGCTTAAGTTTTGATATTAGCAGATATGCATCTCAATTTAAGACCGAAGTTGTATGAACATTCCACAGATGATCTAATTAAAGGGTCAATGCGGATATCATCAAAATGTCAGTGTGAGGTGAGCCTCTGGAAATCTTCCCTGGAATTTACAACATATTGAACGACTATAACTCAACATGTTGAACAACTATAACTCCACAAAGGACTCCCTGCACAGCAGACAGGCAAGATGAAGAGGCTCACTACTGAATTCACCTAAAGGTGGACAAATTATGCGAGCATTGGGGGAGGAAAGGGAGAAGTGTGGAGATGGGACCACACGGGTGCAGGACGCAGACCTAGCTCAGCGCTTGGAGCTCACTGCATCCCAGAACTACCTCAGCTGTGGGAAAGGGAAGAACTAGACTGCTAGGGCTCCGCTGATGATCCACAGGGCTGAGGGGACAGCATATAATACGGCTGAACCCAGCGCTCACAGGAGAAGACTTGGAGCAAAGACTGAGGGAAGAAGGCTGAAAACGGTGCCTTAAGCCCTCACTGCCACAGAGAACAGAAGCCTTAGGCACTGACACTAGCCGCCCCCCCACCCTGCCAGAGCTCACCTCACCCCCACCTGCCCAGTGCTAGAATCGGAACAGTAGCAGTGTCAGATCAAAAGAACAGAATATTTGCAGTTCTGAGGACTGTGGTTCCACAGACACCGATTCGTAGCCCAACTAGTTCTGGCAAAGGTGAGGGACCTAAGGAAAGAAGACTGGCTGTGGTGGTGGTCACCGCCATTGTACAGGACCACTTCTCACAACCCACCCTGCCCCTGCCCCCAGCTATCTGTGGGGATCCCTACATGAGTAAACACAACTACTGAAACACATCGGCTCTGAACCTAGGTCAGGAGAGCTTCAGTACTTCAAAAGCTCTGTGCATCCACACACGGACATGATGCCCTAAGACACAGGTGAACTGTTAAGAAAGGAGAAGCCTGTCTTCCAGGGAATGCCCCCATTGTGTGAGAAGCTGGAATAGTGCAGAGAAAACAACACTACTGTGTGAGAGAGAGAAAAATGCTACAGTCGGAGAGAAAATAAAACATTCTACAAACACATACTGGAAAAAAAAAAAAAGACCTCTTCCCATCAACCTATTGCAGAACCCACCCCTGCAGATGTTTAGGAACAGAACTAATAAAACGTTAATTGCCATGAACAACCAAGGCAACAAGACATCTCAGAAAGAAAGTGAAAAGTCTCCAGAAAATTAACTTAAAGATATGGAAATATGTGACTTATGCCAGAGAATTCAAGATTGCAGTCACAAAAAATTCAACGAGATGTAAGAAAACACAGACAGGCAGTTTAATTAACTCAAAAACACAATCAAAGAACAACATGAACATTTTACCAAAGAGAATGAAATTTCAAAAAAGAACCAAATAGAATTCCTGGAGATTAAGAACTCAATAGAAGAAATAAAAAATGAAATAGACACCTTAGGTAGTACAGTTGATCAGATGGAGGAAACGATCAGTGACATCAAAGATAGAAACCTATAGAATTTCATCGAAATGGTGGCGTGACGTGAGCCTCTGTAAAACTCCCCTGGAATTTATAACTAATTGAACAATAACTGCACAAAGGCTCCCTGCACAACAGACAGGCAAGACGAAGAGGCCCACTACTGAATTCACCTAAAGGTGGCCAAATCGCGTGAGCTGGTGAGGAAGGAAGGGAGAAGTGTGGAGATGGAGATGCACGGGCGCAGGACGCATACCTAGCTCAGTGCTCCTAACTTGCTGCATCCCAGAACGACAGCAGCGGGAGAGAGAAGAACTTGGACTGCTAGGGCTCCGTTGACTGCTGGGGCTGAGGGGACAGCATATAACACGGCTGAACCCAACACTCACAGCAGAGACCTCGGAGCAAGGAATGAGGGAAGAAGGCTGAAAACGGTGGATTAAGCCCTGACTGCCACAGAGATGGAAGCCTTAGGTACTGAGATTAGCCAACCCCTCCCTAACTCCCAGAGCTCGCCCTTCTCACACCTGGCCAGTGCTAGAAGCTGAACAGTAGCAGTGCCAGATCAAAAGAATAGAACATTTGCAGTTCTGAGAACTGTGGTCCACAGGCACAGATATGCAGTCCAACTGGTTCCTGCAAAGGGGAGGGAGCGGTGGAAGCAGAACTGGCTGTGGTTGTGGTCACAGCCATTGCTCTGGGCCAATTCTCACAACTCACCCCACACCTTTCCCCACCTATCTGGGCTGATCCCTGCAGGAGTAAACAGAACTGCTGAAACACATGGGCTCTGGATCTGGGACAGGAAGAGCTTTGGAATTTCAAAAGCTCTCCGCATACACACAGGGATGCGGTGCCCTATGACCCAGGCAAATTGTTAACAGAGGAGAAGCCCACCTTCCAGGGAAACCACCCATTGTGTGAGAAGCTGGAATAGTGCAGAGGAAACATAACACTACAGTGTGAGAGAGAGGAAAGGGCTGCAGTTGGACAGAAAATAAAACATTCTATAAACACATACTGGAAAACAAAAGAAAGACATCTTCCTATCAACCTGTTGCAGAACCCACACCTGTAGATGTCTAGGAAGAGAAATAATAAATCATTAATTGCCATGAATAACCAACACAACAAGACAGCTCAGAAAGAAAGTGAAAAGTCTCTAGAAAATGAACTTAAAGATATGGAAATATGTGTCCTGAATGACAGAGAATTCAAGATGCCAGTTCTGAAAAGTCTCAACGAGATGCAAGAAAACAAAGAAAGGCAGTTAAATGAACTCAAAAACACAATCAAAGAACAACATGAATATTTTGCCAGAGATATTGAAATGTATACATAAAAAAAAATGGAATTTCTGGAGATTAAGAATCCAATAGAAGAAATGAAGAATGAAATAGCCCGCTTAGATGGTAGAGTTGAGCAGATGGAGGAAAGAAACAGTAGAAAAAAGAAACCTGTAAATGACACGGATGGAAGAAGAAAGAGAATTGAGACGTAAAAGAAATGAAAGAACTCTACAAGAACTTTCTGACTCCATCAGAAAGAGCAATATAAGAATAATGGTCATACCAGAAGGAGAAGAAAGAAAGAAGGGAATAGAGTATATTCAAACAAACAGTCGATGAGAATCCCAAACTTGTGGACAGAACTGGACCCTCAAATCCAAGAAGCAAATAGAACACCTAATTGCCTCAATCCCAACAGGCCTTCTCCAAGGCACATTGTATTGAAGCCATCTAAAATCAACAACAAAGAAAGAATCCTCCAGGCAGCCAGGGAAAAGATGACGGTAACCTACAAAGGAAAGCCCATTAGATTCTCATCAGATTTTTCAGCAGAAACTGTACAAGCCAGAAGGGAGTGGAACCAAATATTCAAACTATTGAAAGAGAGAAATTATGAGCCAAGAATAATATACCCAGCAAAGATATCCTTTAGATATGAAGGAAGATTGAGACTTTTCCAGATATACAGAAGCTGAGAGAATTTTCTAACACACGACCTGCACTACGAGAATTACTAAAGGAGGATATTCAACCACCATCAACAGGAAAAATTTGTGGCAACCAAAAGATAAAAAGGGGAGAGTAAAGGCCAGAACCAGAACACGGGAACGGAAAAGTAGGCAAGCTGAATAAAATGGAATACTCTAAATATCAAACTTTCTTTTACATAAACTTAAGGGTACCCACTTAAAAAAAAATCCAGAACTGAAATACATACTGTAATAAAAGAAGAAACAGAGGGAAACATTATAAAATACCACCATACAGAAATAATAGACAACAACAAAAAGGCAAAGAAACAATGGAGACACAACCTTACCAGAAAACTAAAGATAGAATGACAGGAAATCCTCACATATAAATAATCACCCTAAATGCAAATGGATTGAACTCACCAATAAAAAGGCACAGAGTAGAAGATTGGATCAAAAAACTAAACTCAACCATAGGCTTTCTCCAAGAGACACATCTCAGCTACAAGAACAAGCATAGACTCAAAGTGAAAGGGTGGAAATTGACACTCCAAGCAAATGGTATCCAGAGAAAATCAGGTGTAGCCATAATTATGTCAGATGAAACAGACTTCAGTGTGAAAAAGATAACAAGAGACAAAGATGGACATTTCATAATGGTAAAGGGGACAATACAGCAAGAAGACATAACAGTCATCAATATTTATGCCCCCAATCAGGGAGCACCGAAATATACCAAGCAACTGCTAGCAGAACTAAAGGGAGAAATTGACCAAAACACAATTATACTAGGGGACTTAAATACATCATTGACAGCTACGGAATGACCATCCAAACAGAAAATAAATAATGAAATAGCAGCCCTAAATTACACATTAGAGGAAATGGATATAATTAACATTTAGAGAGCACTTCATCCTAAAACATCAGACTATATATTTTTTTCTAGTGTACATGGAACATTCTCAAGGATAGACCATATTTTGGGACATAAACCTAACCTCAGCAAATTTAAGAAGATTGAAATCATACCAAGCATATTTTCTGACCAGAAGGCTTTGAAATTGGATATCAACTGCAAAAAGAAAGCAGGAAAAACAACAAATACATGGAGATTAAACAACACACTTTTAAAGAACGACTGGGTCAGAGAAGAAATTAGAGGAGAGATCAAAAGATATATAGAAACAAATGAGAATGAAAATGCATCCTACCAAAATTTTTCCGATGCAGAGAAAGCAGTTTTAAGAGGGAAATTTATATCATTACAGTCCTATCTCAAGAAACAAGAAAAATCCCAAGTAAATAACCTCATGTTACACCTTAAAGAACTGGAAACAAAAATAACTTAAAGAAAAAGAAGAACAAATGAAACCCAAGGTCAGCAGAAGAAAGAAAATAACAAAAATTGGAGCAGAACTAAATGAAATAGAGAACAAAAAAAACAACAGAATAAATTAATGTGACAAAGAGCTGGTTCTTTGAAAAGATTAATAAAATTGACAAACCCTTGGGTAGGCACACTAAGATAAAAAGAGAGAAGACACTAATAAACAAAATCAGAAATGAAAAAGGGGAAGTTATCACGGACACCACAGAAATACAAAGGATCCTCCAAGAATACTATGAAGGACTATAGGCCACAAAATTCAATAACCTAGAAGAAATGGACACATTCTTAGAAACACATAGCCATCCTAGGCTGAACCATGAAGAACTGGAAAATCTAAACAGACCGATCACCAGTAATGAAATTGAATCAATCATCCAAAACCTTCCCAAAAGCAAAAGTCCGGGACCAGATGGCTTCACTAGTGAATTCTACCAAACCTTTCAAGAGGATCTAATGCCAATCCTGCTCAAACTCTTCCACAAAATTGAAGAAGGGAGAGTACTCCCTAAGTTATTTTATGAGACCAACATTACCCTGATACCAAAACCTGGTAAGGACAACACAAAAAAAGAAAACTACAGACCAATATCTCTGATGAATACAGATGCAAAAATCCTAAACAAAATTCTAGCAAACTGAATGCAACAATACATTTAAAAGATTATTCATCACGACCAAGTGGGGTTCATCCCAGGGGCACAAGGATGGTTCAACATACGCTAATCCATCAATGTGATACATTACATAAACAAAATAAAGGTCAAAAATCATATGATTATATCAATTGATGCAGAAAAAGCATTTGACAAGATACAACATCCATTTATGATTAAAGCCCTTAATAAAACAGGTATAGAAGGAAAATACCTGGATATAATAAAGGCCATATATGACAAACCCTCAGCTAATCTCATAATTAGTGTTGAAAAACTGAAGCCCTTTGCTCTACGTTCAGAAATACGACAGGGCTGTTCCCTATCACCTCTGCTTTTCAACATAGTGTTGGAAGTTCTGGCCAGAGCAATCTGGCAAGAGAAAAAAATAAAAGGTATCCAAATTGGAAATGAAGAAGTTAAATTGTCACTCTTTGCAGATGACATGATTCTATATATAGAAAATCCTGAAGACTCCACCAAAAAGCTATTAGAAACAATCAACAAATACAGTAAAGTTGCCTGCTACAAAATCAACATACAAAAGACCATTGCATTCCTATATACTAACAATGAAATCTCAGAAAAAGAAATACAAAATACCAATTCCTTTTGCAATTACAGCAAAAAGAATAAAATATCTAGGAATAAACTTAACCAAGGATGTGAAGGAACTATATGCTGAAAGCTATAAGACGTTTTTAAAAGAGATTGATGAAAACACAAAGAAATGGAAAGAAATTCCGTGCTCATGGATTGGAAGAATCAACATAGTTAAAATGGTCGTATTACCCAAAGCAATATACAGATTTAATGCAATCCCCATCAAAATCGCAATGGCATTTTTTTAAAGAAATAGAACAAAAAATCATCAGATTTGTTTGGAACCCAAAAGACCCCGAATAGTCAAAGCAATCTTATGAAAAAAGAACAGTGTTGGAGGTATCACACTCCCTGACTTTTGCTTGTACCGCAGGGCTGCAATAATCAAAACAGCATGGTATTGGCAGAAAAACAGACACATAGACCAATGGAATAGAATTGAGAACTCAGAAATAAAACCACATAAATATGGACAGATGATTTTTGACAAAGAAGCCAAAAACATAAAATGGAGAAGAGACAGCCTCTTTAATAAATAGTGCTGAGAGAATTGGAAAGCCATGTGCAAAAGAATAAACTGGACTGCTATCTGTCACCATGTACCAAAATTAATTCAAAATGGATCAAAGACTTAAGCATAAGACCTGAAAGAATAAAATGCAAAGAAGAAAACATAGGTACTAAACTTATGGACCTTGGGTTCAAAAAGTGTTGTATGAATTTGACTCAAAAGACAAGGGAAGTAAAAGTTAAAATAAACGAATGGGACTGTATGAAACTTTAAACTTCTGCCCAGCGAAAGAAGCCATCGAAAAAATAAATAGGCAACCAACTGCATGGGAGAAGATTTTTGCAAATAGTTCCTCCGATAAGGGGCTCATATCCAAAATATACAAGGAACTCATGAAACTCAACAACAAAAAAACAAATAACCCATTGGAAAAATGGGCAGAGGACCTGAAGAGACATTTCTCCAAAGAGGACATACAAATGGCAAATAGACATATGAAAAAATGCTCAACATCACTAACCATCAGAGAAATGCAAATAAAAATCACAAGGAGATATCACCTCACCCCACTTAGAATGGCTATCATCAACAAGACAAATAGTAGCAAATGTTGGAGAGGTTGTGGAGAAAAAGGAACCCTCATACACTGTTGGTGGGAATGAGGATTGGTGCAACCACTATGGAAGGCAGTGTGGAGGTTCCTCAAAAAATTACAAATAGAATTACTGTATGACCCAGCAATCCCACTCCTAGGCATCTACCCAAAAAATCTGAAGACATTTATCCATAAAGACACGTGTGCTCCAATGTTCATTACAGCTTTATTTATGCTAGGCAATACATGGAAACAACCAAAGTGTCTTTTCAATAGATGATTGGATAAAGAAGTTGTGGTATATATACACAATGGAATACCATTCGGTGGTAAGAAAAGATGAAATAGTACCGTTTGCGATAACATGGATGGATCTTGAGATTATAATGCTAAGCAAAATAAGTCAGACAGAAATAGTCGAGAACCGTATGATTTCACCTATGTGTGTTATATACAACCACACAAAAGAACAAGGCACACAAATAAAGAAACAAAAACTCATAGACCCATACAATAGTTTAGTGGTTACCAGAGGGTAAGGGGGTAGGGGGTGGTAGATGAGGGTAAAGGGAACCAATATATGGTGATAGAAAGAGGAGTGACTCTGGGTGATGAACATACAATGTGATATGTAAATGATGTATTACAAAACTGTACACCTCAAACTTATGTAACTTTACTAAGAATAGTTGCCCAAATAAACTTTAATTTAAAAATAAAAATAAAAAAAGAGCCCTGTGCCTTGACCCATTTCCTATAAGACAAAGTCAACTTATGCTGCATTTTGACTATGTAGTTAGTCCAGGCAAATGCTTTTATAATTCCTTGAAGCACAGCTCAAACAATGTGGTATATAGGTACTAAGTCCTTAACAAGAACAGCTGTGGACAGTAGACTGGCATGTTGTAGGAGAATGCATGGGTTGGTCTTTCTGAGCAGTCTTTGAGTAGATGGTTAGTCTAAGCATCTGGGTGCAAATCACTCCAGTTACATGTGAAAACCAAACAAGATTCTTTAGAACTGTGAAGTCTGGAGGGTGTTATTCTGCGGTTATATCAGAGAAATTGCTTCACGACCTTCTTCCAAGTAGGGGGAAAAGAAACAAAACAACAAAAATCAGGGCACTATCCAGGGTCAGATAAGATTGAAAACATAAAAAGTGCTCTGGTAAGCTGGGAATATAGGACTACATCCAGGGCTAGATCTAGGCAAAATCGTGAGGCAAATAACAGAGTGGTAAGAGAAATCATTTTAGACTTGCTAGCATCTCTCATGTTATCCTGGGTTGGTCACCTATTCAACATGTGGAAAAGACTGACTTTCCAGAATTGTGTAATAGAAGAGTCAGAGACTCTCTCAGCAGATAGGCCTAAGATTAAATTGCCCACTGACGCTTCAACTGTGTGTAAACTCAGAGATTCACTTCACCTCACTGAGCCTAGGATTCCTCATCTGTAAAATGGGTAGGATAATGTCTGTTCCTAAAGTTGCTATGAAGATTAAATGTGTTAATGTATGAAAGGCTCAGCTCATTCCAGTCCAGCTTGGCAAACAGAGGACATTCAATGAATAGGGGCTCTTTTTCTCTCTCCTCTTTCCCCATAGGAGATAGGGCTAACATACGCCCCATAAAGAGAAGAACTCTTTCATTGGTTGCCTTTATGCAGAGCACTGTCAAGAAATGTGAAGTGTCTGAAACTTTATGCTATTGGTAATTGGTAAGTTAACAAGTTAACCTGATACAGTTTCATGGATGTTGACAATATATGACACTCCTGGATCAGAGACAAAGGACTTTATTACTTACATCATAGCAAGCAACATGAATATCAGCATATTTCCATTGTTTTCCTGGTCGCTATTTCCATAGGGCAATGGCAAAAGAGCCAGGTGATAACTAGTCATACTGTGGGGTACATTATGGGAGAGGAGCCCTAAGCTTAGAAAACTCAAATTTTGTAAAATACCTGGCCTGTGCTCCAGACTATCCCTTTCCTCCAAGGCCATTTGCTATAGAAATATACTTGAAAATGTTGTCCAGAACAAAGGCAGTCATTGCTTCTGCTTGCCAAACATAATGTGAGATGCATGGAAATTTATCTCCCAAAATGCTTGACAGCAATAATCCATTCATTTCCTGTCCCCTTACGAGGCTCATTTAGCAGTGCAGTCTTTCTGTACAATATCATTTTGCTCTGTGAACATGGAGCATCACACAGGCCCTGTATCTCATTCCTCTTCTTTTCTCCCCATCACACCAAAGTTCAAGCACCCTACTGGGAACTTTTGTCCCCATTTTGAGCTGCTTATAGCAGTGTCAGAGCCCACAGATGTGTAGGCTGCTGGCCTGGCCAGTGCAAGACTTTTCTCTGGGAATCTAGTTAAAGCTTCCACGAAAAAGATGTGGGACAGGAGAAGATGAGGTGAAGAGAAAGTCAAAGGAGAGAATGAGACACCTCTCCTCCTCTCTCCACATGTGCAGAACATTTGATCTCAGCTTTAAGGTTAACATTGAGCCAGACTGGTGACACAAAATGAAGTAGGGGAAGTTAAGAGTCTCAGATATCCCCTTTCAGCTGCACGAGTCCAGGGCCAGCTGGATGTCTGGGGAGATCAAGAGGCTACCTACATGGAGTTATTTCAGGTACACCATGAATTCCACCCTTTTCAAAATATCCTCCTGCACTTGACATTTCCATGACAGTGTCTTTTTTTATTTTATTGGGGTGACAAGTGTTAGTAAAATTACATAGATTTCAGGTGTACAATTCTGTATTACATCATCTATAAATCCCATTGTGTGTTCACCACCTGGAGTCAGTTCTCCTTCCATCATCATATATGTGATCCCCCTTACCCTCATCTCCCAGACCCCACCCGCTTACTCTTTGATAACCACTAAACTATTGTCTGTGTTTATGACTTCTTGTTTCTCATTTGTTTGTCTTGTTCTTATGTTGTTTTTGGTTTATATACCACATATCAGTGAAATCATATGGTTCTCTGCTTTTTCTGTCTGACTTATTTCGCTTAGCACTATAATGTCAAGATCCATCCATGTTGTCACAAATGTTCCTACATCATCTTTTCTTACCGCCGAATAGTATTCCATTGTGTATATACACCACAACTTCTATATCCATTCATCTATCGAAGGACACTTTGGTTGTTTCCATGTCTTGGCCACCATAAACAAAGCAGCAATGAACTTTGGAGCACACATGTCTTTATGCATAAATGTTTTCAGATTTTTTGGGTAGATACCCAGGAGAGGGATTGCTGGGTCATATGGTAATTCTATTCCTAATTTTTTGAGGAACCTCCACACTGCCTTCCATAACTTCTGCACCAATCTGCATTCCCACCAACAGTGTATGAGGGTTCCTTTTTCTCCACAGCCTCTCCAACACTTGTTACTATTTGTCTTGTTGATGATAGCCATTCAGACTGTGGTGAGGTGATATCTCATTGTGGTTTTTATTTGCATTTCTCTGATGGTTAGTGATGTTGAGCATTTTTTCATATGTCTATTTGCCATTTGTATGTCCTCTTTGGAGAAATGTCTCTTCAGGACGTCTGCCCATTTTCCAATGGGTTGTTTGTTTTTTTGATGTTGAGTTTCATGAGTTCCTTGTGTATTTTAGATATTAGCCTCTTATCAGAGGCAGTGTTTGCAAAAACCTTCTCCCATTCAGTTGGTTGCCTCTTTATTTTGTCGATGGTTTCTTTTGCTGTGCAGAAGCTTTTCAGTTTCATATAGTCCCATTCATTTATTTTAGCTTTTACTTCCATTGCCTTTGGAATCAAATTCATAAAATGCTCTTTGAACCCAAGGTCCATAAGTTTAGTACCTATGTTTTCTTCTATGCAGTTTATTGTGTCAGGTCTTATGCTTAAGTCTTTGATCCATTTTGAATTAATTTTGATACATGGTGACAGATAGAAGTTCAGTTTCATTCTTTTGCACATAGCTATCCAATTCTCCTAGCACCATTTATTGAAGAGGCTGTCTTCCCTCCATTGTATGTTT
This sequence comes from Rhinolophus ferrumequinum, assembly GCF_004115265.2. Classification (NCBI taxonomy): domain Eukaryota; kingdom Metazoa; phylum Chordata; class Mammalia; order Chiroptera; family Rhinolophidae; genus Rhinolophus; species Rhinolophus ferrumequinum. The sequence continues at coordinate 38,448,372 of NC_046308.1, read as the reverse complement.
TTAGCTTCTTTGTCAAAAATTATCTGTCTATATTTATGTGGTTTTATTTCTGGGTTCTCAATTCTATTCCATTGGTCTATGTGTCTGTTTTTCTGCCAATACCTTGCTGTTTTGTTTATTGTAGCACTGTAGTACAAGCTAAAGTCAGGGAGTGTGATACCTACAATATTGTTCTTTTTTCATAAGATTGCTTTCACTATTTGGGGTCATTTGGGGTTCCAAACCAATATGATGATTTTTTGTTCTATTCCTTTAAAAAATGCCATTGGGATTTTGATGGGGATTACATTCAATCTGTATATTGTTTTGGGTTTTAACTATGTTGGGTTTAACTATTTTAACTATGTTGATTCTTCCAATCCACGAGCAAGGAATGTCTTTCCATTTCTTTTGTCTTCCTCAATTTCTTTCAAAAATGTCTTATAGTTTTCAGCATATAGTTCCTTCACATCCTTGGTTAAGTTTATTCCTAGATATTTTATTCTTTTTGCTGCAATTGCAAAAGGAATTTTTTTTTTTGTATTTCTTTTGCTGAGATTTCATTGTTAGTATATAGGAATGCAATGGACTTTTGTACGTTGATTTTGTAGCCAGCAACTTTACTGTATTCGTTGATTGTTTCTAATAGCTGTTTGGTGGAGTCTTTAGGGTTTTCTGTATATAGCATCATGTCATCTGCAAAGAGTGATAATTTGACTTCTTCATTCCCAACGTGGCTGCCTTTTATTTCTTTCTCTTGCCTGATATCTCTGGTAAGGACTTCCAAAACTATGTTGAAAAGCAGAGGTGATGGAGGACAGCCTTGTCGTGTTCCTGAACGTAGAGCAAAGGGCTTCAGTTTTTCAACATTAATTATGAGATTAGCTGAGGGTTTGTCATATATGGCCTTTATTATGTTAAGGTATTTTCCTTCTACACCTATTTTATTAAGTGTTTTAATCATAAATGGATGTTGTATCTTGTCAAATGCTTTTTCTGCATCAATTGATATAATCATATGATTTTTTCCTTTATTTTGTGTATTTGATGTATCACATTGATGGATTTGGGGTGTTGAACCATCCTTGTGCCCCGGGGATGAACCCCACTTGGTCGTGATGAATGATCTTTTTAATGCATTGTTGTATTCGATTTGCTAGAATTTTGTTTAGGATTTTTGCATCTGTATTCATCAGAGATATTGGTCTGTAGTTTTCTTTTTTTGTGTTTTCCTTACCATGTTTTGGTATCAGGGTAATGTTGGCCTCATAAAATGACTTAGGGAGTACTGTCTCTTCTTCAATTTTTTGGAAGAGTTTGATCAGGATTGGTATTAGATCCTATCTGAAGGTTTGGTAGAATTCACTAGTGAAGCCATCTGGTCCCGGACTTTTGCTTTTGGGAAGATTTTGGATGACTGATTCAATTTCATTACTGGTGATCGGTCTGTTTAGATTTTCCAGTTCTTCATGGTTCAGCCTTGGAAGGCTATATGTTTCTAAGAACTTGTCCATTTCTTGCAGGTTATTGAATTTGGTGGCATATAGTCCTTCATAGTATTCTTGACTGATCCTTTATATTTCTGTGATGTCCAGGGATAACTTCCCCTTTTTCATTTCTGATTTTTTAATTAGTGTCTTTTCTCTTTTTATCTTAGTGAATCCAGCCAAGAGTTTGTCAATTTCGTTAATGTTTTCAAAGAACCAGCTCTTTGTCACATTAATTCTTCCTGCTGTCTTTTTGTTCTCTATTTCATTTAGTTCTGCTCTGATTTTTGTTATTTCTTTTCTTCTGCTGACCTTGGGTTTCACTTGTTCTTCTTTTTCTAGTTCTTTAATGTGTAACTTGAGATTATTTATTTGGGATTTTCTTGTTTCTTGAGGTAGGACTGTAATTATATAAATTTCCCTCTTAAAACTGCTTTCGCTGTGTCCCAAAAATTTTGGTAGGATGTATCTTCATTGTCATTTGTTTCTATATAACTTTTTATCTCTCCTCTAATTTCTTCTTTGACCCAGTCATTCTTTAAAAGTATGTTGTTTAATCTCCATGTATTTGTTTTTTCCTGCCTTCGTTTTGCAGTTGATATCCAATTTCAAAGCGTTGTGATCAGAGAATATGCTTGGTATGATTTGAATCTTCTGAAATTTGCTGAGACTGATTTTATGTCCCAATATCTGATTTATCCTTGAGAATGTTCCATGTACACTAGAAAAGAATGTATAGTCTGATGTTTTAGGATGAAGTGCTCTATATATGTCAATTATGTCCATTTCATCTAATGTGTCATTTACGGCTGCTATTTCGTTATTTATTTTCTGTTTGGATGATCTATCCGTTGTTGTCAATGATGTATTTAAGTCCCCTAGTATAATTGTGTTTTGGTCAATTTCTACCTATAGTTTTGTTAGTAGTTGCTTGGTATATTTTGGTGCTCCCTGATTGGGGCCATAAATATTGATGACTGTTTTGTCTTCTTGTTGTGTAGTCCCCTTTACCATTATGAAATATCCATCTTTGTCTCTTGTTATCTTTTTTACCCTGAAGTCTGTTTCATCTGATATTATTATGGCTACACCTGATTTACTCTGGGTACCATTTGCTTGGAGCATCAATTTCCACCCTTTCTCTTTGAGTCTATGCTGTCCTTGTAGCTGAGACGTGTCTCTTGGAGACAGCATATGGTTGGGTTAAGTTTTTTGATCCAATCTGCTACTCTGTGCCTTTTTATTGGTGAGTTCAGTCCATTTACATTTAGGGTGATTATTGACATGTGAGGATTTCCTGTCATTATATCTTTAGTTTTCTGGTAATGCTGTGTCTCCATTGTTTCTTTGCCTTTTTGTTGTTGTCTAGTATTTCTGTGTGGTGGTATTCTCTGATGATTCCCTCTGTTACTTCTTTTATTACAGTATATATTTCAGTTCTGGATTTTTTTTTTTTTTGAGTGGTTACCCTTAAGTTTATGTAAAAGAAAGTTTGATATTTAGAGTATTCTATTTTCTTTAGCATACTTACTTTCTCCATTCCCATATTCTGGTTCAGGCCTTTACTCTCCCCTTTTTATTTTTTGGTTATCACAAATTGTCCCTGTTGATGGTGGTCAAACAGCTTCCTTTAGTATTTCTTGTAGTGTAGGTTGTGTATTAGAAAATTCCTTCAGCTTCTGTATGTCTGTAAAGGTCTTTATTCCTCCTTCATATCTAAAGGATACCTTTCTGGATATATTATTCTTGGCTCATAATTTCTCTCTTTGAATGGTTTGAATATTTCGTTCCATTCCCTCCTGGCTTGTAGAGTTTCTGCTGAAAAATCTGATGATAATCTAATGGGCTTTCCTTTGTAGGTTACCGTCTTCTTTTCCTAGGTTGCCTTGAGGATTCTTTCTTTGTTGTTGATTTTAGACTACTTCAATACAATGTTCCTTGGAGAAGCCCTGTTCGGATTGAGGTAATTAGGTGTTCTATTTGCTTCTTGGATTCGAGGATCCAGTTCTGTCTACAAGTTTGGGAATTTATCATCAACAATTTGTTTGTACATATTCTCTGTTCCCTTCTCTCTTTCTTCTCCTTCTGGTATGCCCATTATTCCTATGTTGCTCTTTCTGATGGAGTCAGAAAGTTCTTGTTGAGTTCTTTCATTTCTTTTAAGTCTCAAGTCTCTTTCTTCTTCCATCCGTGTAATTTCCAGGTTTCTATCTTCGATGTCACTGATTCTTTCCTCCTGCTGGTCAACTCTACTACCTAAGGTGGTTATTTCATTCTTAATTTCTTCTATTGAGTTCTTAATCTCCAGACATTCTATTCGGTTCTTTTTTAAAATTTCAATCTCTCTCGTAAAATGCTCATGTTGTTCTTTGTTTCTGAGTTTATTAAAGTGACTTTCTGTGTTTTCTTGCATCTCGTTCAGTTTTTTCAGAACTGCAATCTTGAATTCTCTGTCATTTAAGTCACGTATTTCCGTATCTTTAAGTTCCTTTCCTGGAGACTTCACTTTCTTTCTGAGCTGTCTTGTTGCCTTGGTTATGCATGGCAATTACTGATTTATTATTTCTCTTTCTAGACATCTACAGGAGTGGCTTCCACAACAGGTTGATAAGAATAGGTCTTTGTTTTGTTTTCCAGTAACTGTTGGTAGAATGTTTTATTTTCTCTCCAACGGCAGCCTTTTTTTTCTCTCTCATACCGTGGTGCTATGTTTTCTCTGCCCTATTCCAGCTTTCCACACAATTGGGGGATTCCCTGGGAGACGGGCTTCTCCTCTGTTAATTGTTCACCTGTTTCACAGGGCGCAGTGTCCGTTTGGGTATGCGGAGAGCTTTTGAAGTCCCAAAGCTCTTCCTGCACTAGATTCTGAGCCCATATATTTCAGCAGTTCTGTTTACTCTTGCAGGGATCTGCCCAGATAGATGGGTCCAGGGACGGGGTTAGTTGTGAGAGGTGACCCAGAGCAATGGCAGTGACCACCACCAGTGCCGGTCCTGCTTCCACAACTCCCTCCCCTTTGCCGGAACTAGCTGGGCTGTGAATCTGTGTCTGTGGTCTACCGTTTTCAGAACAGTAAATATTCTGTTCTTTTGATTTGACACTGCTACTGTTCCGCTTCTAGCACGGAGCAGGTGGGGGCGGGGGAGCTCTGGGAGGGTAGGGAGGGGGCAGCTAGTTTCAGTGCCTAAGGCTTCCATTCTCTGCTTGGCAGTGAGGGCTTAAACCCCAGTTTTCAGTCTTCTTCCCTCAGTCTTTCCTCCAAGGTTTCTGAGCTTTGGGTTCAGCCGTGTTATATGCTGCCCCCTCAGCCCTGTGGGCCATTAGCGGAGCCCTAGCAGTCCGAGTTCTTCCCTCTCCCCCAGCTGCGGTAGTTCCGGGATGCAGCGAGCTCAGAGCACTGAGCTTGGTCTTTGTCCTGCTCCCGCGCGGCTCCGTCTCCACACTTCTCCATTCCCTCCTGCCCCACTCACATAATTCACCCATCTTTAGGTGAATTCAGTAGTGGGCCTCTTCGTCTTGCCTGTCTGCTGTACAGGGAGTCCTTTGTGGCGTTATTGTTGTTCGATTAATTTTAAATTCCAGGGGAGTTTTACAGAGGCTTACCTCATGCCGTGATTTTTGATCCATGATAGTGTCTTCTCCAGGAAAGACATGGTCTAAAAAGGACATTTTTCTGATATAATAATATAATCTCTGAGAGAAGTGATTTCTACTATTTATAAATGCTCTTAGAGGTGGTCCATTCATTCAATACACATATTTTGAGTACCAACTACATGCCAGATACTGTGTTAGCTATGGGGCTTCAAGTGTGATCAGCTATAGCCCTTGCGTTCAGAAGCCTCAGGCTACTGAAAATGAGAAGGGTAAGATGCAATTTGGAGGCAAAGTTATAGATTTCATTATAGTAAATTACAGGTGACATAGCAGCACAGGAATGGGGCACTCAGTCTTATTTTGGAAGTCAAGAGATGTTTTTTCATGAAAGTTAACTTTAATTTCATGAGTTAAGTTTTTCTTATTTCAATTTTAGAGGTGGAGAAACTGAGGCTTGAATAATCTAAATGCCTTACTTGGTGTTACTGGGCATGTGAGTGACAAAGTCAAGACTCAAGCACATTTTGAAAACAGTTTTAGTGGGTTTTTCCATAAATATATATATATATATATATATATATATATATATATATATATATATATATATATATATTTTAATTTAAATTTATTGGGGTGACAATTGTTATTAAAATTACATAGATTTCAGGTGTGCAATTCTATATCACATCATCTATAAATTACATTGTGTGTTCACCACCCAGAGTCAGTTCTCCTTCCATCACCGTATATTTGATCCCCCTTACCCTCATCTCCCACCCCCAACCCCTTTACCCTCTGGTAACCACTAAATTACGTTCCCCAGATTAATTTTCAAAACCCGTGGCCATCCTGTGGTCACCGACTGCCCTTCAATCCCTTCACCACCACCCCCGCCCATCTAGCAACCCTCAGTTTTTCCTCTTTGTCTCCAACACTGTTTCTGATTAGTTCATTCACTTATTCTTTTCTTTAGAATCCGCAAATAAGTGAGATCATATGGTACTTATCTTTATCTGTCTGACTTATTTCACTTAACATAATGTTCTCTAGGTCCATCCATGTTGTTGCAAATGGTAAGATTTCTTTCTTCTTTATGGCTGCGTAATACTCCATTGTATAAATGTACCACAGTTTCTTAATCCAGTCATCTACTGATGGGCATTTTGGTTGTTTCCATGTCTTGGCTATTGTGTATAGTGTTGCAATAAACATAGGAGTGCATAAAGATTTTTGAATTGGAGTTTTGGATTTCTCCGGATAGACACCTAGGAGTGGGATTACTGGATCATAGGGTAGTTCCATTTTCAGATTTTTGAGATACCTCCATAATGTTTTCCATAGTGGCTGCACCAATCTGCAATCCCACCAACAGTGCACAAGCGTTACATAAATATATATTTTATAGCATACTGGTTTATCTAAGTAGTTAGGACTTTAGGGGACAGGACCTATGAGAGCTGAATCATAAAGGAGGTGGGAGGTGGAGGGGTAGGCACGGGATCAGGTGAAGATGAGTGTGTGAGGTGGGGTAGGTAGAAAAGCCAAGAACATGTAACATTGCTTGGGAAAGGCCAGCTCAAAGGCTGTATGACAGGGTAATGGGGGATTCTGGAGAAGCAGTAGATTAGGCCTGAAGACAGTAAAGATTGTAGTGGAAGTTGTTTGAGGGAAAAAATAGTAAAAGAAAAAGAAATATTTAAGGAGAAGTTGTAATAGACAATTTGATGTAAGCAGCAAAACTTTTCTTTAAGTTATAATTTTATCCAAACCAATGCGGTATGTGCTAGCCATTGTTACTATTCCATGAAGCAGGAGGCTAGCACTTTCTGAATACCCAGAGAAAAGAGATAATTCAATTGTGGTAGCAACAAAGCCAATAACAGTTGATTGGACTCCGCAGGAACTGATTACCCTAGTCCGCATCATACATTTCCCTCTCCACCTTTTGTCAAGGTTTGCTCTGTTCTAGAGGGAATTAAGGAACCTACTTCTCCACTATACTTTGACCGCATAGGAGCTTGAAGTTCCCTGGAACTGGCCTTGACATTTGGAGCAAGCATAGTGACCTGTGTATATTAGCAGGGTGTAGTGCAGGGGATCCGGCCGACTTCGCCATGTGTCCCCACAGCCATTGTCCCATTCAAAAAAGTTTTCACTCTTTTTGGTTCTCATTTCAGATCTGCATCTGACCCTGTGTGGGGACAGAGCCCCAAAAAGCAATTTCCAGGCTCTCGGCCTCACATAGAAAGGTGCTGGCTCAGGTAGTAAATGGCCATCGACTGCGATCAAATGGCCATCAGCTGTGGCTAGTTGGCCGTCAGCTGTAACCATTGAGCCATTGGGCACTAATATAACTGCCGTGGCAAGGCTAGCAGAAATGGGGGAGCTGCAAGAAGATGGTGGCTGAGTCTGCAAGCGGCACAGTGAGGGTTGAGAATTGTGTTGCTCCTGGTTCCTGTGTCTCCAACCCAGCCACCAGTAAGAGTATAGTGGTATGACTCCCCTACCTATGGCTCCGTGGGTGTTCCTTTTTGGCCTCACCATGTCCTGCGTTCTTATGTGGGGAGTGGGAGCTGAGACCCCGCAGGACACCCCGCATGACACTTGGCGTAGTCGGCAGGATACCCCGCAGACCCCGCAGGCCGCCCCGCACGACACATGGCGAAGTCGGCAGGATCCCCTGCACTACAATGGCTTATGTTATACACTGTGGCTCAAAACTTTCCTTTCAGTCTTAAAATCAAGCCAAACTCATTTAAGTTTCAAATATCACAATTTAGCAGTAGAGCAGCCTGAGCCTCCTTTTCTTCCAACTGAAATCTCAGCCAACCTATATGACATTTGGATCCAATTTGATAGAAACACTGGGTGAGCTCCTTGCCAAATTCCTGTGAATCCGTGTCAAACTCAGTGATTTAGTTTAAGATTTGGGGTGTGGCTGAGTCCGCAGAGGAATTCTGTGGTTGCATAATCTACAGGAAATGAAGCAAATGGTATTTTCAAAACTACCTCCAAGGAAGTGGGTTCTGTAGAATCTCACTCTTATGGGGCTCTAGACTTCAGAGCTTTCACCACAGAGTTTAAGTTTTCCCACAGCAGCTAATAGTCTTCTAGGTATTGCTTAGCCATCTGTTCATTTTTCTGCACCATCACCCCATCATATAGGTTATTATCTATTGAACAAGAGGAAGCAAATACCTAGGAATGATACATTTTTTACTCAAGATCAAGAACTACGAAAATGGCTGGACTGGATTAAGGGTCTTACTCAATGGATTCTATTGCAAATAATCTACCAAAAACTTGATCTTTGATCTCTTTAAGGTTGCAAGTTTTTTTCTTTCATTATAGGGCAGTTGACTACAGAACAACATAGAAGTCACAATAAATATAGGGCTAGGGGAATGCTATACATCAGGTTCTCCGGGAAATTGACTCTGAAGTAAAGATTTGCATGCAAGGATTTCTTTAGGATTGCTCTCAGGAATGATACTCTTAAGAGGCTAAGGGAAGCAGGACTTCCCTTAAGGCAAAGAGAGAAGTTGAACAGTGTTGCATTCACAAGAGAGGGCATAGCTGACCCCGTGTGGGATTTCTGGAGCTCTGATAGCCCTTCGCAGTTGTCCTGAATTATGTCAGAATGTCTAGGCAATCATTAGATATGAGTTACCTCTGGGGAGGGGCATGACCTTGGATAGGACATTTCCTTTGAGAGAGAACAATTTCCAAGGAAGGCTCAGCTGTGGTAGGTTAGCATGCAACACATCCTGGCAGCTGGAGTACCTTGGTCCTAAAAGAGGTGCACCCAAGGATCAACTACAGGAAGATGTATGTTGAGAACCTAGAGATCTGTGACCACTTTCATAGAAGTCATGTCCACAGGAATATGAAATTGTTCATAGAACAAGGAATGGGGACCACAGATATCTAAGCACCAGAGACTAAAGAGACAGAGATCCAGGAGATGGTAATGCTATCTGGAGGTAAAGCACATTATGGCTCCTGCATTTTTATTTTTTTTTTAACAGATCTACTGCACCTTATTTATTGATCATTAGAAGTAATATTTTATTTGTAATAGTTTATTATTATTGTAATTAGTTTCAGGTATACAAAACAACATAATGATTAGACATTTACACACTTCACAAAGTGATAACCCCAACAACTCTGCTACTCACCTGACAAAGTACATAGCTATTACAGTACCATTCACTATATTCCCTATGCTCTACTTTACATCCCATGAAAAGGGGGAGCGCCAAAAAAATGTGTATACATGACTTGTATTCATCTTTTGTCATGAGTATTTGCTATTACAATTTTAATACAGTTTTTCCCTTTCTTAATATGTGTGTACATATTTTGGCTCTCTCTCTTTCTCTCTGTCTATCTCTCTCTCTACACACACACATACACACACATATTATTGTTGACATTTAATATTATTTTATATTAGTTTCAGATGTACAGCACAGTGGTTAGGCATTTACATAATTTAAGAAGTGATCCCCGCCCCCCCGTAAGTCTAGCACCCATCTGACACCATACATAGTTTTCACATTATTGAGTATATTCTAACACTGTATTTTGCATCCCCGTGACTATTTTGTAACTACCAAGTTATATTTCCTAATCCCTTCACCTATCTCATCCATTCCCCCAACCCTTCTCCCATCTGGCAAACATCAGTTTGTTCTCTTCATCTATGACTCTATTTCTGTTTTGTTTGTTCATTTATTCTGTTCTTTAGATTTTACATATATATGAGATCATATGATATTTGCCTTTCTCAGTCTGACTTATTTCACTTAGCATAATATTCTCTAGGTCCATCCATGTTGTTGCAAATTGTAAGATTTCATTCAACTTATGGCAGAGTATTACTCCATTGCATAAATGTACCAGTTTCTTCATCTATTCATCGATTGATGGGCATTTTGGTTGTTTTCATATCTTGGCTGTTGTGAATAGTGCTGCTGTAAACATAGAGGTGCATATATCTTTAAATTAGTATTTTCATTTCTTTGGATAAATACCCAGGAGTGGAATTGCTGGGTCATAGGGTAGTTCTATTTTTAATTTTTTGAGGTACCTCCATAATTTTTTCACAGTGGCTGCACTAATTTGCAATCCTACCAAAGTGCACAAGGGTTTTTTTGTTTTTCTCTACATCCTCACCAATACTTGTCTATTGATTTATTGATGATAGTCATTCTGACAGAAATCAGGTGGTATTTCATTGTGGTTTTTATTTGCATTTCTCTGAGAATTAGTGACATTGAGCATTGTTTTTCAGAGAAATGTTTATTCAGGTTCTGCCTATTTTTCAATTGGATTTCTTTGTGTGTGTGTGTGTGTGTGTGTGTGTGTGTGTGTGTGTGTGTGTGTGTGTGTTGAGTTATATGAGTTTTTATAGATTTTGGATATTAACCCCTTATCATTGAGAAATATCTTCTCCCATTCAGTAGTATGTCTTTTCATTTTGTTGATGGTTTCTTTTGCTGTGAACAAAACTTTTTAGTTTGATGTAGTCCCATTTGTTCATTTTTTTCTTTGTTTTCCTTGCCAAAGGAGATACGTCAATAAAAATATTACTAAGGGTATTGTCTGAGAGTTTACTTGCTATGTTTTCTTCTAGGAGTTTTTTGGTTTTCAGACTTACACTTATGTCTTTAATCCATTTTGAGTTTATTCTTGAATATGGCATAAGTAGTAGTCCAGTTTCAATTTTTTTGTATGTATCTGTCCAGTTTTCCCTGAACCATTTATTGAATAGACAGTCTTTACCACAATGCAAATTCTTGCTTCCTTTGTCAAATATTAAATGACCATATAGGCATGGATTTATTTCTGGGCTCTCAATTCTGTTCCATTGATCTATGTGTCTGTTTTGATGCCAGTGCTATCCTGGTTTGATTACAATGGCCTTGTAGTATAATGTAATATCAGGTAGCATGAATCCTCCAGCTTTGTTCTTCTTTCTCAGGATTGCCATGGCTATTAAGGATTTTTTATGGTTCCGTATAAATTTTAGGATTATTTGTTGTAGTTCTGTGAAAAATGCCATTGGTATTTTGATAAGGATTGCACTGAATCTACAGAGTGTTTTTGGTAGTATGGACATATTAATGATGTTAATTATTCCCATACATGAGCATGGTAAATTGTTACATTTATTTGTATCTTCTTCAATTTCTCTCTTCAGTGTCTTACAGTTTTCTGAGTACAGGTCTTTTACCTCCTTGATTAAATTTTCTCCTACGTATTATATATATGCACACACATACACACAGAGGGTACCAAAAAATGTATACACATTTTAAGACATGAAAACTGTATTAAAATTGTAATATTCAATATATACAATAACAAAAGATGAATACAAGTCATGTTTGACTTCTGCAATTACAAGAGGGGCTCAAAGTGGTTACCATCAGTGTCTAGACACTTCTGATTACGGTGAACTACTGCTTGAGCAACGTTGACCAAAGTGTGCACTTGTATACATTTGTTTGGCACTCCTGGTACATATATGTTATACATATATAATATAGAAGGTCTGACAATTAAGTTGGCAAACTTGCCACCATATATTTACGTTGGCAGCACTTTATAAACAGCTTGGTAAGGTTTCATAACCTTAGTATATCAGTGTCTCACAGCTTTGATTGTGTCAATATTTGGCTGTGTCTTGCTGAGTGGCATTCATTATTGTTGTTGCGTGTTTTTGTGTGCTGTCAAGAGAATGTCTGAGCTTGAATTAGAGCAATGAACAAACACTAAATTTCTTGTTAAACTTGAAAAGAGTGGAAGTGAAATCAGGGACATGTTAGCCCAAGTTTATGGGGATAATTCCATGAAGAAAATGGCAATGTACAAATGGATTAAACGTTTCTTTGAGGAGAGAGAACATGTCACTGATGAAGAGAGGTTAGCTTAGCCAGTAATGAGAAGAATTGACAAAAACATTGCAAAATTTTGTCGAATTCTGCATCAAAATTGTTGGCTAACTGTGAGAAGCATAACAGACTAAGTAAACATCGATTAACTTAACTGAAAATCTTGGCATGAGAAAGGTGTGTGCAAAAATGGTCCCAAAGAGGTTTTGCATCACAGCGATGCACCAGGTCACATGGCACTGTGAGGTCACATACGTCTGTGAGGGAATTTTTAGCCAGGAAACAAACAACTGTATTGGAACATCCTCCCTACTCACCTGATCTGGCCCCCAATGAATTCTTTCTTGACCCCAAAATAAGGGAAATATTGAAAGGAAGATATTTTGATGACATTCAGACATCAGGGGTAATACGATGACAGCTCTGATGGCCCTTCCAGAAAAAGAGTTCCAAAATTGCTTTCAAGGATGGACTGACTAAGCACTGGCATTGGTGCATAGCTTCCCAAGGGGAGTACTTCAAAGGTGACCATAGTGACATTCAGCAATGAGGTATGTAGCATTTTTTCTAGGGTGAGATTGCAAATTTAATTATCAGATTTTGAATATATGGACCTAGCATCGTGTGACTTCTGGCTCTTCCACATAGTCAAAATGACCATGAAAAGTAAACATTTTGAATAGGTCCAGGACACTGAATCAGCCGTGACAGTGCAACTACAGACACTCATGAAAGAAGACTTCCAGAACTGATTCAGAAAGTAGCAAGAACGATGGACTAAGTGTGTTCGAAGCAAGGAGAAGTATTTTGAGGGGGATCAATGGCAATTTGCTTATTGTTGTAATAATTTGTTTTATTTAAACATTCCCCATAGTTTTATATATATTTATATATGCATATATATATACATATACATATATATATATGCATATATATATATATATATATATACATATACATATATATGCAGTTCATGTGATTGTTTTCTTAATTTCTCTTTCTGATAGTTCATTACTGGTGTATAAAAATGCAACTGATTTCTGAACATTAATTTTGTATCCTGCTACTTTACTAAATTCATTTCTTAATTCTAATAGGATTTTTGGTGGAATTTTGGGGGTTCTTTCTAGTAGTATCATGTCATCTGAAAATAATAACAGCTTTAGTTCTTCCTTTCCCATTTTGATGACTTTTATTTACTTTTATTTATTTTTTTAAAAAAATTATTGGGTGACAATTGTTAGTAAAATTACATAGATTTCAGGTGTACAATTCTGTATTACATCATCTATAAATCCCATTGTGTGTTCACCACCTGGAGTCAGTTCTCCTTCCATCACCATGTTTTTGATCCCCCTTACCCTCATCTCCCACCCCCCAGCCCCCTTACCCTCTGGTAACCACTAAACTATTGTCTGTGTCTATGAGTTCTTGTTTCTCATTTGTTTGTCTTGTTCTTTAGTCATTTTTGGTTTATATACCACATATCAGTGAAATCATATGGTTCTCTGCTTTTTCTGTCTGACTTATTTCCCTTAGCATCATATACTCTCAAGATCCATCCATGTTGTCACAAATGTTCCTATATCATCTTTTCTTACTGCCGAATAGTATTCCATTGTGTATATATACCACAACTTCTTTATCCATTCATCTATTGAAGGACATTTTGGTTGTTTCCATGTCTTGGCCACCGTAAACAAAGCTGCAATGAACATTAGAGCACACGTGTCTTTACGTGTAGATGTTTTCAGGATTTTTGGGTAGATACCCAGGAGAGGGATTGCTGGGTCATATGGTAATTCTATTCCTAATTTTTTGAGGAACCTCCACACTGCTTCCATAACGGCTGCACCAGTCTGCATTCCCACCAACAGTGTGTGAGGGTTCCTTTTTCTCCACAGCCTCTCCAACACTTGTTCCTATTTGTCTTGTTGATGATAGCCATTCTGACTGGGGTGAGGTGATATCTCATTGTGGTTTTTATTTGCATTTCTCTGACGATTAGTGATGTTGAACATTTTTTCATGTCTATTTGCCATTTGTATGTCCTCTTTGGAGATATACCTCTTCATGTACTCTACCCATTTTTCAATTGGGTTGTTTGTTTTTTTGTTATTGAGTTCTATGAGTTTCTTGTATATTTTGGACATTAGCCCTTATCGGAGGCACTGTTGGCAAAAATCTTCTCCCATTCAGTTGGTTGCCTCTTTATTTTGTTGATGGTTTATTTTGCTGTGCAGAAGCTTTTAAGCTTCATATAGTCCCATTCATTTATTTTAGCTTTTATTTCCTTTGTTTTTGAGTCAAACTCATAAAACACTCTTTGAACCCAAGGTCCATAAATTTAGTACCTATGTTTTTTTCTATGCAGTTTATTGTTTCAGGTCTCATGCTTAAGTCTTTGATCCATTTTGAACTAATTTTGGTACATGGTGACAGATAGCAGTCCAGTTTCTTTCTTTTGCATGTGGCTTTCCAATTCTGCCAGCACCATTGATTGAAGAGGCTGTCTTTTCTCCATTGTATGGTTTTTGCTTCTTTGTCAAAAATTATCTGTCCATATTTATGTGGTTTTATTTCTGGGTTCTCAATTCTATTCCATTGGTCTATGTGTTTGTTTCTATAGTCTTCATTTTAAAGTCTATTTTATACAATATAAGTATTGCTACCCAATATTTTTCTTTTTATTTTTATTTTATTTTTTTATTTTTTTATTTTTTATTTTATTTTTATTTTTCTTTTTCTTTTATTTTATTTCCATTTGTGTGAAATATTTTTTTCCATCCCTTTACTTTCAGTCTATTGGTGTCTTTCAATCTTATGTAAATCTCCTGTAGACAGCATATGTATGGGCCTTGTTTTCTTATCCTTTCAGCTAGCCTGTATCTTTTGATTGGAGCATTTAATGCATTTACATTTAAAGTGATTATTAGTAGTTACATAGTTATTGCCATTTTATTATTCATATTTTAATCTTTGTTTGTTTGATTTCTCTTTGTTCTGCAAAAAAAATGAAGAAGAAAACGTCGTTTTAACATTTCTTGTAATACTTCCTTGGTGGTAATGAATTCCTTTAGCTTTTTCTTGTCTGGGAAGCTCTTTAGCTCTCCTTTGATTTTAAATGATAGCCTTGTTGGGTAGAGTGGTATTGGTTGTAGTTCTTTGTTTTCCTCCATTTTGAAAATTTCTTGCCACTCCTTTCTGGCCTAAAAAGTTTCTGTTGAGAAATGAGCTGATAGTTTTATGGGGGTTCTCTTGTAATTAACTAGTTATCTTTCTCTCGTTGCTTTTAAGATTCTCTTTTTGTCATTAACCTTTGCCATTCTAATTATGTGTCTAGGTGTGGGCTTGTTTGGGTTCATCTTGTTTGGAACTCTCTGTACTTCCTGGGCTTGTGTGTGTATTTACTTCACCAGGTTAGGAACATTTTCAGTCATTATTTCTTCAAATAGGTACTTGATCCCTTGCTTCCTCTTTTCTCCTTCTGGTAACACTATGAAATGAATGTTGTGACACCTGACGTTATCCCAGAGGTCCCTTGAAGTATCTTCCTTGTTTTTAATTCTTTTTTCTTTTTGCTCTTCTGATTGTATATTTTTCCTTACCTTGTTTCCTAAATTGCTGATTCAATCCTCTGCTTCATCTAATCTGCTTTAGATTCTTTCTAGTGTATCTTCATTTCAGTTATTGTTTTTGTTTTTTTATTTCTGGCTGGTTATTTTTTATGATTTCAATGTCATCCTTTATGCTTGCAGAGTTCCTTAAACATTCTTATAACCAATGTTTTAAACTCTGTCTCTGGTAGATTGGTTGCCTCCATTTCATTAAGGTCTATTTCTGGAGGTTTCTCCTATTCTTTTATTTGGTATGTGTTTCTTTGTTTCTTCATTCTGGCTGCTTCTCTGTGTTTGCTTTTATGTATTAGGTAAATCTCCTGTTTCTCTCATTCATTGCTGGGTGGCCTTATTTAGTATGTGTCCTGTGTGTTCCAGTAGCAGTCTCCCTGATCACCTATGAGTGTGTTCCAGGAATGTCCCTTTGGTGTGTTTTCTATATTCTCCTGTTGTGGTTGATGTCTTTGTTGTGATGTCCTTTTGGGGCATCAGTGGGTGGAACTGACTCCCAGGCTGATTGACTGTGAGGATTGGCTATGGCCACCATATATAAGTCGCTGTGTTAGCAGGTGACATTTCAGAGGGGCATCTGCCCCTACGGGCTCTTGTGCCTGTTGATACCACTCTTTGGGTGTACCAATTGTATTGCTAGTCAGGCAGTGCTCTGGTGTTGTCTGAGGCAGGCCTCTGAGTTTTTTCTTTCTGATTTCCCTTGGGTAGAGTTTCTGTGCAGGCCAATTTCAGCCTTGCCGGTGACTGGTCTGGGGCTACCTGGTAGAAACCACAAAGCTGTATGTGGTTCGTTGCCTTTACTGGACCTGGAAGCATGTGGGTGGGGTCTCACTGTGAACTGGGCCCGGCTGCCAACAGTATTGGTCCTGGGGCAACTTAGCAAAAGGCTCAAGGCCCCTAGGCCTGTTGCCACCTGCCGGTTGCCTGGCTGCCTGTAAGCCTCAGTTGTTGATATAGTCTCCTTAGGTGTATGGGCCATGTTGGTTGAGTTGGTTTTGAGAATGCCTCTGGTGATGTAGCACTAGCTGGGTGGGACAGGATCCCAGGGAGTCACAAGGTGTGGTCAGTGGTTTTTACAAGTTAACGCGGAATCAGTTGTTTCACCAGTGCCTGGCCTATGACCACTTTGCAAAATGCCCTGAGAACAACATTGTCACCCACTGCTCATCTCAGGCCCACAGATTTCTGAGAGCTACCCAAGAGAGACAATGGCTCAAGATGTGGCTCACTGCCAACCATCAAAAATTCCTTGGGCTGCCGTGTACCGTCCACTGTTGTAAAAGCCTTCTGCAGCTTTTGGGGTAGGACCAGCCATGCAGAAGCCAAGAGTATTCTCAACAATGCAACACTAGGTAGATAGGATGGTGTTCCAGGGAGTTATGGAGTACAGGAAGTGGTTTTACAAAATTAATACAGTTTCAGTTCTTGCACCGGTGCCAGGCCTATGACCACTTTGCAGAAATGCCCTGAGAACACTGTAGCTAGCCACCACTTGCCTCAAGCCTACAGGTCCCCAAGAGCTGCCCAAGAATAGCTGCAGCATAAATTGTGGCTCACTCCCCACCACCAAAAGTTCTCCGGGCTACTGCAGCCCACCAACTGCTGTAAAGGCTTCCACACTTTGTGGGGCTGGGCTAGTGCTCAAGAGCCAGGAATGCCCCTGGTGATGTAGTACTAGCAGTGAAGGGTGAGGACCCAAGATGTCACCAAGATGGTGCACATGCGTGGATTTTACCAGACCAATGCGGTCTCAGATGTGGCCCTTTGTGGGAGGATTCAACATAGAAAAGATGGTGCTCCTCTGTAGGCTACATGTAAGGCACATTTCAAACAGGAACAATGGCTCCTATATTTCCAGTGCTCCAGCTACACAACTCAGTATGTCTCAGTATGTTCCAGTATGTCCCTGGCACCTCTCGAGTTGCTGCCCCTTCACCGGAAATCAGGTGAGTGTTTGCAAGCGAGTTTGCATGTGGGCCCTTTAAGAGTGCATCTGGGTTTTCAGTTGCCTTCCATGTCACTGGGACAAACAGACAGAGTCCTCACTGATTTTCACTGCCAGATGCCATGGGAACTTCTCTTCCAGGAGTAGGACCCCTGGGCTGACAAGACTGGCATGGGGCTGGGACGCCTCCCTCTTCAGGGGCACCTCTGCTACTGTGGAGTCCTTCCCGACATTGAACCACCATCTGCAGGCTGAGGTCAGCCCACTTCATGTCTCCCCCCACTCCTACCAGCCTTGATGTGGCCTCTTCTTTATGTCCTTGGTTATAGGGGTTCTGTTTAGCTAGTCTTCAGATGATTCTGGAGGTTGATTGTTCTGTAATTTATTTGTTATTTTGGTGTGATTCTGGGAGGCAGTAAGCATAGCATCTACCTAATCCATCATCTTGGACCTTCTCTGGGTTCATGCATTTTTAGGCAGGAGGTAAAATCATGTTTGACAGAGTAAACAGTAGTGATGGTGGGGAGATGCCAAAGGAGAGATCAAGGCAAAAAAAAAAAAAAAAAAAAAAAAAAGGTCTGCCTGGGAAAAGGAATATGATTTAGCTAAGAAGGCTGTGGAAATTTCCCGAACTAATTGAAATCAGCCTTGAGTTATATCTTCTAAGCATCCTGGAGTCACTACTTTCTTCCCCAAAGATACTCTGAGGCTAACACGCTAAATGGTGCTTCAAATCCAGTCTGGTTAGTGGAAGATCACTAGGGTAGGAGTCAGGAGACCTGAGTTTAGGGATCCACTCAGACAGTTGGGTGACTTTGAAATAACCCATTCTTTATCTTTACTTATTTTCTTCATCTCCAAGCACTAAATTTATTTTAAGATGTACACATTGTGCTTCACTAGATAACAAAGTGAGCATTTACATTTTCTAAAACGTGATGGGTTTCAAAAACAGACTTCCCCTTTTCCTCTCTATTCTTGCTTGTTCCTGATCTCCACACTGATTTTTAATAGCAACACTATTATGCTATTTAGACACTTCTCTTTTATTTTGATTACTTCTATTATATCAGAAATATTCTGAATTGCTTTTATTCATCTATTTTCAGTCCAGGAACCAAATATGCTTACTGGGTTTCCCCTTGCAGTACCTGTAACTGTAAGGTTTATCTTCATTCTCTAAGATCCCCATGTATCTTAGAATATAGTGGACTGGATGGCTTATATACAGCAGAAATTTCTCACAGTTCTGGAGGCTGGGAAATCCAAGATCAATGAATGCTTGGTGAAAGCCCACTTCCTGGTTCAAAGATGGCTGTCTTTTCAGTGTACTCACATGGTAGAAGGGTAGGCACTTCTTTTTGTCATTATTATTTTCATTTCTGTTTATATTTCTTCACCTTGAGCAGATTCTTTTTTCAGACAACTCATGGTTCTCTGAACCTATCTGATGTTTCCTAACCTGTGTGTACCCGCCCAAAGTATTCCCACCACTGGGAGTCCCATCCTGTCCATTTCAGAGCTCTTAATAAAATGATCTCTGATTGTTATGGCCCATCTCACTGGTACTGCGTACTTGGCCGTGTGGTAACATCACACACATTTACATTGTAATTATCCACTAACTTGCATTTATTCATTCACTAAACTTTGTTTTTGGAATCCTTTCTGTGTTTTTCCCCATCCTAATCCCAAACTAGGAGGGCTCAAACTTGACCTCTCCCAAGTGACTAGCTTTGTGACCTTAAATTAGTAGTGAACTTGTCTGAGCCTCAGTTTTCTCATCTTAAAAAAAAAAAAAATACAATGTAACTGCCCTAGTAGATAAGGCAATATTTAGTACATAGTCTGGCATTTTATAAACCCATATATGTCTAATTGAAGAATGTTGTAGGATGGAGTTGGAATATGTTAGCTGAGGACTGACTCCCTATGGCCTTAGCAGTAAGTCCCGAGTCCTTCACATAGTGCCAGTGCCAATGGATAGTGAGAAATGACGAATACTGAGGTCATTTGTTTTTATTACCAGTGTAACTTCTCTGAAGAGGATAACATAATTTTTTTTTAATTTGGGGAGGAAAATTGTCCACACTAATTTACAAGACTGAATTATATTCCAGTCCACACTTAATTATTCATATGGGCATTTTTCACTTCTAGATTATCAGTGGAATTCTTTCTCTTCAGATTTCAGTCTGCCTTCTCTCTGCCACCCAGCATGTGACTGGGCCACATCCCCCCTCAGCCATTTAGTGTGGACTTAGAGAATGCAAACTCATTATAACTTTTTCCTGAGCAGAACATTACTAGAAAGGAAAATCTGAATCCCCCAAAGCCATACACAGCATTCCAGAGTAAAATACAAGAAACATTTTGATTATTTTTCTGTTTTGAATTATTTGTGCTACTATTCATTTCCTTTTTTGTGGATAATCAAGAACTGGCTGTAGTGTGATTACTAGGACTTTACAATTGCTGAGAAAACTGCAGTGTATTAAAATGTTTTAAGGGTAAATTCATAATCCCAAATATTTACACTTCACAGCACATACTGCCTTGGACAATAGGCAGTTAGTTTCAATAGTTTATATATATATATATATATATATATATATATATATATATATATATATATATATATATATATATATATATATATATATAAATATATGGTCTCAGCTTCAACTGTTTCAAATCATACCAGGCCAGTTCTGATTAAAATCAGATAAGGCTCCAAGACAGAGAGAAAAGAAAAAAATAAAACTTGGTCTTGAACAGCAAAGATTTTTTTTAGTGCAACTTATTCAAATTAAAAAAAAGAAAGATTATATTTTATTTTTTTAGCCAAGAAATTGCTTAACAACATTTAGCTAAATGTAAGGTCTACACCCTTTAATCATTTTTAACTCCAGCCATCTGAATGGACTGGACATGTGCACTATGCTCTGATAAGCACACAGCAAAAATAAGCTAAATGGAACATTCTTATCATCTCATGATTTCTAGAGTCCATGTCATGAAGACACTAATCCAAATATTACACATGGGTTATTTTAAATTCCAGCTTCAAAGAACCTAGGGTCACCTAGTCAGTAATGGAGGGTCTCTGAGATCCAGAGGTAGCTTGTGGTGGTGGAGCTTTGAGGTGGAATGCAGGGTCCCAAGGCCCTTTCCTTGGTTATGTGCTCCCAAATCAACTCTAGTAAGATAATAAAAAGACTCTTGGGAAATCAGTCCCCTTGCTTCTTCCTTTGTAGGACTGAATTCAATTTAATACGAACAATTTCAATTTCACTTGTCTAGCTCTATGCTGTACTAAACACAAGACATTTAGATAGAGGCTGCAAAGATGAGTACAATATAATTCCTGCCTTCAAACAGCTTACAGTCTAATATAAGACATTGATGCACAGAGAGATATTCGCGCACTATCTCAAATACAATCACACTGTTTTTGTTGCTAAGAGTGCAATGGGAGCACAGAGCAGGCATCTTGAATAACATTTTAGGACAGCACAGGACAGCTTCATGAACATAACATTTGAACCAGACTTTGAAGAACGAACAGGATTTTGACAGAGATAGGAAGAAGGGTGGGACTTTTAAGCCACCTGCTGATTTTCCCTAGAGAAAGCTCTGACCCAGGAACCATATATTAAGAGAGAACAATGCAAGAGAAGTTGAAAAAAACAACTGAGAAAAGGATTCTCAAAGTGATAGAAAGAAGTAGGCAATCGACAAGTGAGAAGGTTTACAAATGTAAGACTTAACGGTTAAACTACTGTGCCTCTATCCTGGGAACAGTCATGCCACTCCCTTCATGAATTCCTTTTTTTTTTTTTTTTTTCAGTGGAAATTGACAGCTCCCCAGGAGAAGTCCGGAGTCCTCTAGCACCCAATGACCTGTGTTTCCTTTGGGATATTATTGTTATTTTAAGCAACAAAAGCTATGAGTGTGAGTTATTCTGCCTCCCTAACAATAATAATAACAGCTAATTTGTTTGGCATTTATTATATGGTAGGCATTTGTGCTTAGCATATTACATATACAATCTCACTCATTGAATCTTCGTAACAGTTCTTTGAGTTCTATACTACTTTTATTAACATGTTGTATTTTACAGATGAGAAAACTTTGACTTGGAAACTTTATTGTGCCCATGTACACAGCTAGTTAAGATTGAAACTCATGCTTTTCTAATTCTAAAGCTCAAGTTCTTAACCTCTGCATTATACAGTCTTCCCAGCAGTGATATCCTCCCATAACACTAATATCACAGTTACATATAGTGCTTCACAAATGCATATGGGGTTCATTCCTTTTTATGTGTTCTTTTAATTACAATGGCCTTGTGTTGTTGTTTTAATGTTTCATTTTTTTGTTGTTGTTGTTCTCTCCTTGAGAAAAGAGATTTCTGTAAACTTTAGTTAAAGGAAAGAAAAGAGGAAAAAGGAAGAGAGGGAGGAAAGGAGGAAAGGGGAAAAGAAAGGAAAAAAAAGGCAATTTTATGATGAAGAACTTGAAAGTCAGAGAGATTAAGCAAGTGGTCTTGAGGTTTAAGAAGTCAGTTATAGCACCAGGATCAGAATTCAGCTCATGGATATCTGACTTTCCCATCTTTTCACTGAGTTATTGACTTTGGTAATAAAGGCCCAGTACCTGGGGATTTTTTGGATATAAATACAGGGTGAAAACATGTTTTAAAAGGTTTGTTGTTATCTTTGGCTATCAAAAACCATATCATATTGTGGCAAGAGAATTAGCTTTAATTCTAATTCTCTCCAGGAAATATGGTATCTGACATGATAAATTAAAGTCACATAATTTGGTCAAGGCCTATTGTTGTTCATGGCAACAGTCACATACCAAGCATTACACAAATAGATGTAGGGAATGAGAGATGAGGCTCACTGAGAAATGCATGAAAGGAATGTGAGAAGTGCATGAAGGAAGAACATTAAATGTCTAGGATAACAGCAATGGCAGAGCTACTGCGACTTGTAATGAAATAGAATAGGCTAATAAGGGATTCGGGGATGAACATTTATTCTGATTGCCAAATGGAAGAAAGTTAACGGTTGTCACTATTAGTCTAGGAACTCCTTGAAGAATATCCCTTGTCCTGCCCCAATACTTAACCCCTAGAGTTTCTTGACTCTGAAATTCTTTTACAAATGGATTTATAATGATCAAAATGATATTGTGACATCAAATTTAAGGAGAAATTCATCCATGCATGATGGGAAGAAAAAGTAGAAATTGTATTAGTAATAAGTTTGGAAAAAATAAAAATGGGCAGAAAAAGATGCAACTATATAAGGAAGAATCAAATAATCAAGTGCAAAGTGTAATTGTGCCTGTAATACCTATCCTTTTTACTGCCCACCAAGTCTCAATCATACTGTTTTTCTAATCCTGTCTCCCCCACACAGCTTACACAGCCTAATGATCATTTTCTTGGACATGAAATTGCTATAACTATCCTTTACTGAGCTTTTCACCCTAAAATTTCACTTATCTCTATAATACTAATGAAGTACATGTTACCAATGGAAAAATTCCCTGGGCTGATTCTGTTCTCCGTTCATTCTTCTCATTAGGTCCACTTCACTGTTGTCTGTTTCAGATTATAAAACTATTAATTGGAAAAGCTATGTAATATATTCTCTTAGAACAATCCCCAGTTAAGAAACATAAGCCTTTAGACTGGTTCATAATGAGGCTGAAGAGGAAGATGACAATGACAATAACCATGATGTTGGACAATAGATTACATGAAGCATGGGAAGGACAGCAAGAATCTAGTTACTTCATTTACCAACATGGTATAGACAAAAAAGAATGAGCTTTGGAGTCTGAGACTGAGATGAATTCTAATCTTGTTCTTCTTCATCCTGTGACCACAACATAGAGTTTATTCCATGGGCTTAAATGTTAAGGGAAAAAAAGAGAATAGGCCCAAAGTGGAGTGACTTGTGGAAAGTCTCTCATTAGCAAACCAAGATTTAATACTAAACCTAATTGCAGATTCAGCCTCTGTAATTTTAACCATTCAATCTGGAATTTCCTGATCAACACTAGTGAGGTAATCTGCCTGATAGACACCCTTACTTCTGCCTAAGGAAAGAAGACCTCGTCTGACATAATCCATTCTTTTAACTTTCTTTCCCTGCCTCCTTTTTGCTTTTAAAAGCCTCCCATTTTGTATAATTGCTTGGAGCTCCTTTCTATCTGCTATATGGAATGCTGTCTGATTCATGAATCGTTGAATGGAGACAATTAGATCTGCAAATTTACTCAGTTGAATTTTGTTTTTTAACAACAAGACTAAGTTCCACTCTTAGTACATAGGAACTTTAGCCATGCCTAAATATTTAAAAAATGGATGGATTTTTAAACTTCACCTTGAAAGTTTTCAGAAGTATTCTCTATGCTGATTATTGAACAAGCAAACACCCACAAAAAAACAAAAGCGAATGGCAACCAACTTAGAGGAAAAAGAAACAAAATTATCAACCTGGAGACAAATCTAGGAGGGAAAATTCCCAAAGAGCATTTCTCTTTTCCTCCACCTGACTTCACGAAGGAGTGACAAGTGCTGGCTTGGATGCACCAATTTATTAAGCAAGGTACAAAAAACAGGCTCTATTATGAAATATTATGTACGTTTTCCTAACAAAAGTATTCTAGACAACCTCCTCTACATGGCACAGCACAGGGCATTTTTTGAAAATCAATCAAGTCCTCTCATTCAGTGGAAGCCCAATCGCATTGTCTGCCCTTCCTCCAGAAGCCGATTTCTGCCAGGTAGAAAATTAAGTTTCCTTTACTCTTTTTTCATACACAATGCTTCAGCATCACAGAACTGTTGTTCTGTGTGGGAAACCGACTTCCTGTCTCAATAAACAAGCACACACAGGCTTTTCTGGACACATAATGGAAGCTTTTTTATTTTATACAAAAATAATTCCACACTTAACACATCAATGAAGCCACTTAAGCTCTACTGCATCTGAATTAAAGAGGAATTGTGTGATCAAAGGGTGTGAAAAGAACACACAGGGCGTTCTTCAGATCCTCTACTTTTGTTACATTTGATATATAACAAACCCAATAAATATGCTTATTCCAGGAGCTAGTTTCGTTATCTTATATACTTCAGCCTGCTGAAAGTATTTCTGTATTACCCTTCACTCTACAGTGTTCATTTTATACTGACAATTTTGGTGTAGAAATGAAAAATATTGGCATGTTTCAAGAAGATGTGGGTGAAATTGGGGGAATACGTAATTTTCCCTTGGGGTTTTCTTTGTTCCTGTTTTACTGAAACATATATATATATATACATATGTATATATATATATATATATATATATATATATATATATATATATATAAAATATTTCACTAAAATATATATATATAAATATGTAATGTGTATGTTATTATGCATACAGACACAAATGATAAGAGTTCTTTAATGCCCAGAATTGAATAGGTGAATAGGACATGCTATAGTCCTTTTATAGTTTTTCATGCTATGGACATAGCTTCTGTGTAGGTTAGTAGGTATTTATCATTCACTGTATTTTTTTTTTTCTTTCTTTCAGTATCATGCATCCTAGAGAGATTGGAAAATCCCTGAAGAGACTTCAGGCATCCTCATAAGTCTTGTATCACAGCTACACACATACTAAAATGTATTTTGGAATAATAATTAAAATACTACAAAAAAGTATCTTCCATGCAGTTGCATAAAAATATAAAATGCGAAATATGCAGTCAATGAATTAAAGTTAATTGAACACATTATTAATTAAATTTATGTAATCAAATCAATATTGGATTGAGATATATACCTTTCGCTATCATTTGTGTAACTGGAGTGAATTGTTGGATCCTTATCCAAAATTATTCAGATAAAAATTCTTTCACACAATGTGATATATAAATGATGTATTACAGAATTGTACACTTGAAACCTATGTAATTTTACTAACCATTGTCACCCCAATAAATTTTAATTTAGAAAAAACTCTGTTATTGAAGAAAAATTATTTAAATTGGAATGAATTCATTTAAATACCATCTCTAGAGTGCCAGTTATGAGTCAGCCACTATTCTAGGCACACAAGATCAAAAAGACATGCTACATACTCTGCTCATAGCCCAATAAAAAAGAGAGGTACATGAACAAATAATGACAATGCAAAGTGTGAGAGGAACTCTCATGAAGTGCCTATAGGCACATAGTGGAGGAAACAACTAATTTAGTACAGAGAGGTCAGCAAAGACTTCCCTAAAGGAGTTATTACTTGAGCATTGTCTTAAAAGATGGATGGGAGTATGGAAAGTTTATCAGACAGAGAAATTTGAAGAAAAACATTCGGGAGAATGCATATAGCAAAGGTATGCTGACATTGTGAAAAAGCATAAGCACTTTTAAATTGGTGCATAGTTTGTAGTTGGATTGTAGAACATTGAGTAAAAACAAGCAGCAGATGAGGATGGGATGGTAGGCTGGGATCAAATAACGAAGTGATTTGGATGCCCTGTTAGCATATTTGGACTGTACCTTTATTAGCAATGAGGGACCAAGTACGGTCTTAACAGAGTGAGCAACCTGAATTAGATTTGCATTTTGTTCCAGTGAAGTGTCTATACTGACCAACCTTTGAATAAGTACTCAGATCTAACAACTTATATGTCTCTAAATAATCTAGTCACTTGCCTTTTTCCCCCTAGCATTCAGTTGTTCGACATTGCATGTACCAGCCATGCACATGGTGGGCAGAAAAATCTGGTTTATATCCAGATGTTTCCAGTGTTGTGTAGACAATCACAAATATTGAAAGAAAACATATTCCATGAGGGTGAAAGTCCCTTTACCATGCTTCACAAATAAATCATTGTTGATGATATCACTAATAGCAGTTCAGTTCTGTTTAAACACAGTTATTAAAATCAGATGACCATCTGTTTTCTGCTACAGTTTATGTCATGCAAACCTTTCTCATGGAGCCTATGGACTGTTTTCTGTTGCATAGACAAATAAAACTCACTAAATAACCATTGAAATGACAACATATTGATACAGTTGTATGAGTACATTCTCTTCTTGATTAATTCTGTGTGTGCATATACCCAAATTCCTGAATACCCTATTTCTACAATATCTAGAGTTCTCTGTGGAAAAGTAAACCAGTAAGGCTTTTCCCCCCTTGATTAATTCTACCTTGAATTTTCTGTCATCTATCACTTATATTCACATGAAAAAATGATGTTTCATTTTGCTTTTGAATGATATACAGAGTCCCTTTCTTCCTTATTTTCATTTGTATGTCCTTGAACTGTGTGGCCTACAATTGATGCTAGAATTTAAATGTGGTCTGAGGCATATCTTTTACTTAGTAAAAATTTGAAAGTAAGGAGAAGGGAATTTTCCAGTAACCAAATGCCTACAAACATGCCACTTAAATGTGATAAGCACAGAAAAATCACATGTGTTGAACACTGAGGGAGAACACTCACAAGAAAACGTATTTTTACTGTTCATTTTATAGATCTTGTGAATCCATCATAGATTTTTCAATGTGCAAACATGAAGAGGTCCATACATTCATTCTAATAAACACATTTAAGGAACAGAGTGACAAAGAGAAGGCTTTTCAGAGGAAAACAACCAAGAAAGTGAAGGGATTTGAAGCCACATTCATGGGGAAAAGTAGAAGGATCTGAGAAGCTTTCATCTAGAGAAAAGAAGAATCAAGTAGCTCTCAATAACCAGGTCCTAAAACTCATAGAAGTATGTGGGATGAAAGGATTAAATTCATTGTGTATACCTCAAAAAGGAACCATGCGTGCAAGAAACATTGAGATAAATATTGACTCAATGTAAGGAAACATCTTCTAACATTAAGAGTCATCTGTATAATGGGCCAGCTGAGGAAAAGAGTGTTGTAAGTCCAGAAGCCTTCAAAACAGCGGTTGGAGCCCCCTGGGCAAGAATTGGATTATTCGAGAATTAGATAGGTTTTTAGATTTCTTGAGTCCTACTTTATAATTCTAATTGATTTGAGTCTACTGATTTTCCTACTGCTCAGCCCAAGATTATCGGAACTGCTGGGCTTTCCTTTCTTAGCATGACTCTGACCTCTATGGTTCCTGATTCACTCAGTGCTCAGTTCTGGACGTCATGTTTATTTGGAGGTATTGACATTACCCTAGATTCTGATATCTGGGTTTTTTGTTTTGTTTTGTTTCAGTCATCAGTAATCAGACATCAACTTTTGATTGATGTGCTTATTTGAAGATTTGATTTTAGCATTCTTGATCTTGAACTCTATCACATAGAGAAGCAACAACAACAAAGTGTACTTCAGCACTTCTTTGTACAGAGACATGTTGAGGCATTAAAAGTTGAATATACGAGTAGGATTTTTACAGAATGATTTAAATTAGTCCATTCTTAATCACTTTTTAAAATAATCAGGATTTTATTTGAGTACTTTTAAAATAATTGTTTTATTTCTCAATTAGAGTGGCATACGATATTATATTAGTTTCAGGTGTACAACATAGTGATTAGACACAACTTATGAAGTGATTACCCCCATAAATCTAGTATCCATCTGACACTATACATATTTATTACAATATTATAAACTATATTACTTACGCTATATGGTACATCCCCATGACTATTTTGTAACTACCACTTTGTATTTCTTAATCCCTAACCCTTTTTCACCAACCACCCAACCCCCTTCCCAGCTGGCAAACATCAAAATGTTGTTTGTATCTATGAATTTGCCTCTATTTGGTTTATTTGTTTTGTTATTTAGATTCCACATATAAGTGAAATCATATGGGATTTTTCTTTCTCTGTCTGACTTACTCCACTCAGCACAAGAGCCTCTAGGTCCATATATGTTGCAGAGGGCAAGATTAAATTCCTTATTATGGTCGAGTAATATACCATTGCATATATATACCACCTCTTCTTTATCCACTCATCCATTAGTTTACTACCTATGTTTTCTTCTATGCAGTTTATTGGGTCAGGTCTTATGCTTAACTCTTTGATCAATTTTGAATTAATTTTGGTACATGGTGACAAATAGCAGTCCAGTTTCATTCTTTTGCCCGTGGCTTTCTGATTCTCCCAGCACCATTTATTGAAGAGGCTGTCTTTCCTCCATTGTATGTTTTTAGCTTCTTTGTCAAAAATTATCTGTCCATATTTATGTGGTTTTATTTCTGGGTTCTCAATTCTATTCCATTGGTCTATGTGTCTGTTTTTCTGCCATACCATGCTGTTTGGATTAGTGTAGCCCTGTAGTCCAAGCTAAAGTCAGGGAGTGTGATACCTCCAGTTTTGTTCTATTTTCTTAAGATTGCTTTGGCTACTCGGGGTCTTTTGTGGTTCCAAACAATTCTGATGATTTTTTGTTCCATTTCTTTAACAAATGCCATTGGGATTTTGATGGGATTGCATTAAATCTGTATATTGCTTTGGTAATATGGCCATTTTAACTATGCTGATTCTTCCAATTCATGAGCACGAAATGTCTTTCCATTTTTTGTGTCTTTTTCAATTTCTTTTAAAAATGTCTTATAGTTTTCAGCATATAGGTCCTTCACATCCTTGGTTAAGTTTATTCCTAGGTATTTTATTCTTTTTGCTGCAATTGCAAAAGGAATTATTTTTTGTATTTCTTTTTCTGAGATTTCGTTGTTAGTATATAGGAATGCAATGGACTTTTGTACGTTGATTTTGTAGCCAGCAACTTTACTGTATTCGTTGATTGTTTCTAAGCTTTTTGGTGGAGTCTTTAGGGTTTTCTATATATAGCATCATGTCATCTGTAAAGATTGATAATTTAACTTCTTCATTCCCAATGTGGATGCCTTTTATTTCTTTCTCTTGCCTGATTGCTCTGGCAAGGACTTCCAACACTATGTTGAAAAGCACAGGTGATAGGGAATAGCCCTGTAGTGTTCCTGAACGTAGAGCAAAGGGCTTCAGTTTTTCACCATTAATTATGAGATTAGCTGAGGGCTTGTCATATATGGTCTTTATTATGTTCAGAAATTTTCCTTCTACACCTATTTTATTAAGTGTTTTAATCATAAATGGATGTTGTATCTTGTCAAATGCTTTTTCTGCATCAATTGATATAATCATATGATTTTTGTCCTTTATTTTGTTTATGTGATGTATCACATTGATGGATTTGCGGATGTGGAACCATCCTTGTGCTCCGGGGATGAACCTCACTTGGTCGTGATGAATAATCTTTTTAATGCATTGTTGTATTCGATTTGCTAGAATTATGTTTAGGATTTTTGCATCTGTATTATCAGAGATATTGGTCTGTAGTTTTCTCTTTTTGTGTTGTCCTTGCCAGGTTTTGGTATCAGGGTAATGTCGGCCTCATAAAATGAGTTAGGGAGTACTGTCTCTTCTTCAAATTTTTGGAAGAGTTTGAGCAGGATTGGTATTAGATCCTCTTTGAAGGTTTGGTAGAATTCACTTGTGAAGCCATCTGGTCCCGGACTTTTGCTTTTGGGAAGGTTTTGGATGACTGATTCAATTTCGTTACTAGTGATCGGTCTGTTTAGATTTTCCAGATTTTCATGGTTCAGCCTAGGAAGGCTATATGTTTCTAAGAACTTGTCCATTTCTCTTAGGTTATTGAATTTGGTGGCATATAGTCCTTCATGGTATTCTTGGATGATCCTTTGTATTTCTGTGGTGTCCATGATAACGTCCCCTTTTTCATTTCTGATCTTGTTTATTAGTGTATTCTCTCTTTTTATCTTAGTGAGTCTAGCCAAGGGTTTGTCAATTTTGTTAATCTTTTCAAAGAACCAGCTCTTTGTCATATTAATTTTTCCTGCTGTCTTTTTGTTCTCTATTTCATTTTGTTCTGCTCTGATTTTTGTTATTTCCTTTCTTCTGCTGACCTTGGGTTTCACTTGTTCTTCTTTTTCTAGTTCTTTCAGGTGTAACATGAGGTTATTTATTTGAGATTGTTCTTGTTGCTTGAGATAGGCCTGTAATGATATTAATTTCCCTCTTAAAACTGCTTTCGCTGCATCCCAAAAATTTTGGTAGGATGTGTTTTCATTGTCATTTGTTTCTATGTATCCTTTGATCTCTCCTCTAGTTCTTCTTAGACCCAGTCATTCTTTAAAAGTATGTTGTTTAATATCCATGTTTTTGTGTTTTTTCCTGCTTTCTTTTTGCAGTTGACATCCAGTTTCAAAACCTTGTGATCAGGGGATATGCTTGGTATGATTTCAATCTTCTTAAATTTGCTGAGGCTAGTTTTATGTCCCAATATATGGTCGATCCTGGAGAATGTTCCATGTACACAAGAAAAGAATGTATAGTCTGATATTTTAGGATGAAGTGCTCTGTATATGTCAATTAGGTCCATTTCATGTAATGTGTCATATAGGGCTGCTATTTCATTATTTATTTTCTGTTTGGATGATCTATCCATAGCTGTCAGTGATGTATTTAGGTCCCCTAGTATAATTGTGTTTTGGTCAATTTCTCCCTTTAGTTCTGTTAGTAGTTGCTTGGTATATTTCGGTGCTCCCTGATTGGGGGCATAAATATTGATCACTAGTATGTCTTCTTGTTGTATAGTCCCCTTTACCATTATGAAATGTCCATCTTTGTCTCCTGTTATCTTTTTTACCCTGAAGCCTGTTTCATCTGATATTATGTCTACACCTGATTTTCTCTGGATACCATTTGCTTGGAGCGTCAATTTCCACGCTTTCACTTTGAATCTATCCTTGTCCTTGTAGCTGAGATGTGTCTCTTGGAGACAGCATATGGTTGAGTTTAGTTTTTTGATCCAATCTGCTACTCTGTGCCTTTTAATTGGTGAGTTCAGTCCATTTACATTTAAGGTGATTATTGATATGTGAGGATTTCCAATCATTCTATCTTTAATTTTCTGGTAATGCTGTGTCTCCATTGTTTCTTTGCCTTTTTGTTTTTGTCTAGTATTTCTGTATGGTGGTATTCTATGACGTTTCCCTCTGTTTCTTCTTTTATTACAGTATATATTTCAGTTCTGGATTTTTCTTGAGTGGTTACCCTTAAGTTTATGTGAAAGAAAGTTTGATATTTAGAGTATTCCATTTTCTTCAGCACGCTTACTTTCTCCATTCCTATATTCCGGTTCAGGCCTTTACTCTCCTCCTTTTTATGTTTTGGTTGCCATGAATTGTCCCTGTTGATGGTGGTCGAATATCTTCCTTTAGTATTTCTTGTAGTGCAGGTTGTGTATCAGAAAATTCCCTCAGCTTCTGTATGTATTGAAATGTGTTTATTCCTCCTTCATATCTAAAGGATATCTTTGCTGGATACCTTATTCCTGGCTTATAATTTCTCTCTTTCAATAGTTTGAATATTTGTTTCCACTCCCTCCTGACTTGTAGAGTTTCTGCTGAAAAATCTGATGATAATCTAATGGGCTTTCCTTTGTAGGTTACCATCTTCTTTTCCCTGGCTGCCTTGAGGATTCTTTCTTTGTCGTTGATTTTAGATGGCTTCAATACAATGTGCCTTGGAGAAGGCTTGTTGGGATTGAGGTAAATTCGAGGATCCGGTTCTGTCTACAAGTTTGGGAAGTTTTCATCAACAATTTGTTTCAATATATTCTCTGTTACCTTCTCTCTTTCTTCTCTTTCTGGTATGCCCATTAGCCTTATATAGCTCTTTCTGATGGAGTCAGAAAGTTCTTGTAGAGTTCTTTCATTTCTTTTAAGTCTCAAGTCTCTTTCTTCTTCCATCCGTGTAATTTCCAGGTTTCTATCTTCAATATCACTGATTCTTTCCTCCATCTGGTCAACTCTACTACCTAAGGTGGTTATTTCATTCTTAATTTCTTCTACTGAGTTCTTAATTTCCAGGAATTCTATTTGGTTCTTATTTAAAATTTCCATCTCTTTCGTAAAATGCTCATGTTGTTCTTTGATTGTGTTTCTGAGTTCATTAAACTGCCTTTCTGTGTTTTCTTGCATCTCGTTGAGTTTTTTCAGATCTGCAATCTTGAATTCTCTGTCGTTTAAGTCACATATTTCCATATCTTTAAGTTCCTCTTCTGGAAACTTTTCACTTTCTTTCTGAACTGTCTTGTTGCCTTGGTTATTCATGGCAATTACTGATTTATTATTTCTCTTCCTAGACATGTACAGGAGTGGCTTCTGCAACAGGTTGATAGGAAGAGGTCTTTCTTTTGTTTTCCAGTACTTGTTGGTAGAATGTTTTATTTTCTCTCCGATTGCAGCCTTTTTTTTCTCTCACACGGTAGTGCTATGTTTTCTCTGCACTATTCCAGCTTCTCACACAATGGGGGGATTCCCTGGAAGACGGGCATCTCCTCTGTTAATAGTTCACTTGGGTCACAGGGCGCAGTGTCCATGTGGGTATGTGGAGAGCTTTTGAAGTTCCAAAGCTCTTCCTGCACCAGATTCAGAACCCGTATATTTCAGCACTTCTGTTTACTCCTGCAGGGAACTGCCCAGATAGGTGGGGCCAGGGTCGGGGTGATTTGTGAGAGGTGGCCCAGAATAGTGGCGGTGACCACCACCACAGCCGGTCCTGCTTCCACAGCTCCCTCACCTGTGCCGAACTAGTTGGGCTGCGAATCTGTGTCTGCGGTCCACAGTTCTCAGAACAGCAAATATTCTATTCTTTTGATCTGACACTGCTACCGTTCGGCGTCTAGCACCGGGCAGGTGGGGGCGGGGTGAACTCTGGGAGGGTAGAGAGGGGGCGGCTAGTCTCAGTGCCTAAGGCTTCCATTCTCTGCTCGGCAGTGAGGGCCCAAACCACCGTTTTCGCCTTCTTCCCTCAGTCTTTGCTCCGAGTTCTCTGCTGTGAGCGTTGGGTTCAGCCGTGTTTTATGCTTCCCCCTCAGCCCTATGGGCCATAAGCAGAGCCCTAGCAGTCCGTGTTCTTCCCTGTTCCGCAGCTGCGGTAGTTCCAGGATGCAGCAAGCTCAGAGCACTGAGCTAGGTCTGCGTCCTGTGCCCGGTCAGCTCCATCTCCGTACTTCTCCCTTCCCTCCTCCCCCATTCGTGCGATTCACCCACCTTTCGTTGTTTTCAGTAGTGGGCCTCTTCGTCTTGCCTGTCTGCTGTGCAGGGAGTCCTTTGTGGAGTTATTGTTGTTCGATTAGTTGTAAATTCCAGGGGAGCTTTACAGAGGCTCACCTCACGCCGTCATTTTGATGACGTCTAACATTTCTTATAATGTTGGTTTGGTGGTGATGAACTCCTTTACCTTTTTCTTTTCTGGGGATCTCTTTATCTGTCCTTCAATTCTACATGATAGTTTTGCTTGGTAGAGTAATCTTGGGTGGAGATGCCAATCCCTTCTGGCCTGTAAAGTTTCTGTTGAGAAATCGGCTGATATTCTTATGTGAGTTCCCTTGCATGTAAAAGTAACTAGCTACTTTTCTCTTGCTTCATTTAAGATTCTCTGTTTATCTTTAAACTTTACCTTGAATTTTGATGTGTCTCATTGTGGGCCTCTTCGGGTTCATTTTGTTTGGGACTGTCTGTTCTTCGTGGGCTTGTGTGTCTATTTCCTTCCTTGGACTTTCCTAAAATCTCTCAAACATTCACAAACCCAAACAAGCAGCATCTGGCCTCAGTGTGCCCCATACCTCTTGCTAAGCAGCTCCAAGCCTGCCTGTAGCAGCAGCCACCTCCTTTTTTGACTTGGCCTCTCCTAGGTTCCTATAAGCCTTGTACAGGTGGCTGCCGATTGCTCTGTGGTTCATGCAGATGGCTCTGGGCAGGGCACATACTGTGGCTGAAATTTCTATCATTATTTCTTCAAATAGGTTTTCAATTCATTGTTCTCTCCTCCTCTTCTTCTAGTACCCCAATGATATGAATGTTGATATGCTTGATATTGTCCCAGAGGCCCCTTAAACTGTCCTCATTTGTTTGGATTTCTTTTCTTTGTGCTGTTCTGATTGAATGTTTTCTGCTACCTTAACTTTTAAATTGCTGATTTGATCTTCTGCTTCATCTAATCTACTGTTCATTCTCTTAATTTATTCTTTATTTCGGTATTCATTTCTGAATGGTTCTTTTTTATTTTTTCTATCTCCATTGTTTCCTGCCTCTTTATTAAAGTTCTCATTGAGCTCATCTACTATTTCCCAAAGTTCACTGAACATCCTTATAACCAGTGTTTTGAACACTGCATCTGGTACATTGCTTGTCACCATTTTATTTAGTTCTTTTTCTGTTCTTTATTTGGGACATGTTTCTTTGTCTCCCCATTTTGGCTGCCTCCCAGTGTTGTTTTTATGTATTAGGTAGAGTTGCTATGTCTGCCAGTCTTAGAAGAGTGGCCTTATGTAGTAGGTGTCCTGTGGGGCCCTGTGGTGCAGTCTCCCTGATCACGTGGGCTGGGTGCTTCAGGTGTGTCCCTTTTGTGGGTTGTGTATGCCCCCCAGTGTAGTTGAGCCTTGGTTGCTGTTTGCCCGTCAATGGGAGGGATTAGCCCTGGGGCTGATTTGTTGTGATGACTGGCCATAACTACAGTGGAGGAGCTGTTGTGCAGGGCCTGAGTCTATGAATTCAGATTTGCTTTAGCAGGGCTCTCTTACCTGCCCAGTCTGCTCTTTGGGTGTATCACCCATGGAGGCATCTGGGTGGTGCTGTGACATAGTTCAAAGCTGGCCATCTTGTGTGCAGGCCCTGGGTCCCTCTGGGAAGGGCCCTAACACAAGCCAAGTTCCGCCTCTGCCTGTGCCGTGCCCAGAGCCACCTGGCATGAGCCACAAAGCAATCCACAGCCACCTGCGCTGGGCTTATAGGTACCTACTTGGGATAGGCCAAGCCACAATCTGAGACCAGCATCTGCTAGTGCCAGGCTTGGGGTTGTTTATCAAGCAGTATGGGGCACGTTGAGTCCAGAGCTGCTTGTTTGGAATTTGTGAACCTTTGAAAAATTTTAGGAAAGTTTGCAGCATCAACTAAGACAGGCCATTTGTATGGAAAATCCACTGGAAGCAACTTGGATGGGTCTAAAATTTGGGTGGGGCAGGGTCTCAGGGAATCACCAATGGCATGGTGAAGAGTGTTAGCTAGATTTATGGAAACTCAGATATGGCAGCTGCCTGCAACTTCATGCCAGGGGGGCAGGGGCTCGATAAAGAAATAATGGATTCTGACAGCACTCTGTCCAGGAGAAAGCTAGCCCTCTAGCCCTTGCCCTGAAGCTAGACAATTCATTTCTCCCTGTAGGTCCCTGGCAAGCTGTTGCCCCAGTGCTGGAGCTTAGAGTGAGTGAGTCCCTCAGCAAGTGAGTCCATGTCTGGGCCCTTTAAGAGGAATGCCTGGGACTCCAACAGCCCTCCATCTCACTCAGCCACACTCTTCACTGGTTTTCACAGCCAGAAGTTGGGGGACTTTTTTCCAGGCACTGGAATCCTGAGCTGGGGATCCTCAGGGGAGGCCACTTCAGCACAGATATCCCTTCTGATTTTTAACTACCACACATGAGTGTAAGACCAGCCCATTCCACGTCTTTGCTCCTCCTACCAGGCTTGTGGTGGCTTCTTCTGTATGTCCTTAGTTGTAGTATTTCTGTTCAGCTAGAATTCAAGAAATTCTCAATGATGGTTGTTCTGTACTTTAGTTATAATTTTGATGTGATCATGAGAGGAGGTAAGCACAGCATTTACCTACTCTGAAATCTTGACCCTTAGTTGAGTGTTTTTCTTTTCGAAAGCCTTTCATCATTTACACACATTAGCCTCATTAACCTTAACTGGCTTAAGAGTGCACAGAAAATTGAGAAAAGCTTAGAAGTTTTTATGTTGATCACTTCTCTCTTGTGAAATTCAGTCAATTGGCCAGTGACTTATTTCATCTACAACACTATTACTCCCCTACACCCTCCCCAGATTATTAACTTGTACTGTGTGAAAGTTTTGTGTCCAACTTAAAAGTCTCTTTGACTTGACAGGCGTGGAATTTCCCTGTAAGTTCTGAAATTTTAGGATGTCAGTTATCTCCCAAAAAACAAACTTTTTTGTTAAGAAAAGGAAGCTTAAACAGGCATCAAGCACACTTTTGTAAACTAAACATTTTGGTAAATGGACAGTAGACGAATCATAGGCATATGAATTACATTAGTTTCTATGCACTTGCATGTTTCAGCATGAAGGGGTAATCATTGGAAGCTTTGATCTTGACTTTTGAAAACCAAACTTATTGGAACATGCCATTTGAACCTACTGGAAGCTTAACATGCCCTTATTTAATGCTGATGTCTACATTTTGTAGCTTTTCATAACTGAAATATTTTCAAATTTTCAGAAAATTCACACTGATGCTGATGGAAGTGGATCAAATGACTGTTGAACATCCTTTTGATTCCAGCAATCTATCCATGTTTTTTTTTTTTTTTTAATTTTAGTAGGACATAGGGATACTATATAGCAAGTCTGCTATATATCCTTATTATATAGGGGTAGGGAATTGTTATCTATTAGTGGGAAAAAAAGAAATAAATCAAGAGGTTCTTGCATTTTGGTGAGCTAAAAACAGTATTGATTCCTTTAACAAGCATTTATGGAATGCCTAGTACAGTGTTTCCCTGAAAATAAGACCTGACCCAAAAATAAACCCCAGTGAAGATTGTCAGCCAGACGGACGCATTTAGTACATTATGATGATGTTCCAGAAGAAGATGACATTTGAATAAATGTAGATTTTTGTACATGAAAAAATAAGACATCCCCTGAAAACACATCCTAATGTGTTTTTTAGAGCAAAAATTAATATAAGACCAGGTCTTATTTTCGGAGAAATACAGTATAAGATCCAGTCTTATTTTGGGGGGAACATGGTATGTGACAGACATTTAAGAAACAAAGTCACAATCCCTACTCTAAAGGAGCACTTGGTCCAGTGAAAAAGATAGACAAGGAAGTAGGTCATGTTAATACAGTATGCGATACTATAACAGGAATATGTGAAGGGTATCCTGGGGAGGAGAGGAGTCTAACCTCGAAGAGGGGTGGAGAAAGGCTGAAAATTATTCCCAGAGGCATTGGTGCTCAGACCAAAGGCTGAAGGATAAGAAGTAAGTTAGGAAGTGAAGAGTGGTGGAAGGTAAGGATGTGCAAAGTCAGCGAGGTCTGATATACTGGAAGTTTGGAGAGAGTTTAACATGGATGTTACATAGGATTTTGGTTTCCATTTGGGGAGCAGGAAAAGCCAAAGCTGGCAAAGGAGGCTGGGGCCTGATCATAAAGACCTTTTCTGCCAGGTTAGGAAACACAGATCAGGTACTGACTTTAGCTCACATTTGGCTTCTGCTGTTATTGTTCCAGTTGAACTTGTGTACTGCTAGCATCTGGGTTAACCATGTGTCCTCTTATGGTTGTGCTTTTATTTCACCTATTATTTATCTTAAAGATAATGCAGTTTATTTTCCAGGAAAACAGGGGTAGGAGAGGGAGTGGGTGGGGATTTACTGCTTACACTGAGCCCAGATAGAAACATTTTGACATCTGAATCTACATTGCTTGTCCAAGTTGGTTCAATCCTTTTGCATTCTTGGGCCTTGGTTTCCCATCTGGAAAACTGAGATCACTGTGATCTTTTTCAGATGTGCTTTGTGTCATTTGGAGAAAAGTTGTTGTTTGACTAGAAATGCTCTTGCATTCCTCATTAGACTGTATGAATAATTCACTACTAACATCATCCAGGGTTGGATTATATTTGGAACTTTTATGTTGACCAATTCTCAAGTCAGACTGCTGTGATTCATCACAACCTTCTATGA
The DNA here is from genome assembly GCF_004115265.2 of Rhinolophus ferrumequinum. Classification (NCBI taxonomy): domain Eukaryota; kingdom Metazoa; phylum Chordata; class Mammalia; order Chiroptera; family Rhinolophidae; genus Rhinolophus; species Rhinolophus ferrumequinum. Next base: position 38,409,987 of record NC_046308.1, on the reverse strand, counting down.
CCTTTCCTAAGAGGTAAAAGGAAACACAAGAAGTTCATTTAAAGATGAAGGAAGAATTAAAGAATAAAACAGTATTAAGGAGCTGTGGAGATTGAAATAAAACTCAGTGGGTGATTGAGTATAAGTTTAAGAAGCATCAATAAAAGAGTTTTGGATCACAGATACAGAGGAAGATTTTGCTGTGGAGTCTAGTAACATGGCTAAAAATCTTCTCTGCCTACCGTTCCTATTCTGGACATAATCTTAATTAATAAATGTTAACATATATGGAACACTTTCTACAAACTAGGTGCACTAGGCATTTGTGACACCATCCTTGTAACCTCTCCAAAAGGTAGATTATCTCCATTTTACAGTGAGAATATTGAGGTTTGGGAGGTTCGGTGATGTGGCCAATGACCCACAGCTAGAGAATGGCAGAGCAGGAATTCAAAAACACATCTTCATGGCTCTAGAGCTCTTTACCACTCTGCTTTGGTGCCTCCTCTAGTTGCCTCAATGATTGATTTCAAATAAGAAGACAGTTGGAATGAAGATACAGGACTCTGTCATATCTGAGGGACCTCAGAAGTGAAGTCAGGAGTTCTGGGATCACAGCTTTCAGGATCACAGTTCAGGAATCACAGCTTTCCTAGGCCTTTCCATAGGGAGTAGAACCTGTTTAGCAAGATGTTCTGATCATTAGTATACATTTGTACTGTGAGTCTTAGGGCAGTTTACTACCCTCATCAACCCAGCTCTCCAGTCAGACAGGGCATTTTCCTCTCTTCACTGTAGTCTCTAAGTACTGCAGGGGAAGTCTGAATTATAGCAGAACTGTACCACATTCTGGCTTCATGGTTAAATTTTCCTTTTCTATTTTTTGGGAGTGGGACAGCAGAAAAAGAATAGAAAAATATGAGTTTTATTTAGTTGGCCTTTAAGATAAAATCCAATTTTACTTCAAAAAAAGCACTTACATAATAAGAAAGGCTTTCCCCATTTTATAGATGAGGAACCCCAAAAACAGTCAAGTCAGGGACTAATTTAACTGCCTCATAAGAGCTATTATCAGAACAAAGACACAATATAGGGACGCTTCAAACAGTGCAAAAATTGTGGATACTAAGAGGCTTAGGGATTTTTCTTTTTTCTTTTTAATTATGGTAAAATACACATACATAAAATTTGCCATCTTAACTATTTTTAAGTGTATGGTTCAGTGATATTAAATATATCCCCATTGTTGTTCAATACCACTACCCATCTCAAGAATTCCTTTCATCTTACAAAACTGAAATTCTGCAATCATTAAACAACTCCCCATTTCCCCCTGCCTCAACCTCTGGCAACCACCATTCTTCTTCCTGTCTTTATGAATTTGACATCTCTAGGTACCTCATATGAGTGGAACTGTACAGTATTTACCCTTTTGTGACTGGATTATTTCACTAGCATAATGTTCTTAAGGTTCATTCAAGTTGCAGCATGTGTCAGAGTTTCCTTTCTTTCCAAGGCTGAATAATATTGCATTGCATGTACATGTCACATTTTGTTTATCCATTCATTCCTTTCTTCTTTTTTGTCGTCCATCTGAAAAATATTGACAACCTGTATTTGAATATTTGGCCTTCTTGTTGCTTTGAAAGAATAGAGGGGGCAGATAATGGGTTTTCCCAAGTTCATTTCTTTGTGTTTTTTTTTTTTTTTTTTTTTTTTTATTTGTCTAACAGCCAGGACAGAGAACAGGATCCCATCTCTAAGGGTTTGGGTCAGAAGCCTTATCAGGACTCAGGGTGAGAAACCCTGTCCCTTTCAATGGATTTCAACACTTCCATTGTCAATTCTGCTACTCAATCAAGTATTGAACACTGGTCACTACATAATCACATAATACTAGCCTCAATACCTATACCAGCCTCTGCTCAGGCTCAAGGGGAGATGGCAGAGAGGAGAGCCAGACTACAGCATTCAAACAACTGGGACTTAAAGAGACAGTAAAGGAGCCTTTGATACTCCCATCACTGTCACTCCCAACACGGCAGTTGTTTCAGCCATCTCTGACATTCTCCTCTCTGGACTTCCACTCTTCTCTCACACAGTATTCCAAATCTTCCCCTTTCCTCCATGCCTCAACTAAATTAAGTCCTCTCTCCATCATCCTTCAAAAAAGTGAAGCTCAGTAAACACAGAAAAATATATGGTGAATGTAAGCTGCAGTTTCGGTTCTACACCAAAATGAATTGTCCTCAAGTTGCTAAAAACAGCTGATTGTCTTTACTACTATTCATCTTAATGCTAGAAGAACAGAGTCCATTCCACTGGAGTTAAAGAACATTATTCCAATGGATGGTCCTCCAGACCTAAGCTTAAACAATTCTCTTTAATTTCTACTTTTTTGTTCATTCACCCATGAAGTTATTATATAATGATATTGTATGAGTAATATTATAAGAGCATGGGACATACGAAGAAGACATTATTTAAAACAGCATCTATTCCACAGGCATGGAATCCAGTGCCATTTTTTTCCCCTAGAGTTGATTTTTTTTTTTTTTATTGCTTCCCTACCTCTAGTATTCTGTTGTGCCCACAGAACCTATTTATTCCTGTATATTGCAAATTGTGTGTTTATAAGTAAAAATGATAACACATTAAATAATGGTAACCTTAAAAAATAAAAATAAAAAAAAACAGCATATATTCCAGTAGATTCAATATGTATGTTTTACTTAAAGCTATGTTTTACATCATCTGACCAAGTTTCAGTTTCGTCACTTATAAAAGAGAGATGAAATTGAATACCTATCTCAAAGAATTGTCCTGAGGATTAAATATTAATAAAAGAGCAAAAGTTAATTGCATAGCACCACATCTGATATTTAAGTCCTCAATAAATATTAGTTGCACTTGTCTTCACCACTTTGTCAGTGTCCTTATTTTTGGTGACTAACTATCCTGACTTGCCCAAACTTTCCCAGTTTTTAAAAAACTAATTATTTTATTTTTTCAGTTACAGTTGATATACAATATTATATTAGTTTCAGGTATACAGCATTGTGATTAGACATTTATTTTACTTAAAAAATGACCAACTTGTACTTTTTAATCCCTTCACCCTTTTCACCCACTCCCTAATACCCCTCCCAGCTGGTAACCATCAAAATGGTTTCTGTATCTATGAGTTTGTTTCTGTTTTGTTTTTTTTTTATTTATTTGTTTTGTTCTTTAGATTCCACATATACTTGTAAGTGAAATAATATGGTATTTGTCTTTCTCTGTATGACTTACTCCACTCTGCATAATAGCCTTTCGGTCCATCCATGTTGTTTCAGATGGCAAGATTTCATTCTTTTTTATGACTGAGTAATATTCCATTGTACAACCTCTTCTTTATCCATTGATCCATTGATGGACACCAAGGTTGCCTCCATATCTTGGCTATTGTAAATAATGCTGCAGTGAACATATGGATGCACTTATATGTGGAATCTAAAGAACAAACAAACAAAACAGAAACGAACTCATAGATACAGAGAACATTTTGGTGGATGCCAGCTAGGAAAGGGTTTGAGGGGGTGGGTGAAAAAGTGAAAGAGATTAAGAAGTACAAATTGGTAGTTACAAAATAGTCATGGAGATGTAGAGCATAGCATAAGGAATATAGTCAATAATATTATAATAACTATGTGTACAGGTTAATCACTTCATAAGTTATATAAATGTCTAATCATTATGTTATACACCTGAAACTAATATAATATTGTATGTCAACTATAATTAAAATACATAAAAATAATTGAAAAAAATATAGTCAAGGAATATTAACCTTCAGGAATAGACTCATGAAGAGAAATTTGAACATGAAAAGTATTTACCAGGTGAAGTATGAAGAAAAGAGCACCCAAGGCAAAATATGTTTCTTTACTTTCAATTGTACAATTTCTGTGCACTGGTGAACTGAAAATCCTCTTGGTGACTAGTGTCCTTTCTGTTTAGATACATTTGGCATATCCTTGTAAATATATTCATCATTTTGACTAGAATATACTATTAATTACCAGTGAAGAATAAAAAGAGTGAAAAGTAAATAAATAAAACAAAAAAACTGGGCAAAATATATGAAATAATCATTTTCAGTTGTTGAATAACAGACAACACAGAACAATGATTATTGTGGGGAAGAAACTAAATTAGGTGAGCTCCATAGTCTCAGTGGTTTTCTGTTTTGAGGCACTTTCTGAACTGTAGTGCAGGAAAAGGGAACCTATAATACAATGGTCTTGCTTCACTAAAGAGAAAAGAAACGGATTTTGGTGTTCCTGAGATTGCAAGAATTTGTGGGTCAGGGCACTAGATAGAAGGGCACTCTGCAGAGAAGGAGCTTCAGCAATCTAAATTGTGAGACTTTGACTGTTTGACTGAACACAAAGCTTCGTGTGTGCAGGGCAAGAACCATGAGGTCCTGTGCAGAGCAAATGCTGAGCAAAGAAAACTACTGGGGAAAGAAAAACTCCACAGGAGCTGTAAGTAGAACAAAGAACTTTCACAAGGATGAGGGACATTCAAGTTCCAATCAGCCAGACTGTAAACACCGCTTAGAGCAGCCACAGTGCTTGGTAGAGAATACAGAAAGGCCATGCCATTGGAGAAGAATAAGGGCTACTCTAGACCTGCCGTAACAAAGTTTAAAACAAGAGCAGAAAGAATAAGTAGCCTTGATTTAACTGCATTCTAGAACAAAATTCGATACGCTATTAAGGAAGACCACAAAAGCCAGACACTCAACAACATAGGATCTATAATATTCAGCATCAAATAAGAAATTATTATATATAAAGAAGTTGGAAAATGTCACCCATAACCAGGAGAAAAATCAGTTAACATAAACAGACTCAAGAATGACAGAGATAATAAAATTAAGACACAAGAAGTTCAAAACCACTATTATAAATATGTTCAAGGACTTTAAGGAAAAATATGGATAAAGTGCGATAAGTAGAGAAACAGAAAAGTGGACGGAAATTTTATAAAAGAACATAAAAGAACCAAAGAGAAATGCTAGAATTTAAAAAAAGAAAAACAACAACAACAACAACAACAACAAAAAACGGCAGTAAATACGTCACAGCATGAGCTTAACAGCAGAAGAAAATAATAGTGAATTCGAATGCACCAAAAATAGAAATTATATAAACTGAAAAGCAGATCATAAAAGGCTGAAAATATTAACAGTTTCAGTGTACTGCAGCAATAGATGTATGACAGCAATAGACAGTGAAAAATTTTAAATACATGCTTTATACGTGGTTTTCTGATATTAAATTCAATAGAAACTATAAGCTAAGGACTCATTTCAGTTCTAAAACAATCATTAAAAAGTTGATAAAGTAAGGTATAAATCATAAAGCAACATAAGACATAAAATGGAATAGTGAAAATTACTCATCCAAAATTAAGCTGGAAAGAGACAAAATACTCAGGGAACAAAAAGCAAGATAGCAGTCAGTTTTTTAAATAATATGTTATTTTTCAATTATAGTTGAAATACAGTATTATGTTAGTTTCAGGTGTACAACATAGTGATGAGTCATCTATACAAGTTACAAGGTGGTTACTTCAATATATTTGCTACCCATATGACTCCACACATAGTCATCACAATATTATTGACTATATTCCCCATGCTATACTGCACATCCCCAGGATTATTCTGCAACCACCAATTTGCCCTTCTTAACCCCTTACTCTTTTCACTCATCCACCCAACCCTCCTCCCATCTGGTAACCATCAAAATGCTCTCTGTATCTATGAGTCTGTCTCTGTCTCCTCTGTTTGTTTATTTTGCCCGTTAAATTCCACATATAAGTGAAATCATATGATACTTGTCTTTCTCTGCTTGACTCGTTTCATTTAGAATAATATCCTTCAGGTTCATGCATGCCGCCATAGATGGCAAGGTTCCATTCCCTTTCATGGCTGAGCAATATTCCATGTGTATATGTACCACCTTCTCTTTAGCCATTGATCCACATCTTGGTTATTGTAAATAATGCTACAATGAACACATGGATGCAAACTTATCTTTGAAGTAGTGTTTTGGCTTTCTTCGGATAAATACCCAGAAGTGAGACTACTGGGTTCTTCTTTGTCTCTTGTTATAGTCTTTGTTTTACTGTATTTTGTCTGGTATAAGTATTACTAACCCAGCTTTTCTTTCTTTCTTTCTTTCTTTCTTTCTTTCTTTCTTTCTTTCTTTCTTTCTTTCTTTCTTTCTTTCTTTCTTTCTTTCTTTCTTTCTTTCTTTCTTTCTTTCTCTTTCTTTCTTCCTTCCCTCCCTCCCTCCCTCCCTCCCTCCCTCCCTCTCTCCCTCCCTCCCTCTCTTCCTTCCTTCTTTCCTTCCTTCCTTCCTTCTTTCTTTCATTTCCATTTTCATCCATTTTCATGAAATATCTTTTTCCCTTCCTGTTACTTTCATTCTGTGTGTCTTTTGATCTGCATTCTTTCAGGCAGCATATGTGAGGGTCTTGTTTTCTTATTCATTCAGCCACCCTATATCTTTTGATTGGAGCATTTAATCCATTTGCATTTAAAGTAATTATTGATAGATATGTAGTATTACCATTTTATTATTTATATTTTTATCATCCTCCTCCTCCTCTTCTTCTTCTTCAAGAAGTCCCTTTAACATTTCCTGTAATTCTGGTTTGGTGGTGATGAACTTCTTCAGCATTTTCTTGTCTGGGAAGCTCTGTATCTCTCCTTTGATTATAAGTGATAGCTTTGCTGGGTAGAGTAATCTTAGTTGTAGGTTCTTGTTTTTCATCTATTTGAATGTTTTGTGTCAATCTCTTTTGGCCTGCAAAGTTTCTGCTGAGAAATCAACTGACAGTCTTATGGGAGCTCCCTTGTATGTGAGTTCCCATAAGCTCACATACACGTGAGCTTGTATGTGTAATGGTGTATCTCTTGCTGCTTTTAAGATTTTTCTCTTTGTCTTTAATCGTTCACATTTTAATTATGATGTGTCTTAATTTGGGACTCTTTGGGTTCATTTTGTTTGGGACTGCCTGAGCTTCCTGGACTTGTATATCTATTTCCTTTACCAGGTTAAGAAAGTTTTCCATGATTATTTCTTCAAATAGGTTTTCAATTCCTTGCTTTCTTTTGTCCCCTTCTGGTACCCCTATGATGCAAATGTTGGTACACTTGATATTGTCTCAGAGGACTCTTGAACTGTCCTCACTTTTTGTTTTTTAATGTTCTGATTGGGTGTTTTCTGCTACCTTAACTTCTAAATTGCTGATTTGATCCTCTGCCTCATCTATTTTACTGTTAATTCCCTTTAAGGTATTCTTCATTTTAGTTATTGTATTCTTCATTTCTGAAGGTTCCTTTTTTATGTTTCCTATCTCTTTCTTGAAGTTCTCACTGAGATTATTGATCATTCTTATAACCAGTGTTTTGAACCCTGTGTCTGGTAAATTGCTTGTATTCATTTTGTTTAGCTTTTTTTTTCTGGCTTTTTTTCCGTTTTTTAATTTGGGACATGTTTCTTTTCCCCTCCATTTTGGCTGTCTCCCTGCATTTGTTTCTATGTATTAGGCAGTACTTCTTTGTCTCTGGTCTTACTAGAGTGGCCTTATGTAGTAGGTGTCCTGTGGGACCCAGTGGCTCAGTCTCCCTGGTAACCTGAGCCAGATGCTGTAGGTGTGTCCCTTATTTGGGTCGTGTGTGCCCTCCTATTGTAGTTGAGTTTTGATTGCATGTCAATGGGAGAGATTGACCCTCAGACTGATTGGTTGTGAGGAATGGCCATGAGTACAGTAAAGGAGCTATTGTGCAGGGGCTGACCCTATGGAGCAGGACTGGCTTAGTGTGCCTCTGGTGCCTGATGAGTCTGCCTTTAGAGCGTTTCATTTCTGCAGGTGGTTGGGTGGTCCTGTGTTGTGTCTGAAGCTGGGAACATGATGTCCTGGTTGGGGCCTCTTGGAAAATGCTGTGTTGCAAGCCAAGTTCAGCCACTGCCTGTGTCCTGTCCAGGGCCACTTGGTATGAGCTACAAAGTGAAGTACAAATGGTTGGCAATGGTACTGGGCTTGGAGATGCCCATGATTGTCCAAGCCATGAAGTAAGGTCAGCTTCCCCTAATTATGGGCTTGGGGCTGCTTAGCAAGAGATCAGGGCACACTGAGGTCAGATGCTGCTTGTTTGGGTTTTGTGAAACTTTGAAAAATTTTGGGATAGTCCACAGCATGAGCCAAGACAGGACAATTGTATGGAAAAGCCACTGGAAGCAGCTTGGGTGGGTCCACAAGTTGGATGGCATGTAGTGTCAGGGAATCACCAGGGTGGGGCCAATGGTGTTAGCTAGATTGATGGAGACTCAGATATGGTGCTTGACTACATGTGCAGTTTGGGTAGGGAAGGAGCTCAATGAACGGACAATGGCTTCTGCGAGTACTCTGTCTAGGAGAAAGCTGCCCCTCCAGCCCTTGCCTTGAAGCCAGACAATTCAGTCCCTCCCCATTTGTCCCTGGCACCTTTCAAGCTCCTGCCCCAGCATTGGAGCTCAGAGCGAGTGAGTCTATTGGTGAATAAATCCATGTAGGGGTCTTTAAGAGGCATGCCTGGGACTCCAGCAGCCCTCTATCTCAATCAGCTACAACCTCTGCTAGTTTTCACAGCCATAGATTATGGGGACTTCTTTCCCTAGTGCTACAACCCTGGAATGGGAAGCCTGGCATGGAGCTGAGACTCCTCACTCCTCAGGGAGAACCACAACAGCTGAGATATCCCTTTCAATTTTTAACTGCTACACGTGGCTGTGGGATCAGCCCATTCAGCATCTCCAAAACCATTTTGACATGACTTCTTTTGTATATCCTTAGTTATAGGACTTCTGTTCTGCTAGACTTCAGGTGATTCTCAATGATGGAGGTTGTGTAATTTAGTTGTAATTTTGATGTAGTTGTGGGAGAAGGGCAGTACAGCATTTACCTACTCTGCCATCTTGACCAGAACTCAAGATAGCAGCTTTATATACAACTATTTAAATAAATACATTAAATGTAAATGGAATAAATAGTCTATTAAAATATGAAATTGTCATACTGTATTAAAAAATATTCCCCAGTATGTGCTCATTAGAACAGACTCACGTATAATATAAAGACACAAATAGATTAAAAGTAAACATGTAGAAAAAAGATTATCATGAAAATGTTGATTATAAGAATGATGCAAATAATAATAATAAATACAACCAAAAAGAAAATGATGCACTGCCTATATGAATATTAGACAAAGCTGACTTTAGGAAAATTAGTATTATCTGAGAAAAATTTAATAATGATAAAAATGTCAAAGCATAAAAAGATACAGTGATTATAAAAGGGTATGAATCTAAAAACAGAGCATTGAAATTCATGTAGCAAAAATGGAAGGAAAAGGAGGAAGCAATAGATAAATTCACAATTATAGTTAGAGATGTCAACATTCTTATCTCAACAATTGATAGAATAAACTAAATAGAAAATCAATAAGCAAATAGAAGATTTGAACCATCCTATTAACCAACACAACCTAATTTACATGTATAAATTACTACTCCCAACAATTGGAAAATCCACATTCTTTTCAAGTGACCATAAAACATCACAAAGATATTCCCTATGCTAAGCCATAAGACAGTCTCAATAATTTGAAATAGTTTAAATCATTTCGGGTATGTTCTCTGATCACATCAAGATTAAATTTGAAATCAATAATAAAAAGGCATTTGGAAAATCCTCTTATAATTGGAAATAAATAAAAACACTTCTTATTAAACCACAGGTACAAGACAAAATTAGAAGGAAATTATCAGTATTTTGAACTAAATAAAATAAAAAAAAAACATATCAAATTTGTAGGATGAAATTGAAACAGTGCTTAGAAAGAAATTTATAGCTTTAAACACCTATGTTAGAAAATAAGAATGGCTTAAAAGCAGTGATCTAAAATGGTTTAAAAGCAGAGACCATAAGAAGCTAGAAAATCAGAAAAAAAATGAAACAAAAGTAAGAATACAAAAGGAAATAATAAGGATAAGAGCAGAAATCAATTAAATAGAAAATGGGCAAATAATAAAAGAAAACACAATGAAAATAATTTGGTTCTTGAAAAAGATTAATAAAATTTATAAACTGTTACTATACTAATGAAAAAAAGAATATACAAATTATCAATACTACAAATGAAAGGACAGATATTAATATAGATCATTCAAACTTAAAAACTTGATCAGTGAATATTATAAACAACTTTATGAGTGTAAATTTGAGAAAACTAAAAAGTCAGAATAGCTCTATATACACTAAAAATTAATTCATAATTTTAAAACCTTATCACAAAGAAAACTCCAAACTCAGAAGGCTTTACTAGTGAATTCTATCAAACAATTAAGAAAATAATACAAATTCTATGTAAACTCTTCTCACTTACGTTTATGAGGCCACTGTTACCCTGATACCAAAACCACTTAAATATATTACATAAAAAGAAAACGATAGATTATACCACTCATTAACATAGATATAAAATTTGTTAAGAAAATATTAATAACCCTAATCCAACAATACATAAAATGGTGACTATATTATGATTATCTCATTATTTGAAGAAAATAATATTTGACTAAATGATTTGACTAAATTCAATATCAGTAATAATAATAACAATAATCAGAAAATGAGAAATGGAAAGGAATTTTCCCAACCTCAAAAAGGCCATTTGTTTATTTTTTAAGCACAGTTAACATTATATTTATTTAACTGTAAAATATCAAATGCTTTCCTCCTGATAGGAAAAAAAAAAAAAAAGAATGTCTAGTCCCACCACTCTTATTCATCCTTATATGTCCTAGCCAATACAATGAGACAATATAAACAAAAGACATAAGGACTGAAAAAAAAAATAAAAATAAAAAGACATACCTCTCTTGAACTGTAGATGACATGTTAAATGAAGAAGAAAAATACTAAGGAATCTACAAAACAAAACAAACAAAACAAAACAAAACAAAAAACCCCTGCTAGAGTTAATAAATGAATTTAGTATTATTACAGAGTTTAATGTCTATGTATAAAAGTCAATTGTATTTCTACATATTAGCAATAAAAATTGAAAAATAAACTGCAAACATACCATTTACAATAGCATTAAAAATGAAATGTTTAGAAATAATTTAACAAAAAAAATTAAGAGTTCTGGACTGGAAATTACAAAACAATGGTTGAGATAAATTAAGGAAGACCAGGTAAATGGAGAGATACACCATGTTCATGGAATAAAAGTGTCAATGTTGTTAAGCTGACTGTTCTTAAATTGTTCAATAGATCACACGTTTTTAATATTAAAAATCTAAGAGACGTCATCAAAATGGCGGCGTGAGGTGGGCTTCTGTAAAGCTCCCCTGGAATTCACAACTAATCGAACAACAATAACTCCACAAAGGACTCCCTGCACAGCAGACAGGCAAGACGAAGAGGCCCACTACTGAATTCACCGAAAGGTAGGCAAATCGCAGGAGCGGGGGAGAAGGGAAGGAAGAAGTGTGGAGACAGAGATGCGCGGGCGGGCGCAGGACGCAGATATAGCTCAGTGCTCCGAGCTCGCTGCATCCCGGAACTACCGCAGCTGGGGAGAGAGAAGAACTCGGACTGCTAGGGCTCCGCTAATGGCCCACAGGGCTGAGGGGGCAGCATATAACACGGCTGAACCCAAAGCTCAGAAACCTTGGAGGAAAGACTGAGGGAAGAAGACTGAAAACTGGGGTTTAAGCCCTCACTGCCAAGCAGAGAATGGAAGCCTTAGGCACTGAAATTAGCTGCCCCCTCCCTACCCTCCCAGAGCTCCCCCGCCCCCACCTGCCCCGTGCTAGAAGCGGAACAGTAGCAGTGTCAAATCAAAAGAACAGAATATTTACTGTTCTGAAAACGGTAGACCACAGACACAGATTCACAGCCCAGCTAGTTCCGGCAAAGGGGAGGGAGTTGTGGAAGCAGGACCGGCACTGGTGGTGGTCACCGCCATTGCTCTGGGTCACCTCTCACAACTAACCCCGTCCCTGGACCCACCTATCTGGGCAGATCCCTGCAAGAGTAAACAGAACTGCTGAAATATATGGGCTCAGAATCTAGTGCAGGAAGAGCTTTGGGACTTCAAAAGCTCTCCGCATACCCAAACGGACACTGCGCCCTGTGAAACAGGTGAACAATTAACAGAGGAGAAGCCCATCTCCCAGGGAATGCCCCCATTGTGTGGAAAGCTGGAATAGGGCAGAGAAAACATAGCACCACGGTATGAGAGAGAAAAAAAAGGCTGCCGTTGGAGAGAAAATAAAACATTCTACCAACAGTTACTGGAAAACAAAACAAAGACCTATTCTTATCAACCTGTTGTGGAGGCCACTCCTGTAGATGTCTAGAAAGAGAAATAATAAATCAGTAATTGCCATGAATAACCAAGGCAACAAGACAGCTCAGAAAGAAAGTGAAGTCTCCAGGAAAGGAACTTAAAGATACGGAAATACGTGACTTATATGACAGAGAATTCAAGATTGCAGTTCTGAAAAAACTGAATGAGATGCAAGAAAACACAGAAAGGCACTTTAATAAACTCAGAAACAAAGAACAACATGAGCATTTTATGAGAGAGATCGAAATTTTAAAAAAGAACCGAATAGAATGTCTGGAGATTAAGAACTCAATAGAAGAAATTAAGGATGAAATAACCAGCTTAGGTAGTAGAGTAGACCAGATGGAGGAAAGAATCAGTGACATCGAAGATAGAAACCTGGAAATTACATAGATGGAAGAAGAAAGAGACTTGAGACTTAAAAGAAATGAAAGAACTCTACATGAACTTTCTGACTCCATCAGAAAGAGCAATATAAGAATAATGGGCATACCAGAAGGAGAAGAAAGACAGAAGGGAACAGAGAATGTTTTCAAACAAATTGTTGATGAGAACTTCCCAAACTTGTGGACAGAACTGGATCCTCGAATCCAAGAAGCAAATAGAACACCTAATTACCTCAATCCCAACAGGCCTTCTCCAAGGCACATTGTATTGAAGCTGTCTAAAATCAACAACAAAGAAAGAATCCTCAAGGCAGCCAGGGAAAAGAAGAAGGTAACCTACAATGGAAAGCCCATTAGATTATCATCAGATTTTTCAGTAGACACTCTACAAGCCAGGAGGGAGTGGAAACAAATATTCAAACTATTGAAAGAGAGAAATTATGAACCAAAAAAAATGTATCCAGCAAAGATATCCTTTAGATATGAAGGAGGAATAAAGACATTTCCAGACATACAGAAGCTGAGGGAATTTTCTGATACACAACCTGCACTACAAGAAATACTAAAAGAGGCTATTCGACCACCATCAACAGGGACAAATTGTGGCAACCAAATTATAAAAAGGGGGAGAGTAAGGGCCTGAACCGGAATATGGGAATGGAGAAAGTAAGCGTGCTAAAGAAAATGGAATACTCTAAGTATCAAACTTTCTTTTACGTAAACTTAAGGATAACCACTCAAGAAAAATCCAGAACTGACATATATACTGTAATAAAAGAAGAAACAGAGGGAAACGTCATAGAATACCACCATACAGAAATACTAGACAACAACAAAAAAAAGGCAAAGAAACAATGGAGACACAGCATTACCAGAACACTAAAGATAGAATGACAGGAAATCATCACATATCAATAATCACCCTAAATGTAAATGGACTGAACTCACCAATTAAAAGGTAAGGGGTAGCAGATTGGATCAAAAAACTAAACCCAACTATATGCTGTCTCCAGCAGACACATCTCAGCTACAAAGATTAGACTCAAAGTGAAAGGGTGGAAACTGAAACTCCAAGCAAATGGTACCCAGAGAAAAATCAGGTGTAGTCATAATTATATCAGATGAAACAGACTTCAGGGTGAAAAAGATAACAAGAGACAAAGACGGACATTTCATAATGGTAAAGGAGACTATACAACAAGAAGACATAACAGTCATCAATATTTATGCCCCCAGTCAGGGAGCACCGAAATATACCAAGCAACTACTAACAGAACTAAAGGGAGAAATTGACCAAAACACAATTATACTAGGGGACCTAAATACATCACTGACAGCTATGGATAGATTATCCAAACAGAAAATAAATAACAAAATAGCAGCTCTAAATGACACATTAGATGAAATGGATATAATTGACATATATAGAGCTCTTCATCCTAAAACATCAGACTATACATTCTTTTCTAGTGAACATTGAACATTCTCAAGATAGACCATATATTGGGACATAAAATCAGCCTCAGCAAATTTATGACACGGAAATCATATCAAGCATATTCTCTGATCACAAGGCTTTGGAATGGATATAAACTGCAAAAACAAAGCAGGAAAAAACACAAATACATGGAGATTAAACAACAGACTTTTAAAGAATGACTGGGTCAAAGAAGAAATTAGAGGAGAGATCAAAAGATACATAGAAACAAATGACAATGAAAATACATCCTACCAAAATTTGTGGGATGCAGCGAAAGCAATTTTAAGATGAAATTTATATGATTACAGGCCTCTCTCAAGAAAGAAGAAAAATCCCAAATAAATAAACTCAAGTTACACCTTAAAGAACTAGAAAAAAGGAGAACAAGTGAAGCCCAAGGTCAGTAGAAGAAAGGCAACAACAAAAATCAGACCAGAACTAAATGAAATCGAGACCAAAAAGACAATAGAAAAAATTAATGTGACAAAGAGCTGATTCTTTGAAAACATTAACAAGATTGACAAACCCTTGGCTGGACTCCCTAAGACAAAAAGAGAGAAGACACTAATTAACAAAATCAGAAATGAAAAAGGGGAAGTTATCACGGACACCATAGAAATACAAAGGATCATCCAAGAATACTATGAAGGACTATATTCCACCAAATTCAATAACCTGCAAGAAATGGACAAGTTCTTAGAAACATATAGCCTTCCAAGGCTGAACCATGAAGAACTGGAAAATCTAAACAGACCGATCACCAGTAATGAAATTGAATCAGTCATCCAAAACCTTCCCAAAAGCAAAAGTCTTGGACCAGATGGCTTCACTAGTGAATTCTACCAAACCTTCAAAGAGGATCTAATACTAATCCTGCTCAACCTCTTCCAAAAAATTGAAGAAGAGACAGTACTCCCTAACTCATTTTATGAGGCCAACATTACCCTGATACCAAAACCTGGTAAGAACAACACAAAAAAAGAAAACTACAGACCAATATCTCTGATGAATACAGATGCAAAAATCCTAAACAAAATTCTAGCAAATCGAATACAACAATGCATTGAAAAGATCATTCATCATGACCAGATGGGGTTCATACCTGGGCCACAAGGATGGTTCAACATCCGCAAATCCATCACTGTGATACATCACAGTATGGACGAACAAAATAATGGACAAAACGATGGACAAAAATAAACAAATACTGGACAAAAATCATACGATTATATCAATTGATGCAGAAAAAGCATTTGACAAGTACAACATCCATTTATGTTTAAAACACTTAATAAAATAGGTATAGAAGGAAAATACCTTAACATAATAAAGGCCATCTATGACAAGCCCTCAACTAATCTCACAATTAATGGTGAAAAACTGAAGCCCTTTGGTCTATATTCAGGAACACAACAGGGTTGTCCCCTATCACTTCTGCTTTTCAACAAAGTGTTGGAAGTCCTTGCCATAGCAATCAGGCAAGAGAAAGAAAGAAAAGGCATCCAAATTGGGAATGAAAAAGTTAAATTGTCACTTTGTAGATGACATGATGCTATATATAGAAAACCCTAAAGACTGCACCAAAAAGCTGTTACAATCAACGAATACAGTAAAGTTGCTGGCTACAAAATCAACGTACAAAAGTCCATTGCATTCCTATATACTAACAACGAAATCTCGGAAATAGAAATACAAAAAACAATTCCTTTTGCAATTGCAGCTAAAAGAATAAAATACCTAGGAATAAGCTTAACTAAGGATGTGAAAGACCTATATGCTGAAAACTATAAGACATTTTTAAAAGAAATTGAGGAAGACACAAAGAAATGGAAAAACATTCCGTTCTCATGGATTTGAAGAATCAACATAGTTAAAATGGCCATATTACCCAAAGCAATATGCAGATTTAATGCAATCCCCATCAAAATACCAATGGCATTTTTTAAAGAAATAGAACAAAAAATCATCAGATTTGTTTGGAACCACAAAAGACTCTGAATAGCCAAAGCAATCTTAAGAAAAAAGAGCAATACTGGAGTTATGACACTCCCTGACTTTAGCTTGTACTACAGGGCTACAATAATCAAAACAGTATGGTATTGGCAGAAAAACAGACACGTAGACCAATGGAATAGAATTGAGAACCCGGAAATAAAACCACATAAATATGGACAGAAAATTTTTGACAAAGAAGCTAAAAACATACAATGGAGGAAAGACAGCCTCTTCAATAAATGGTGCTGGGAGAATTGGAAAGCTATGTACAAAAGAATGAAACTGGACTGCTATCTGTCACCAAGTACCAAAATTAATTCAGAGTGGATCAAAGACTTAAGCATAAGACCTGAAACTATAAACTGCATAGAAGAAAACATAGGTCCTAAACTTATGGACCGTGGGTTCAAATGCATTTTATGAATTTGACTCCAAAGGCAAGGGAGGTTAAAGCTAAAATAAACGAATGGGACTATATGATACTTAAAAGCTTCTGCACAGCCAAAGAAACCATTGACAAAATAAAGAGGCAACCAACTGAATGGGAGAAGTTTTCTGCAAACAGTGCCTCCGATAAGGGGCTAATATCTGAAATATACAAGGAATCATGAAACTCAACAACAAAAAAATTGAAAAGTGGGCAGGTGACCTGAATAGACATTTCTCCAAAGAGAACATTCAAATGGCAAATAGATATATGAAAAAATGCTCATCATCGCTAATCATCAGAGAAATGCAAATAATAACCACAATGAGATATCACCTCATCTCAGTCAGAATGGCTATCATCAACAAGACAAATAGTAACAAGTGTTGGAGAGGCTGTGGAGAAAAAGGAACCCTCATACACTGTTGGTGGGAATGCAGACTGGTGCAGCTGTTATGGAAGGCAGTGTGGAGGTTCCTCAAAAAATTACGAATAGAAATACCTTATGACCCAGCAATCTCTCTCCTGGGTATCTACCCCAAAAATCTGAAAACATTTATACATAAAGACTCGTGTGCTCCAATGTTCATTGCAGCTTTGTTTACGGTGGCCAAGACATGGAAACAACTAAAATGTCTTTCAATAGATGAATGGGTAAAGAAGTAGTGGTATATATACACAATGGAATACTACTTGGCGATAGAAAAGATGATGTAGGAACGTTTGTGACAACATGGATGGATCGTGAGAGTATGATGCTAAGCGAAATAAGTCAGACAGAAAAAGCAGAGAACCATATGATTTCACTGATATGGGGCATATGAACCAAAAACAACAAAAGAACAAGACAAACAAATGAGAAACAAAAACCCATAGACAGAGACAATAGTTTAGTGGTTACCATTGGGTAAGGGGGATGGGAGATGAGGGTAAGAGGGATCGAATATATGGTGATGGAAGGAGAACTGACTCTGGGTGGTGAACATACAGTGGGATTTATAGATGATGTAATACAGAATTGTACACCTGAAATCTATGTAATTTTACTAACAATTGTCACCCCAATAAATTAAAAAAAAAAGAAAATGGAAAAACAAATTATTGCATATCCAAACAATGGAATACTACTCAGCCATAAGAGGAATGAACTATTGAGGAAAGCAGCAACGCAACATGAGGGAACCTTAAAGACATTTGAGTGAAAGAAGCGAGGACACAAACAATACAGATTGCATGATTTCATGTATAGTAAGTTCTAGAGGAGACAAAACTAACATTTGTTGATAAAAATCAGAACAGTGGTCACCTCTGGCAGTGGAAGTTGGTAATTGATTGGGCAGAAGTATGAGGGATCTTTTTGGGGTAATGAAAATGTCCTATCCAGTTAGTTCTGCTAAAACACTTGTTTTGAAAAAGGGAATTTGTTCCTGTACAATTGACATATTAGGGACAATTTGAGCCCAATGTGGATTTTTCATTGGCTTATGTGTGATTCTCTCTGCAAGAAACACTATGTGGATGCAAAAAACGGCATCAAGCTGATTTGAACTGCATAGGAAAACACAAATCTCATATATAGGAACATACAAGGTGTGTTCAAAGAATACAGTGAATTTTTTTTTTTAAGATTTATTGGAGAGTATTGGGGAACTGTGTGTTTTTTCAGGGCGCATCAGCTCCAAGTCATTATCCTTCAGTCTAGTTGTGGAGGGCGCAGATCAGCTCCAACTCCAGTTGCAGTTTTCAGTCTTTAGTTGGAGGAGGCCCTACCCACCATCCCATGTGGGAATTGAACCAGCAACCTTGTTGTTGAGAGCGTGGCTCTAACCAACTGAGCGGCCCCCCCTGGCAGCTCAGTGGCAGCTCATTGTCTTCAATCTAGTTGTGGAGGGCGCAGCTCACTGGCCCATGTGGGAATTGAACTGGCAACCCTGTTGTTCAGAGCTCACGCTCTAACCAACTGAGCCATCCAGCTGCCCCTACAGTGAATGTTTAAATAATAAAAAAAAAATATTCCAGTAAAAGACACATTACCATTAATCCCCCTCATAATACTCCTCCTCACTTCAAACACACTTATCCCATTGTTCTTGCCACTCTCTGAAGCAGTTCTGGAAGTCCTTTTTTGTGAGTGTCTTTAGTTGTGCTACTGTGGCTGCCTCGATTTCCTGAATCATTTCGACTTTGGGGAAGGGCCAGAAGTTGCATGGTGCCAGATCTGCTGAATAACGTGGATGAGGATACACCATAAGGTTTTTATTTGATAGAAATTGCTGAATACCAGAAGCGATGTGTGACATGGAGTGTTGTCATGATGGAGGATGATTTAAAGCACACTTTAAAACACACCTTCTCTTGACGGTAGTTCACACCTGAGTGACTGCACCGAACAAATTGAAACTTGTCAGACATTTTTACTAAGGTTGGACATGCTGCTTCCCATATTGAAGATCCCTGCTTGTCCGTTGGATGGCATGAGCAGCAGCATTCACCGAATTTGTTGATCACAATGGAAAGGTTCCATGTTACACATCGCTTCTGGTAAGGCAATTTCTATCAAATGAAAACATTACAGTGTGTTCTCATCCACATTATTCACCAGATCTGGCACCATGCAACTTCTGGCTCTTCCCCAAAGTCCAATGACCATGAAAGGTAAATGTTTTGAATTGATTCAGAACACTGAGGCAGCCAGGACAGCGCAACTAAAGACACTCACAAAGCAGGACTTCCAGAACTGCTTCAAAAAGTGGCAAGAACAATGGGGTAAGTGTGTTTGAAGCGAAGGGAGGATTCAGAGGGGGATTATGGCAATGTGTCTTTTATGGTAGTAAATTTTTAAAATTTAAATGTTCACTATATTTTTTGATCATGCCTTGTACCTTAAACATAGAGTAGCTACCTTAAGTTTATCTTGTGTATTATGAGCCACAACCCTCTACCTCAGGTGTTACATATTTTTGTCTCATTTCAGGTAACCCTCCTTTCTCTATCTTACAATAACTCACAAACTGTAACCCTTCTGATACCCACTTCCAGAAGCAAACTTCAGGTCTTTTTCAAGGTAAAAGTCCACATTTATTATAATATTTATTACTATAAACTTTTTATCACCTAACATGTGTAAAGCTGCACTACTGTTTTTACAAGTCTCCTATTTATTTTTATGTGTCACTGACAAAATGTTTGGATGTTTGGCCCCAATCTCATTTTTTGCATGAGACTTGTGATATTTATTGCATGATTTTGCATGGTAACAGGGCCAAATGGGGTGGTTTTTAGAAATGTGTATTTTACATTGTAGGGGAATTGACTGTATCTTGTTGGGGCATGTCTATACAAGTGAATTCAATGGCCAAATCGAATCAAACTGTACACCGAACATCTGTACATTTCCTGATACATAAATGATACTTCATTAAAAGAATAATAACATTAAATTAATATTAACATGATTATTTGTTTAAGGTCTACACCTTTTGTGTACTTTAGTCTTTGGTTTCTCATGCATTTCATTTTATTTTCTAGTGAGTAGCAAACTACTCACAGTCCCCTGGATGTTACATATTTTCTTATGGCTTTCTGAACTCAATGTTACTTACATCTATGATATTCTCTTCCTCCATTTTTGCCAGATAATTCTACTAATCTTTTAAATTTTAGTTAAAATATCACTTTCTCCAGGAAGTCTTCCTGGCTATTAATTCCTCCTCAGTCTGATTAAATGTCCCTCATGTGGTCTTACAACATTGTATGCTTAGCTTTGTTCATAGTTTTTGCCACATTTTGTAGGAATTATTTATCACTGCTTTGAGATATAGCTTTCAAGGTAAGAGTTATGTGTTTTAACCCTGAATCTTCATTCCTCTGTCAGTGATTAGCATGTACAAAATAATATTCCATGTAAGTTATCCAAATAAATGTAATATTCTTGAAGTAGTTCATTAGTTTTCTATTCCTAATTAACAAACTAAGACAAAAATAGTGGCTTAAAACAACAGAAATTTATTATTCTCCAATTTTAGAAGTTAGAAATCCAAAATGGGTCTCAATAAGTTAAAATCAAGGAGTTGGCATAGCTGTGTTCCTTCTGCAAGCTCTAGTGAAGAATCCATTTATTTTCCCTTTCCAGTTTCTAGATGCTTCCCACTTTCCTTGGCTCACAGTGTCTTTCCATCTTCAAAACCAGCATTCACATTTTTTCAACCTCTGCTTTCTATCACACACCTCCTACTTCCCTCCTTCACTTATAAGGACACTTGTAATTACCCTGGACCCACCTAGATAATCTCCCCATCTCAAGATCCTTAACTTTATCACATCTTCAAAGTCCCTTGCCATGTAAGGTAATATTCACAGGTTCCATGTATTAAGATATGGACTGCCTAATACCTCTGGGGGTGTTACTCTTCCTACCACCACAAGCAAAATACTTGCTCTCCTTTATGCATTTTCAATGGTTGCTCCATCTGCCTGAAATACTCTTTGTACTCCACATATTTATGTGTCTAACTCACTCTTGTACCTCAAGTCTTTGCTCAAAAGTTGTATCAATGAAACCACCCTATTTAAAATTGCAACCTGTATCTGTTTCTGTTAACACTCCTGATTATCCTTACTCTGTTTTTTTTTTTCTTTTTCCCATAGCTTATTTATTATACTTTTTTTTTCTTTCAGTTTAGCCAGTAGACTATAAGCACTGTGAAAGCCAATTACTTTTGTCTGTTTTGTGTAATATATCCAAAGCATCATGGTTTACATTTTGCAAAGACCATTGGAAGAAAGTAAATTCCTTAGAAATAAAATGATCATGTCTTTATATCAACAAAATCTGAGCATTGAGAAATTTCAGACCTGGGGACCGAAACTTACCTGACATGCTCTTACAAGGGAACCATTTTAGCACATACTGTCATGGGGCAAGGATAACAAGGATCAGTGAAAAAGAGAATGAATGACAAAAGCAGAATAGGTTTGGGGTGGCCGGATGGCTCAGTTAGAGCAGGAGCTCTTAACAACAAGGTTGCTGGTTCAATTAATGCATGGGCTACACCCCCTGCAACTAAGATTGAAAACAGCAACTGGACTTGGAGCTGAGCTGCGTCCTCCACAACTAGATTGAAGGACAACGACTTGGAGCTGATGAGCCCCGGAAACACACACTGTTCCCCAATATTCCCCAATTAAAAAAAATCTTAAAAAAACAACAACAAAAAAAGTAGAATAGATTTCAGACTGGATCAAATAGTGATAGGACTCCTCAGTTAATGTTTGTCTCATCAAAACTACTGAGTAAGAGGATTTGGAATTTAATTATCAGATTCATAGATTTAATTATTTATAATTTGTTGAATATACAATAAACTGACTATGTATTAGCTACATAATATCTTCATACCAAGGCAATGTTCCACTATTTTCAAGCAATTCTTCCACTGTACTTGTAAAGTTCTATGTTAAAGAAAATTTTGAAATATTCCTACAGGTAACTATGTAAATAATATATATTACTAGCAAATGCAGGTAATATTCTTACACTCAGAATAGTCATTTTAAGCAGTATTTCTTACAGAATAAGGCTGTTAAAAAGCACACTTTTTCCGTGAATGCCACCTAATACAAGCATGTTTGATGTACATTTGTGTACACATATGCAACAGTATGTATAGGTCTCATTGATTATGATTATAGTATCCTGAAGAAACTAGAGTAGGTCTTTTTGGCCCATGCAAAATGAAAATGTAGTTTATTTTATAAAAACTTGAAAATATATGCATGAGCATCAAATTGCTATAAGCTTAAAAACTGAGCTGAACTACAGTCAGTAGACATATTGGTAGTTGTTCTTATTCTGACCCAACTTTGGCCCAAAGAAGGCAAAACCTTTCTCTTGATTTTCTCATTGTAAAACTGAGTCAAGCAGGTTCTTCCAAATGTTTTCATTATACAATAATGGATGCCAAAAGAACATAAACATAGGGTAGAAGAATATAAACAATATGGCTTAAGATTTAGAGGGTTCTATCTTGCCATG
This sequence comes from Rhinolophus ferrumequinum, assembly GCF_004115265.2. Classification (NCBI taxonomy): domain Eukaryota; kingdom Metazoa; phylum Chordata; class Mammalia; order Chiroptera; family Rhinolophidae; genus Rhinolophus; species Rhinolophus ferrumequinum. Next base: position 38,387,226 of record NC_046308.1, on the reverse strand, counting down.
GATTATTTTTCTCCTATTTGAAAGCTGTCTCAAAATAATTACCTTCTATAGGCTCTAGGTCAGGCAAAATTTTAGAATTACCTAGGCCGGGTCTCTCACATCTTAGCTCCCAACCCACTTCTTTGCACCTCCTTTTTTGACATCTTTACCCCTGTGTTATTATCTAATCTAATGCCTAATATTAGTGTCCATTTTAAGAGAGTTGTTTTTTACTTAGTTGAATGACACCATTCAGATGAGACCTTATTTTATATCCACAGGGATGGGAACATATCCTATAAAATAACAAAAAAAAACACTAATCTGGTAGTTAACTAACCTAAATTCTCGCCCTGGTTTTCGTACCAATTAACATCTGAAATCTCATCTACAAAAATGAAGTTACTGACCTTGTCTGTCTTTAATATCCATTCAAGTTTTATACTTCTTTTATCATCATTAACAAACATGCTTGAGATACTTATATATGTGGAGGGAATCCATCCTTATTTTTCAAAAGAAGATTAAGGAACTCAGAAGGTCAAGTGATTTGCTAATATCACACCGCCAGTAAATAACAGAGCCTAGACTCACCTCCAGATCTTATTTTGTCTTTGCGAATACCACACTATTTGCTTAAGAAAAATGGCTATAGCCTCACAGACAGATAAGAAGAGAGCCCATACAATGGACACCTGGGTGTCAGCACCTTTATTTGTCTACATGGTTTCCTCAAGTCCTACCATATCTTATAAGATCTTGTTAGCTTAGCCTCAGTTTCAGGATTTAGTGATGCCATCTCAATAATTTTTTTATATATATTTAATTACACTTTCCCTACTGCCACCACTGCCCATATTTTCTTTCTGTAAGATCATTTTGATATTTAACAAATATAACAGTATAATCTGAAAATAATATTGCATTGAAAAACATGTAACTATACCCCTTAATATTTTAGATTTACCTTTATTTGTATTATAAAATAAACAAGATTATCAGGTGATCTTAGTTTGTTTAGTTCGAATGATGCTAGTGACAGAGAACTGTAGATAAGATTAAGAAAATGTCCTATCCCACTTATGATTTGCATAGATAGCTGAGAATCCATTTGTGTTTTTGTAATTGCTCCAGGACACCCAGAAAAAGAATGGTTTACTGAAGAGGTCTCATGTCTAGATACCACATAGGTGGATGTTTTTGGCTGTTGATGTTTTTATCAGTAACAAAGAAAAGGAAGTCTGTCAGTGTTTGGTATTTTAACAAATATAAATTTCCTTCTTTTCCAGGAAAATGTTCCCTATTATGTGAGGTCAATTTCTACGTAACCACCCATTTGTTAGGGTAACAAATTTACCTCATCCTGGAATTTCAAATAAAAAATCAACTGTAATGACATTGTATACTGGTTTTATGTTTACTAGCAGCTGTCTTTGAATCCTCACTACTGAAGAGTAAAACTATTATACTGGTATTTTTAAAAAAATCTCTATAACAACAAAAATATGAAGTCCCTGGTTTATGAGAGGTGTTTTTTTTTGGGAAAATACTAAGGGATGAATGCAATAAAAAACAAAACCATGCCTTCCGCTCAGTATGATCTTATGGATGACCTCCACCTCCCAGATTCATTACTGAGGTATTATTTTACTTATAATGAATATCCACAAGGTTTAAACTGTGTGTTTCAGTATTCTTATCCTTTCACACAGCAATATCCCATTGCATACTATCTTAAAAATAAAGTTTGAATTTAAATGGGAACCAACCTTGGACCTCTCATGTAACTCTTTTGCTAGATAATAGTATAGAGTATTCTAAAACACATACAATGATACCTCATTCTCAGCACCCTACCTTGCTAAATTGTAACCAGTCTCTTATGTATTACAATGTATGATTTAGTTCTGTTTTAACAAAGTAAATCCCAAAGTAGGAATGCCAAGCTCCTGCCACCTAAAATATCTCAATTTCGTACTAAAAAAAGAAGATAAAGATTTCAGAGAGTGAAAATGTTATAAACATGTGATGGCAGATTTGTTTGAGGTAGAGTTAACTACTTCCTTGTTAATTCCTGATAGAACTTAGAAGGCTCTTTAACAGCCCACTTTTGGCTATTGATTTATCTTTTTATAGAGAGTCATAGGCTATTTTAAAACACATTTTTTCTTGTAGGTTACAATTCTGTCTAATTTGATAATTTTCCATGTTTAAACTGAATTGATTTTTTTTTTAAAATATTCGTACCCTTAATCAGGTGTGTATAAACAGTCCATATTACAAACTTCATAAAGACGTATGTGAACATTTAACAGACTTTGGGAAAATAGCTAGATAATTTTTTTTTCTTGGAGATTATCCTGTACTAGTAACAGGAAGATAAAATATCTCCCATGCCTCTGAGTATTTATGAGTTCCTTTGTGTACCTAGATCTTCCCCCATTCCCCACTCCCACCCATAAAGAGGAATTGATGTGTATTGGGAGTGGGCAAAAGAAAAATGACAAGAGGCAAAAGCTTTGCTGTTGTAGGATCAAATTCCAAGCAGAATTCCTTCATACACTTTCATTTCTGTGAAAGTGCAGTGTGGTGTTAGCTTTCACTGTATCTGCTAGCTTAATTGTTTCTGCCTGTTCATTTTCATTCTTCAGTGAAAACATTAGCCTAAGGGACATTTGAAAATCAAAAGGTAAGGTAGGCTTGAAGTTTAACAGGAAATGAACAGTGGTGTTGCTGCAATGTTAAAGTAAAAGTTTAGAACCAACAGGAAAAGCCATAATTCTAAACTCAATATGTCTTTTTTCCTTTTTGTTATTTCCTTTTGCTCCCCCAAATGTCAAGATTAAAGAAAAACATTCCATTGTTTCTACATTTTTACATTCCCAGGGTGTACAAAGGATGCTGGGAAGTCTACATTAATGGGACATATCTTAGATCCAGTGAAAATCAAGAGATTTTGAGTTATTACCATACTTCCCCCAAAATAAGACCTAGCCTGACTATCAGCCCTCATGCGTCTTTTGGAGCAAAAATTAACATAAGACCTGGTATAATATAATATAATATAATATAATATAATATAATATAATATAATATAATGTAATATAATGTAAGACTGGGTCTTATATTAATTTTTGCTCCAAAAGACTCATTAGAGCTGATGGTCCAGCTAGGACTTATTTTCTGGGAAACACGTTATGTAGCAATATCTAAAATCCAAGACCAAGACCCTGACAGCTGTAATTATTTAATTCTTCTAGAATTATCCTCTCCACCCCCAAACCTCCTCTTCCCAGAATTATCCAGATAATTAAGGAAGTGGTGGGAAGTTTAGAATTTGAACCATTTCAAAACCAAAACTAACCAGATAATTATTCAACACTGTTTCACTTACAAGGTAGAAATATGATTTCAGTGTCTCCATGTGTGCTAGTGAAGTTTGACCTCAAGTAGGAAGTTGTTGTCAGACAGAATAGAACTTGAACTTCAGAAGTTCATTATTGCTCAACCTAGTTGCCCAGTTACACTCAAGATGGAATGGCTTAATTGCAACAAACATCAATTATGCTAAATGCTGGTCTTTTACCAACTCAAGATGAAGTGTCATTATTGTTCAGATTCTCTCTGATCACTGAGACAAAAGATCAAAAACCAAGTTCAGAAGATCACAACTTAAAATACTGCTTATTTTACAGCCACTTTCTCCACCTTAACAAGGAAATCAAACAATTCAAGAACAGCAAAGCAAAGTAATTAGCAGAGCAAAGTTGTTTAAAATGGCCCTCCAGATACAGATATTTCAAGAGGTGAATAATGAGGTGGAAAATATAAGACTTAAAAGAATAATAAATAAAATGTAAACATGTAAAATTTATTAGACCCTCTTTATTTTTTTTGGATATAATTTGAATTATTTCAAATGGCCATGATGAGGAATAGTCAAATAACAAGTAATGATCTTTTCATGATTTTGAAGAACAATTAATTTGGGATGGATCTAAATTTGTTAAGAGCAATCATGATTTTATATTCAATTATCTAATGGAAAAATAGCCATAATTTTGCATTATTTGCTAATGATATCTTTCATAAGCATTGCGCACTTGGAGAAGTCACTTAATGAAAAGTTATTTTCAATTATTGATCGATATGTATCACCACACTAATTACCAAGAATAGCAGGATCTTGAGATTACCATGCTAAGCAAAATAAGTCAGACAGAAAAAGTCGAGAACTGTATGATTTCACTCATAATGGTATATAAAACTGAAAGCAACAAACAAACAAACAAACAGAAACTCCTGGACATTGACAACAGTTTAGTGGTTACCAGAGGGTAAGGGGGGAGGAGGGTGGTAGAAAAGGGTTAATGGGGTCAAATATATGGTGACTGAAGGACAACTGACTCTGAGTGGTGAGCACACAGTGATGATGTATTACAGAATTGTACAGTTGGAACCTATATAATTTTACTAACCACTGTCACCTTGATAAATTTAATAATAATAATGAAAAAGTAGGACAAAAGAACTGTTGATTATAAAACACAATTTTAGGAAGAAGTGGTGAACTTAACTACCTTTACTATGATCATTCTCTGTGGAGAATATAATCTTTTGGCTATTCCTGTTACTGGAATGGAAGCAACATCTGTGATAGGGAGGTGGGGTTGCAACACTAGATATAGGTTTGAAATGGGAAAGCAAGTCAAATGAACAAATTGCAAGTTAAATACTTTGAGGGGAGAGGATGTATTTTTTACAGATATTAATTATTGTCATTACAAGTAATAAATAATGCTAAATAAAACATGTAACTAAATAGGCATTAAAGATCTTTTACATACATAGAAGAAAAGAAAACCTTTTTTCCTTCTATGCTGCAGACTGCAGGCATTTTCCTCTCCCTATGTCAAGTGCAATTCTTTCTTGATGAATGACAAGGCAGGATAATAGGCTGTGGTCGCCATGGCAACCAGACAGCAGCACTGTGTGCCTAGCATTTTTTCATCTGAAAATGAAACCAGAAGCAAAGAAAAGCTGAAAATGTAACCAACAGATTAACTGATACAAAAAAAGAAAGAAAAGAAAGAAAGAAAAAGGAGCAAAAAAGCAAGTTAGATTACAAGCAATTAAAATTACAGTACCTAGACTCTCTCTCTCTCTCTCTCTCTCTCTCTCTCTCTCTCTCTCTCTCTCACACACACACACACACACACCGAGTAGATATTTTTAAATTATGTTTCATAAACATGGGACAATCATGTTTTATCTTCATTTTTTAAAATGCCTCATTTGTTTTTGAAATCTAGGAATAACTGAATTTTTTAAAAGAGGCATTTAATTTCACTAGACACTGCAATTTATTAAGCTTTATGTACTGTGCTTGTAATGGATTTCTAAATTCCATTCCTCTCTAGTGCCATCCCTGAAGTATCCAGAGACCAAGAACTTAATGTGCAACAGTTTTATCTGGGGGCTGGATTGGTGTGGGGAGTGAGGGAAGAAAGGTGACCTGGTGCTGAGAAAAAGAGGACAATTCTACATTAACACTTGAGGATCCTATATGCTCTATCCGCTGTGTTTACTAAGTAATCATAGTTGCTCTTCTGTTGAGTTAAAAGAAGGTGCAATTCATTGCTATATTGTCATTCTTAAACATAAGAAGGTTCCTGAATCTCCATTCAGAACACTGTGTGTTCTGCCCATGTGATTTCCTTTCATTTACTCATCTCAAGTTTTTTTTGGCAATTTTCCTTTTAGATGGTCTTTGTCTCTCCTAAACACAAATATAAGGGAAAACAGACATAAAGGAGGATTTTCCTGAGAGCAATAGTTCCTTTGCACTGGGTAGTTGGTGGAGGCAATTAGAACACTGAGCTGACAGTCAGAGGATAAAAGTCCTGTGGGGAGCTCAGCTTTGCAACCTCAGGCCACTGGCAGCACTGGAGGAGAATGAACAGGCCGTGGAGTCAGTATCCTGGATGTGAGTTTGAATCATAACTCCTCCCCTTTGGGGATATGATAACAGGTATCAATATCTATTATGAATGAACCAGATAGCTTTTAACTTCTTTGAACTTTAGTACTTTTTATCTCTAAAATGGGCAAATCTTACCTCCTTCATGGGACTTCTCAGAAGGTTAATGAGATCATCTGGTGAAAGTGTCTGGAATCAGTTAAAGATTCCTCCTTCCTGTACCCAAAACTCTCAGTTTTCTAAACTGTGTAGTAGAAATGTCTCTCTCTCTGTGTGTGTGTGTGTGTGTGTGTGTGTGTGTGTGTGTGTTTGTATGTGTGTGTGTGAGAGACAGAGAGAGGATATACATAACCACCTGTTTCAGAAGGATGTAAATAAAATAATTTAATTTATGTGAAATGCTTTGAAAATATGAGGTGCTCATGAAAAAGGAAGATGTTATTACTCAGAGACGTACAGAAGTTTCTTTTCCAGAACAGTCCTACGGAAAGGTGTCTGACCTGTCCTGAGGCAGACGGATGGCTTGACCAGCAGAATGCCAAGGCCGCAGATCTCAGGAACTGCCCCCTGATGGACAAGAGATTGAAAGGAGGAGCACAGAACAAGAGGACAGAATTTAGCTGGAGCACTGGGGGGTCTGAGAGCTGACAGGAACCCACTGTGTCAGCTCAGAATGCTCCCAATTTTTCTCTAACATGCTCAGTGGTTGCACTGGCCACCCACAGCAAGGCCTGATCAATCCTTCCTTTGTCCCCATTTCCCCCAACACACACAAATGCAAAGTAAACAGTTGGATCAAAGATTTTCATGTGCTTTGTACTGTTTTATTTGAAAAGATCAGGTCTGATATTTGAGAGGAAGAGTCCATATGGCTGGGCTGAGCTCAAGAAGCCTCAGATAAATTATAAACAAGACCAGGCACAAACTCCTCTTATGGCCCACAGCCATCGCTGAAGCACCAACCCATGCTAGCTGGCTTTCCCTGATCGCTCATGCAAAGGGAACTTATTGTATGAAAACTAAACCTCTTTATAAGCTTTTCCTAGAATTTCCTAGCATTTATATTGCCCACAACTATTGCCAGTTGTGAGCTTCTATTGTCCTGGGATCATAAATGTTTATATTTTAAAAATTTTTCAATGATAGATATCGTGGTGCTTTACATATTATTAGGAACCTGAGTTATTCAAATAAACTCCTTAGCAATTTGGAGTAAAACAATGAGGAATAAAGATTCGAGGGAAGAAAACATTTACTCCATTAAATATGAGATCTATCTGTCTGTCTGTCTATCTATCTATCTATCTATCTATCTATATATATATATATATATATCGAATTTTAAATTTAAGGCAGGCACTTTATGCCACTTATGGAATGTAAAGAAGGGTCACATTGATTTCATTTCCTCCATCACAACATTTATCATACTTTATGTTGTTATTTATACAGTTATCTATTCTTCTTGCTGGATTGTGAACTCTTTACAGACAGGGGCCATGCCTATCTTGCCTACTTAACACATTGCCAGGGCCTAACAGAGTGCTTAGCTCATAGTAGGCACTTAAGAAGTGTTTGTTAATCAAATAGGTGATCTTGAAGTCAGACACGCCTATGTTTATACTGCAGTTCTCCTACTAACTAGTGTGACCATGGGCATCTTTACTTTTCTAAATCTAATTTCTGATCTGTAAAATGAGATAGTAATTTTTTCATGATTGTTGTGATTACTAAATTAGACATGTGTGTGAAAATGTATAGTTCCTGGCATAATATGGTAGATATGCGATAGCTATTAGTTTTTGCCTTTTTAATTCAATACCTTTTTTTGAATTTTTAAGTGAGTTGCTTGCCATTTCAAATAGTCTTTCTTGATAATCTTTGGAAGCCCATACAATGCTGATAGAAGAGGTACAGGCTCCTAAAAGGTTTATTCCCCAGAGAGTGGTTACACGGACCTATTCCACAGACCATATCTACCGCAAGTGCAGAAGAGCAAATGCCGTCCATAAATCACTAGAACAAGGAAGGCTGAATTTGATTGGAAAGACCATGTTGAAAAGAGAAATAAGTGACAATAGACTTTTGGGGTTGACAGTAGATGAGGAACCAAACATAAATGGACCATGGTAGAGCCATTAATCTCAGGATGATCACCTGTGTTTGAGCTTCTGGAGAACAAATTGCAGACCACAGAACTGGTCTAAGGCAAAGGACGAGTAAGATGCATACAGCATTAGCTGAGATCAAAGAGTGAACTGACATTCAGGCAACATTTATTGGACACCTATTGTATATGGGACAATGAATAGGTGCATTCACCTATGTATGTCCCTTAATTTGGGCGCCAATAGCACAGCAGTAAAGCACAGGCTCAAGAGTCAGACTGTCAGCATTTCTATTGAGACTCTTCTGCTTAATAGCTTCATGATGAGGCACATTACTTAAATGCTCTTATCATTGTTTTCTCACCTGTTAAATAGTACCTACCTCACAATTTTTTTGTGTGTGTGATCGTTAAATGATTCATTACATATAAAAACCCTTAGAATGGAGGATGTACACTCAATAAATTTTAACTGCTTTGTTTTGACTTGTACTCATTCTTTTTATTTTTATTAAAGATAAGAGGGATTGTAAAACTTATGACAGAAAAGAGCTCAGAAGACCTGGGTTTGAAAATCAGTTCTGTCACAAGCCTCAGTTTCCTCATCTAAAAATAGAAGAAAGAAAACTGGGCTCAAAAGATGTCTCATGAGTAGTCCATTTATTAAAAGAGACCAAGATTAAGTGTGTCCACTGAGGCCACACAGGTGATAAGCAGAGTTTCAAACTGCAGATAATCAGTGTGACGGGAATTTAGCAGCTGACCCCAAGCCAGGGCATCAGGGGTTAGAGTCTAGGCCCTCTGACACTAAGACACAGGGACAAGGACACAGGCATCAGAGATGGGAGTTGCCATGATCAGCACAGCAGTCAACTTAACCCTGAAACACAGTGATGCCAAATTAATCTTTCAAATACAAAATTCAGATGAGATCATCATGTTTATAGGCCTCCAATCATTTCACACTGGCCTAAGAATAAAAATCTAAGCTCCTGTAATGAGCATACAAGTTCTAGGAACGTGTTTCAGTCTCCACTTTCAGCTTTATCTCCCTTTCGAGATCACTAAGATACTGTCTCCTATACATGCACATTGCATTCAAGAGATAGACACAAACTTTTGGTCTCACTCTATTCTCCCTCTAGAGTATTATTCCTTTCAATCTCTACCTGTCCAAGTTACCTATTACCTTTGAGTCTCGGCTAAAGGCAACTTCCTCCATGAAGCCGCCCCTAGGTCTCCAATCTGTAAGTGCTCTCTAACACTCTTGGGCACTTAGTAATCTCTTTATATTAGAATAATTTGTGTACCTGCACTTCTCCCCTAAACAATTACAAGTTTCTTCAACAGGCAGAGTTTTTGACTGTTTCAATCTTGTTTGCTTGAAAAGGGGCTTAAACATAGTAGTCAAACAACATTATTTGTTGTTATTTGTCTGATAGCTGTATTGAATAAATAAATGAGAGAATGAGCGACGGAAATATATATATATATATATATATATATATATATATATATATATATATTCCTCACTATATACAGAATATATATATTCCTTACTATATACAGAATATATATATTCCTTACCATATATATAGTAAGGAATATATATACTAGTAAGGTTTGATTTTATAATAAAAATAAATCTTATCATAGACCTCAGTAGTCATAACAATAATAACTATGAACTAACATTTATCAATATGAGCTAGGCATTGAGTGAAGAAGTAGTGATTCAGTGGTGAATGAAATATACACATCTGTACACTCTGCAGCTCACAGTCCTATGGAAAGAGCATACATTTATCAAATCCTCACCCAAATATATAATTTTAAACCATGAATGGTAAGAAAACATTACTGCCAGTTATGAGAACACAAAGAAAAGGACAGAATCTAATTGGGGGAGGTCAGAGGAGGCTTTCTTAAGGAATTGATGTTTCTATTCAGATTTGAATGATGATAGCAGTTGATCATGGGCAGAGTGACTTGACAGCAGGGGACTAAATAAAATGACCACTTAAAGGCATGTCTACCCTTCAATCAGATGTTTCCAGGACTGTATGAGGATGGCAAATGGTCCAGTACCAGTACTGATAATGTTGCATGTACACTGAAAACAATCTAGGCAGACAGTAAGAAGTACAATCCAGAGAATAACATGATAAATGAAGAAAGAGATATGGTCAAAAGGGAAAAAATAGTTCAATGAATAAATAACAAACCTGAATAAGTAGAAAAATGAACACAAGGCAAAAAGGAGCCAATGATGAGTATGCCATCAATCTCCATCCTGAACGTCTGCAATAAATCCTATAAACCTTTAACCTGTCAGTAGCTTTTGTTTGCAGTTAAATTTTCTGCACTTAGAATTTAAGGAAACAATTTGACTAATGGAAGTCCCAACTTGGCTTTACACAAGAATATGCATGCCTATGTCTAAGTCCTGTACCAATGTAATGTTACCACCCTTTTGGATGTATCAAGCCATTGAAGCAGAGTAGGAGTTAAATGGAATTAAATGTGATGGGTGGGAGTCAGTCTATCTGTGCTTCTGGTTCTTATCGGATATCTATTTGTAAATGTACTTCCAGTTGAATTTATAAAAACAAATGGGATGGTTAAAGCTGACACTTTGAAAAATGGGAGAAGGCAGGTGTAGTTGTATAGATAATCTCTAAGGGCCATGCCCGTGGTCAAAATTCTCAAGAACTGAAAAAGCAAAGGGAGAAGGTGCATCGAGAACTCTGAGACACTGCAGTAACTCTTCGTTATTCATGTGAACTTTTTAGGATGCAGAATGGGGTATCTGAGAGACATCATGTACATTCCAAAAAAATAATATATTTTTTGTACTTCGCTCTGTGGGTAGGAGTGAAGTTTTCTAGGTCTGCTGACACAGCAATAATGGAGATGCTTAATGGGAGAGAAAAGCCTTGTTTCTGGGACATCACCATTTAAACTTAAGTGGTGTTGGGTTTGAAGGCAGGTGGAAGAAACCGAGTATTCAGATTACTGAGAGCAAAGAGTGTAGAAAGTTAAAGTTGTGGGTTCAAAAGATAAACTTCTGCTGCTTGCCAGTTTTTCACAGGCAAATGGTGGTAAGAAATATGAATAGAAGTGATTTAACCGGTATATCCCCTCCGCCCCCGCCTTTACCACACAAATCTGCCATGGTATCAGAAAAACCAATCATTGGAGAATTTTTCTCTGAGATCTTTTCAATCTTTTCAATCTTCAAAGTTCCTTTATTAAAGTATGAATACCCATGGGAGGAACCCACCTTATTAAATAATACCTTAAAGAGCATTAATCTATTTGTTATTTTCTGATAGGTACAGAGAGCTGAGCCTCAGGCTCTAAAGGGAGGAGATATGGGATAGACTAAAGGTTGGGAATGGGCACTATTGAGTGAAATAATGCTGAAGAAAGTTCTGTTCAACCGTACAAGAGAGGCTCCACCATGGTCTCAGTTATGCAAGAGCTTCTGTTGACTCCCAATAAATAATCCCTGGCCTAACACAAAGTCACTGTATATATGCCAACACTTTATTCATAGAAGGGTAACTTGTATCCGTTATACAAAAACAATAAAAATATGCGCATATTTAGAGCATTTGCCCTTTAGTATTCATGGAATTACACATGGTCAGATATTTAGCCAGATGCAAGAAAACGTGATTATAAATTACATACAAAATAAAAAGCATGCAAGACTTCCTTACAGCAAACATGATGAATTCATATCATGCCTTTGTGAATGGGCATTACTGACTGGCAGTCAGGCCATAAGTAAATTGGCCAGTCAGAACTCAGCAATGCCTTGATCCCAAACTGGTCACGCACACAAGAAACGCATTTTCAGAGTTTGATAACAAAACTTTAAAAGTTCTTGATAACAGAACTTTATAAACAAAACCATCAGTTGAAAAGGTAAATTACTCTCTCATGGTTGTTAGCTAGTAGGACTATAATCATTGCAAAAAAATCTTGGAGAATGCAAGATGATATGTAAGGCTGACAATGGAAAGAAGTTATGTTTATAAAGGTAAAAATGTGTGACTTCAGATAAACGTGATTTTTTTGTATGACTTTATTTAAGGTTCAAAAACAACTTATAAAACTTTTCTGAGCATTAGCTCTAAGAGGGATATTATTTCCTTTCTGAGGTCCTCTGGCTGAACATGTAATGAAGTTGATATCCACAGGCTATAGAACCTCTTCTCTTTTAAAGATCTGAAGAAGGTCACTGTTACCACCTTGGGGATCTCAAAATCAGTATTTAATCTCAATCAAAGTGTTGTGTTGGGGTTGTGCTTTTTAAAAAAGACACTGAAAAATTAAAAGCAAGAAGATTATCTCACTCATTATATGGCTCTACAATCAGCTGGTTTGGACTTGGTATTTATGAGGTTCTAAATTCAATCCCTAGATAAACCATTAGCTTATACTCCACAAACACTTGATTCTCCCTAGTACCATGATCTCCTATAGTCCAGTCTAGATCCCATACTAGAAAATGCCATTGTTTAAAGGAAATGGGACCCTTATTTAAAGAAAATGTAGGTGCACCCATGTGCATCTTTGACATGTATTCAACTAAATGTGGGTCAGTCAAACCATCTTCATATATAAAGGAAAGGCTGTACTATTACCTAAGTAAATGGACTGTCTTGGGTATAGAAACATAATTTGAAGAATGAACGTGTTTCCCATTGCTAGTGATTCCCCCCAAATATTTTTAATGTGTTTGATTTTATTATGCATAAGACCAGAAAGAATGGAAACACAACATTCTAGATGATCTTAAAGCTATTTCTATTTGACTTTGGAACACAACGTTCACCATTCCTGCCCAGGCCAACCTTCCTCATTATGTTTTTCTTAACGTATTATCTGGAGAAGGCCAGTAGAAGGCATTGACATGAATCTTTATGCAAATTCTCATTTTTTATTTTCCTCTAGGTATTTTCACCAGTCTCTTCAACTTTTTTCCCCATGTGTAAATCAGACAGAAACTCACACCATTAATTTTCCTGGGATTGAATGCTGTTTAGAGCCAGAGAAGGGCAATCATGTCTTTACAAGTCTATTTTCCCTTACTAGGTGAGCACTTTGAAGACCAGGATCATGTGTTATTCATATTTGTATTTCCAGGATATAGTAGGTCCTCAATTAATGTTTATTGGATGAATTAAGTACAAAATATGTAACAAGCCATTAAAATATTTTGCCAGTTTATTCTATTACTTTTTTAAAGTAATAGAATGCTTGGTGAAGCATAACACATTATATTGCTCTGTGCAAGCAGCTAAGTGGCTATTTATAAGGTAGATATATATAATAACATATAAAGTATTCCATTGATTCAAATTCATTTGCTTAGTCTACTGTGAATGAAAGACATTCAGTACATTGATGTTATTTATTTCCTTGGTGGTAATAAATGGGATTCCTTCTAATACCCTGTGATGGCAAATTGTATGTCATTTGAAAGTTGGAGCCTTTCATTTTTGTAACAGTTGTGTAGGGGCAAACAATGGGACCCTTAAAAATCCATCTAATCCAGCTTTATTTTTTTATAAGCTATCAGACTCTTCATTTCTTTTATCATGATGGGAAGATAGGACAGGATATAAGAAAGGCAGAGAGCTTAAGGAGCTAAAGGACTTTGAGATTATGTAAAAAATAAAATTGGTATGTTGAGAAACTGCTTTCTCTCTAATCTCTCTCACTTTTGTTTTTGGAAACATGTAAGTATGTAAAACCAGGTAAATGACAAATATAGATATTCCTAATTATCTTGTGAATACTAAGATTGTAAAAATGAAACAATGAATGTCATAACCAATTTGTAGAACAAGTAGAAAGCTATTTTACTACAGGAGAAACTGTAGGACAAACTGCACCAAAATTAAAATGTTTACTGAACTAAAAGCCAAAGGTGAGATTACAGTTAAAAGCAATTATTTGTGATCATAGAAATAAAGTTCGAGGTGAAAAGAGTTTTAAAATTTCATATTGTTTGAATGGAATTCTTTAAATTAGGCTTAGCGTGTATCTGAACAGTCAATAAGAACTTTTACTCAAAATAAAAAAATATATATATAATTTTTTTTGACAGTGTATTTATCAAAACAGTTTACCTGGCTGTATGTGATGTCAGAGGGGTAGTAGATGGGGGGAGGGGGGTTATCACTGCACGAGGGATATAAATGATAAATGTCTATTACATTGTTTTGTACACCTGACACTAATTAAAAAAAAGAAAAAAATTAAAAATAGAAAAAACAACAACAACAAAAAACAGTTTACCTGGATTCAAAGAGCTGAACTAGATTTTGTATTTTAGAAATTAAAGAAATCTTCCAAGATTTCAAATAAAGTTGTGAACTAGGAGTTAGGAAAGCAGAGTTCAAGTCTTGTCTTGCATATCTTCAGAGTAATTGCTCAATATCTCTTCCCTCAAATATCTCTTTTACCAAAATGAGATAATATCATATGGATATTAGGCAGACAAACAAGATAATAGATAAGAAAGTACTACTATATCCCTTTGGGAGAAATACATCATAGAAATATAAGGGGTTGTTATTTTTATTATGTCAGAATTAGCTACAGTCTTGAGTCCAGTTCTAGCCATCCAAAAAAAGATGGATTTGGAAATACTTCAAAGAACAACCACCACAGTGATTAAAAGTTCTGGGAATAAATATTATTAAAGAAGATTAAAGAAACTGCTAATATTTGTCCCATTGAGGAAATGGTTGAAGGAGAATGAAATAATAGTTTGGGATTGGAGCAGTGGTTCTCAAAATGTGGTCCCAGGACCAATACTAGCAGCAACACATGGAAAGTTGATAGAAATGCAAAACCTAGGTGTCTACCTCAGACCTACGAAGCAGAAACTCTGGGGATGGGACCTAGCAGTCTGTGGTTTAACAGCTCTCCAAGATTATTCTGATGCACATTCCAGTTTAAGAACCACTTAGAGAATAGGAGTGATGCTCACAAGGAGAATAATGAAAGTGAGTGATGTTAATTATTGGAAGAGAAGGGATGAGTGAGTTCTTTTATTTTAACATAGGTTTATTTAAAGATGAAGTTTTGAGAGAACAGTAGTAGCATAAGAAATAAAATCACATCAAACTCAAGTAGCAATATCTCTTAAATGTTTGTGGTCAGTGAAAAGAGCCATAACTTGTCAGATAATTAATAAAAGAGAAAGAGAGAGAGAGAGAGAGAGAGAGAGAGAGAGAGAGAGAGAGAGAGAGAGAGAGAGAGAGAGAAAGATATGCGAAGGGAGGGAGGAAGGAAAAGAAAGAAGAAAAAAGGGACAGAAGAATAGAGAAAGAGAGGAATGAGGAAGGGAGAGAAGAAAGAAAGGGAGGAAGAAAGAAAGAAGGAAAGAAAGAAGAAAAAAGAAAAAAAAATGGAGTATAGAAAAAAGAATTGTAAAGTCTTAGTACAGAAAGAGTAAGAAAAAGAATAAAAAGAGGACTTTCAATGTTCCTGGATAACACTACCATCCAAGAGCATAGTACACTGGAGACTTGTTAAGAATTCTGTCCTCACACAATATGATATATATAGATGATTTACAGAATTGTATACCTGAAACCTACACAACTTTACTAACAATTGTCACCCCAATAAACTTTAATTAAAAAATAAATAATTCTATCCTCTGGGGCAAGATTGTAGAAATGCTTTGTCATACATTTCAATTGTTTTTAACAATATGAATTGAGTTTAAATGCCTTATTATGAGTATCTTTAGGCACTTTGATAACTAAACCCCTTGAATAGGTGCCAGACCATACCTTATGTATCTCCCTTCCTCCTATAGGGAATTTCCTCCTATAGGGAACTGTTATGACAGTGAGAAACCAAATTGTGTGTGTGTGTATATATATAACACATTTACGTTTACTTTATTATGTGAGATAGGTAAGTGTAAGAATGTATAGACATATTAATATCCTTATATACTAAGGACAAAATGATTTCCAACTCATTTTATGCTAAATCTTCTCTTTCAAGAAGGATTATTTATACCAAAGAGAAGAAGAACAGAAAATCCAGTTATTTAAAACATCAACACGCAATAGTGATCTCAATTCTTCACATGTGAAGTGTTGCCTCTTTTGATTACCTGAAGTAAAATATTGATCCCAAACCAACTTTCCCTTGCCATTCATCATTCATCTAGATGGCTGCTTCCCACCATCATAGCTGTTAAGAAAAACTAATGTAAATATGAGACCAAACAAAAATGAAAAACAAAAATGTGACCGATTAAATTCATTTCTTTCTTTTACAGTTATTAGACTGGCAGTTTTGGGAAATGACATTTGAGATCCAAACTTCAACAAGCCACTTGACAAGCCTTCTTAAAATCTTCTTTGGAAAACTTTGAGTCAAATATGTGAATAAGATAACACCAAGATAAATATCTAATATATCAGATATCTTAATTAGAATAAAAATATATTGGGAGACAGAATAATGGCGGAATCTAAGAATGAGAAAAATGGTGTTTGACAGTGGTAAGTACAAAACAGATTTAAATGTTTCAATAGATAGTAAGATGATATGGGTCTACACTGCTAAATGGTTGCCAAGATGATTAATATGAAATTTGAGTCATAGAAATCCAGTACTTAAGAAAAAAATTTAAAGTGATTTTTACATTTTGTACTCCATTTATCAGTCCATATCCAGGAAATTGTAGTCAATTCTGAGTAACACATTTTAAAAGGCAGATAAACAAACTGGAATGTGGAGATTAACAAGAATAATCAAGGTATTTGAAATAATACCACAGGACGAGTGATTTGAAATAAAACCAGCCCAGGTGTGTGTAATCTAGAAAAAAAGAACACTCTGCAAGGAACATGATTTCTTACTTTAAATATCTTTAGGACTGATAAAAAGAGATCATACTTACACTGTGTGATCCATGGGTAAAACCAGTAATGATGTAAGAGCCTCTTGTGCGTCAATATAAAGAAAAAGTATTTAAGCTATCTATTTGTCCAAATGTGGAATTGATGATCCATGAGGTGGTACATTATAGGCTAGCAGAGAAAATTCAAGCAAAAGATAGAATAGATGGCCTCTATGGTTTCTTCATTATTGAATCTAGAATACAAAAGGAAATTTACCTGAAGCATATTTCAAAAATGAGTTCTGAAAAAAAAGTATAAATTAAAAAAAAATAATAACATCTGCATTCCTACTCTTCTCTATTAACCTGGGTGGTTAAAAGCCAATTGTATGTAATCTTTATCACTTGGCTCTGGTACTCAGTAGGTCTTGTATTTCTGGGTCCCACAGGACTTTGGCAATCAGAGAGACAGAGAGAGATGGTTCTTGGCAGGCTGCCAACCCTGGGGTACTGTGCAGACAGCAGACTGGGGCACAGTACCCAGTCTTTCTGTGAAAGAAGCCTATTTGCTTGTCCTTGAGATTTGGCCTGAGGGGCAGAGTTCAGGTTTAGCATACATCACATCTAGTGGACTATGGAGGTGTCCTCAAGAACAGTAGGTTGTGAATGTCATCTTGGTGCTCTCCCACAGCCTTGTTCCAGCTCACTGGTACCTCCCAGAAAAAGAACTTATACATTCATCTGGAGCCCCGATTTTTACAACTGTCACCCAGGGGATGTTGCCAGATCACCTGACCAGCAGAGTTAACACTTGCAGCCCACAGGACTATATATATTTGTAAAAGTTGCTGCCTGAAGATCTGACTTCCAAAGAGCCTAAGCCTAGGAGCTGAGATTCTCCCTTTAGGGATGCTGACAGGTCTTGACACATTCTAAACTACTGGGAGCTATTAAAAATATAATAGGCTGCTTGGACAAGCACAAACATTTGAGAGACAACAGAGATCTGTGGTAGGGTTAAGTCATAAGTTTCACCTCCTACATGAGGCTACTCCTACAAGACTAGGAGTGATGGCTATTTTGTCTACTATATAGAAACCAACACAGGGAGTCAAACAAGATAAAGAAACAAGGATATGTTCCAAATCAAAGATAAAACCTCAGAAAAAAATATGAAACAGAGATAAGTAATTTACCTGATAAAGAGTTCAAAGTAATGGTCAAAAAGATGCTTACTGAACTGGGGAGAAGAATGGATGAGCATATTAAAAACTTCAAAAAAGAGATGGAAAAATATAAGAAAGTACAAATAGAAGTCACAGAGACGAAAAATATAATAAATGAACTTAAAAACACACTAAAGGGGTTCAAAAGCAAACTAGACAAAACAGAAGAAAGGATCAGTTAACTTGAGACAAGGCAGTGAAACTCACCCAATCAAAGCAGCAAAAAGAAAAAAAAAAACTAATTAAAAATAAATGAAGATAGCATAAGGGGCTCATGGGACAGCATCAAACAGACGAGCATTCACATTATAGGGGCCCATGAAGGGGAAGAGAGAAAGTGAAAGGGGCAAAAATCTTTGAATTTGAAGAAATAATGGCTAAAAACGTCCCCAACTTGGGGAGGAAAACAGACATCCAGATCCAGAACGCCCAGAGTTCCAAAAAAGATGAACCCAAAAAGACCTATAGCAAGACACATTATATTTAAAAGTGTCAAAAGTTAAACAGAAGGAGAGAATGTTAAAAGCAGTAAGAGAGTTCTTAAAACATTTTATTGTATATACTTTCAATATCTTTGTAAAATAAGAACTAGTCAATTATTATGTTTCTCATTATACAGAAGAGCTAACTGAACTCTAGAAATTTTAAAGAAAATAATTGTTGATTAAGTTAGATCTAGAACATGGGACCTTTGATGTACGAAAATAAAACTCTCAACTGTGCCATGTGACCTTCACTATATGACATATTTACTGAAATCCTTCCTAATGTTGATTGAGATCATTAGTTGATTAATTCAAGTTCATTGAGTACCATTCAGAGCCCTAACCCATTATTCCATAATCATGGTAGTACTTTATGAGAGCAAGTGTTTTCTCATATTCTAAGTGAATGGGGAAGACCTCCTTCTCTAGAGGTCTTCAAGATATTGTTATTATTCTACTATTGGCTAGGTCATACTTACCCAATAAATCTACTGGTTATCACACTGCGGGGAGAGGAAGAGAAAACTCTAGAAATCAGAAATTCTGGTGACCTCACTCACTTGTGTATTACAATTCTACTGCATTTTTATTTTCTCAATTCCGCTACTGTATCCTATGCTATCACTCTCCTCAACACAATACTTGCTCCCGTGTAGTGATAGTGGTATGCTACTGACAATCCCTGTGGCAAGCATTTAAACTGCTCTAAGCATGAGCAAAAAACAAATGGTTCTTTTTAGTCCTTGAGTTTGTTACAAGTTTGACACTAATTAGATTTACCTCATGTCAGGAAATAACTCTGGTCCGTTGGCAGTTAATATCTCATGGGGTAATAATCATCGGGTTGAGAGGAGAAGCCTAAATGAGAGCTTTCTGATGAGCTAACTTAAGTTACTTAGGGAATGAGGTACGGAAGGTATAACCAGATCTAAGTTCGAGCCTCGTGTCCCAAGTGATTTTACTAGTAGATGAGTCTGAATAGTCTCATCCTTGAAGAACTCTCCTCGCTAGGCACGTACCTGACACTTCAGGGTCTTCTATCATGCTGAGATTCATGCCACATCATTATAGCTCTGGCACATTGTAAAACTTCAGTGGGCTCTGTCAAACCAGGATAATACATTTGTCAAAGTGTTGAAACAGGTGGTGGCCAATACATGCTTGGGGTAAGTTATGCATATAGGATAAAAAATAATTACAATAATGATAATAATAATAATAATAATAATAATAATAATACCAGTACATATATACACATACAATCTTTTTCACGACTGCTTTGTCTGAAATTTTGGCATCATGGGATGTCAAAAGATTTTACAATGTGATTATCTGAGCCTCCTAAATGGAGAGAAACTGGCAAAGAAATAGGCATAATATAATTTAACATTCCACATTTTGCTAGCTATATAATGTCATTCTTGGGTTAACAGATGCCAGTATTCCTAGATCAATTAATTAGAACACCACCTTCTCACAGCTTTCTTTATGAAAACTGAATATTCTAACAGAATGTTGATCATAGTAAGATTTTGCTAAATATCCATTTTTTAGTTTGAACAGTATCCATATTTAAAATGTAGGAACCTAAAAATACATACAAGCCAAATGTTGATGTATTCACAGGACTTGCATGTTATGATTTCCTTATTGCATCTGGTAACTGCATGTTATTAGTTTCACTTGGTACAACTTGATACAGCTTGACATATTTTGGGATTTATTAAAATGTAAATGACAAAGCAGAAAAGAATGTTCAGACAATTGGATTACTCCATTGACTGAATGTTCCAATACAGTATCTATTTTTGTCAAAGAAATTGTGGCTCCTGCTGAGGAATGCTGAATGGAATATTCCATGGCAGTGTATGGAGAACTTACACAAAGGAAATTTAACCCTAATCATTGAATTTTCAATTCACCTCTCCAAAAGCAACAGATTACCAATACCTTCTAAAAAATTATGATAATTTTGGCACATAATCATTGAAAGATTACCATTCACAACTATGTATTCATCATCTATTATTGGATCTGAAACTTCAATCATGAAAACAATGATATGTTTGCTTGTTTTTGCTCTTGGCCTTGGCTTGTTTTAGTTATGAACATTATTTGATGAGCATGAATACATGTGATGTAGCAGTGAATACGTAAAATCCAAGACAGAATTTTTCCTGATAGGAACTATTATTATGTGTTCCAGGGAACAGAAGTTTGGAAGGTAAGTGTCTTTAAAGAGTCGAAGGAATTGAGTTTAGAGTGAATGGAGACCAGCTGTTCTTTCTCTCCACAGGAAACAAGAGAAAATGGGATTAAATGTCAGTGTGAGAGATTTGGGATAGAAATAAAAAAGAATTTCCCAACTATGTAGACTCTCAAACACTGAAATGCATTTTGAAGGTTAGCTTTATTTTGTTGCCTTAAAAAATGGAAAGGTGCCAGCTCACTATGTGGTTTTATAAGGATAAAGAGTGGACTAAATGATTTATGGTTCCTGGATTCTCCTGATCTATGAGTAGCATCTAAAGATGTGGGGTGATAGTAGCTAAGAGAGTGAACTTTCCTATGGTAGTTTTTCTTTCAAAGTCAACTTTCCTCATGGGGATACACTGGCAATTTTTACCTGTACTGTGAAATGATAAACTGAATGGAATGCGATAATAAGATGGGTGAGAAGAGAGAATGTGGGAGCACAATGCTCTCTTACCGTGTTTTCCTGAAAATAAGACCGGGTCTTATATTAAGATTTACTCCAAAAGATGCATTAGGGCTTATATTCAGGGGATGTCATCCTGAAAAATCATGCTAGGGCTTATTTTCCAGTGAGGTCTTATTTTTGGGGAAACACGGTATTTTTTTCCTTTCACTACCTTTTCTGCTATTGAGCAGTTCAAGTTTAAAGGCAAAATGTCTTTCCTAACTCTGTGTGGAGTTTAGCATGTGCATATTGATATTTGAATTTGTAAGAATGTGCTCCTGAGGAACCAAAATCTGTTTATATTTATATATATAATGTTGTACATTTTTTAAAAATGTTGCACTCTAACAAAATGAATCTATAATGCTCACATTTGATTATCAGAAAAATGCGAGTATATGGGATTTGAATTGATCCAAATTCAATTCTTGCTTTAAAATATTATAACCACAGTGGATGTTGGTTGTCTCTTGATTTGAAGATATTTTCAGTTTCCCTGAGACTGATTTGGGTAGCAAAAAAAAGCACCTGGTAGAAACCTGGTATCAGGTCTTATCTCAGTCATGAACTGGCTATTTGACCTCGACAACTCAGTGACACTTAAGTGTCAGCTTATAGTCTGAGGAATAAAAAGTACAATGAAGGCATATTAAAAAGATAAGTTTAAAGTTTCTCTTTTTAGTTTTAATATGCAATCTCTGAGCTTACTCGAAGATTATGACCATATAGGTTTATAGTTCTCAACATCAGCTGTATATTATAATCACCCAGGGAGCTTTAAAAAAACCCAGAATTCGCAGGACCTCACACCAATTATATCACAGTCTTTTAAGGAAGGACCCAGGCATCAGTATTTTTTAAATTTCCCCAAGTATAATAATTACAAAGTGCAGCCAAGTTTGAGAACTTCTGCTTTGGGTACAATGCAGGAAAAGGAACTGAAATAATGATATTAATGTTACTTTACTATGAGCAAAAGAATTGTGTTCATCTTTTTCCCTCCTATATCCCCAGGACCTAACAAAGTCTCTGTTACATAGTAGGTGCTCAGGAAATAATAAAAATTTTTAGTAAACTTTGGCCAATCCCTTAGAGAAATAGGCCTTATCAAATCTGGTTTCTACTTTGATCATTTTCATTTTGATTTTATTCATTGAATAAGAGCTCAATTTTCTATTTTTGTTTGTCAATGTAAACAATAAGGAAAAGTGAAATAATGGGCAATCCTACTGCAGTGATACAATTCAACTATCTTTGAGATGAAAGTAAGGAAATCATCTAGAGAGGAGACCCTTTGTAAACCAAAGACATGTCTGCTACATGACTCCACACATCTAGATGAAAATAAATAAAACGAAATGTTTAAGTATCTGGATGGGTCCTTCATCCCATTCAGCCAATATTTATAAAGTACTTACGTGGTGTCAAGCACTGTGATAGACTGTAGTATACCTTCTCAATGAGGGCTTTATGCTAGAATTAAACTTTAATACCCTGGGCATCTTTATATGTAATGAATTAATTTACTTCCTTTGCATATAGGAAGTATAGGTGTAGTTATGTGTTATCCCTGGAAGAACTGAGAAAATAGTCACTCAAATAATTATTTTTTGCTCTATAGTTCTGATAACAAACTCCATTTAAGAAAGGCTGCTACAAATTCCAGTTAAGTAGAGGGGAATGGAGTAATAAACAAAACACAGTATTTGCCTGTTAAAACAGGATTGTCCAATAAATCTTTCTCAATGATGGAATTGTTCTTTATCAGTGAGGTTCAAGAGGGTGGCCACTAGTCACATGAGGCTATTGAGTGCTTAAGATGTGGCCAGTGTATCTGAGAAATTACATTTTAAATTTTATTTAATATTATCAATTTAAATTCAAGTAGCCACATATGGTGAGTGGCTACCATATTAGACAATGCAGTTTTGGAATCACATATTCAAATGGAGGAGACTGGCATATAAATTGTCATAATCTGTGTGATACATGCTAACTGAGGTAAGCACAGAATACTATGAAAGCATCTATGAAAAGTAATGGCAGATGGCTGAGGTGCAGATTTCTAAGAGGAAATGACTTCTAGAATGAGACCTGAAGTACAAGAGATGGAATCTGGAAGGGCAGTGGAGAGAGAACTAAGCAGAAGGTTCAGGTGTGTGAGAAGACCCAAAGACAAGATGTCCAGCAAGAATGTGGAAAAGCTGTGGGAAAGAGGTACTTGATGAGTCTAGAGAGGAATGTTGGGCCAGGATCCAGGATACAAAAGGTTTTAGGTGTCATGATATTTTTAGGGCAATGGAAATCCAATGAAAAGTTTGAAACTGTGAATGATATGATCATATTTGTGGTTTAAAGAGATTTCCCTGGTTGCCACTTGGCAGTGTGGAGGGAAAAACTGGAGGCATGATGTAGTAGTCCAGATGAGAAATGAGGACGGTCTTAATTATAGTCACACAGAAAGTGGAGCGAAGTAGACATACTTGAAAACAGGAAGAAGAAACTTCAAAAGGATTTACCTGATTGACCGGCCATGACAGATGCAAAGAGAAAAGACAAAGATCACACCTTGGTTTCTGACTTGGGTAGATGATAGTCATATTTATTGAAAGGCAACATGGGATCATTTAGAAATTGTCTCTAAATTAAAAATTTCCCATCATATTAGATTATTTGCTACTCGTGGATCCTGAGGCTAGTTTTGATATATACTAATGAAAACAAATCATGACAGTATGCTCTTCCAAGAAATCAACACAAGTTCACAGTTGATGCAATCAATATTGCTTTTATTGGAAGTTCAGGAGACATAGGACAAAGTCTCAAAAAATGTCAATAAAGTCACATTTGGTGCTTGCCTACTCTTTAAAAAACCCTGTTTATTTATGAACTCATTTAATGAGAACTGTGTGAGATATGGCCAATAATCATTTTGAAAACAGGACGACCTGAGTCATGAGGAAGTCTAAGTCTGACAATGCCAGATATCTAAGTGAAAATTTACAACAGTCAAATATTCAGGTACTTCCAAACATCTAGATGTTTATCCTTAAGCAGACCCGGTTTAACTGACTCCTTCAAGACAATTGGATTTTGAATCTTTGTGTTTTTCTGGTGACTACTTTATTAATCATTACTAAATACCAACTGAATGCAAAGAGGCTGGTAAAGAAGAGTGAGATTTCCTCGTTCTGGCTTTTTATAGCCGAAGTATTCTTGAGTTAGTTATATGGGGAAGTGAGGATTACAATAGCAAATAACCATTGATATTTTCAAAAACATAAGGACTATTGAAACAGTCATATATAAATATTTACGCAGAAGCACTTATAAATACATACTGTGCACAAAATTGGTGAAGAAAACACTCATTACAAGATCTGATTTGTTTAGGTGAACTAAGAATTCCAAATAACTTAATATCATTGAAGACATTGTACACATAACTTGGACCATTAGGTGTCCTATGGGGATGGACCATTGACAATTTCTGGATCTAAAGATGTTAATTCATAGCTAGCTATTTTTCACATTAATGCGAGAAGCCAAAGAGGTGCAAAATTGATGCAATCTACCAGGTACAATGCTCCCAGATAACTCAGATAAAATGTTTTCATTGACCAAATTCAAGTTCATACTTCATGTAGACAGGGTGGAGTAGTTCAAGAGCCTCTCACATTAGACTGGAGGGCCCAGTTTCTGGATCTCACTCTGCTACACTCAAATGTGTGCTGTTCCATAAGTCACTCTAACTTTATGGATTTATCTCATCTACAGAAAAGGACATTGCAATAGATGACTTTTAAGCTCCTCCACCTCCATTTGTATTTCAATAATTTGAGATTGCATGCAGACCAAGGTAGAGAGTCTCATCAGTTTGGAAAAAAAAATCTGTATCTATCTATCTATCATCTATCTATCTATCTATCTATCTATCTATCTATCTATCTATCTATCTATCTATCTATCTATACATACATATATATTTAATACATATGTATTATACACACACACACACACACACACACACACACACACACACACACACCACGGGTACCAAAATTGTACACATTTTGAGAGATGTTATTTACGTATGACTTTTCGAAGTTGAATTGAATTATGGTAGCAATGTGTATGTACTACGATATTCGCTCAAAAGATGGTGTTAATCAAACCAATGCTAGCAGCATTCATTGTATTACAATTTTAATACAGTTTTTTTTCCCTTTCTTAAAATGTGCATACATTTTTTGGCACCATATTTTTTTTCAATTTTCTATCATAAAAATATAATCTATCAGTCTAGTGTAATTTAACCAGAAAACCAAAAAATGTGAGGGGATAGTTAAATGAAATAGCTATTTGTTTACCTAAAAAAAAATCAAAGAATATAATATAATGACATTGATTTCAATATTGTGACTAATGCTTTAAATATGAGCTTTACAATTGTGATTCTGAATGTGAACCCTGTATATGGCAGCTTCGCAAGTCACTTTACCTCATTAAACCTCAGTTTTATTATCTTTAAAATGGGGATAATAATAACTACTTTGCAGTTTAAGTGAGTCAATATAAAAAACGTTTAACATTTAATGCTAATTCAATATATACCAATTATTATTAACAGAAAAAAATCCCAAGTTCTCGTATTATTTACCAGTCATTCTCACTTGCTTTAATGGCAAAGAAATACAATTATTATTCTAGGTGATACCTGGGGTGGGAGAGAGGAAGTGTGTTTGTGGAATCTTTACCTTATATGTTCATACACATTGGCATTAAATGTCTGGAGTGAAGTCAACTAGATGTGTGCATCAATAATTCCCTAAAGTCACCATATAGATTACTTCCTCCTGGCTTTGCTTACATAATATTGCATCTGTCCAAAAGACTCTATTGTCTCCTTCCTTTCCATTTATCTAAATCTTTAACATCCTTTAAGAGTCATCTTATAATTTCTTCCTTAGGGAAACTTTCTTCCCTAAAGAGACCAGTTTTGCCCAGTTTAAGGTTACTTCCTCTGAGTATCTTATTTATATCATTTGTTTTGTTTTGGTTTTGGACTTATCTGTTGATCCAATTTGTTACTTATCTTTTCAAAAGTTTATGTACCTCTGTCTAACTAGATTTAAACTGTTTAGAGACAGTGACTATATCTCACAGAACCTAGGCTTGTTTAACAAAAAGAATGGTTGATTGGTTAGTGTCAGGTGGGATAATGTGGAATTTCTGTGCTGCATCATGACTTTCCACCATTATTTTATCTTTTGGATTGCCTCTGATTACTTTGTTATTTCAAGAGTACTTTATATTCTTTAGGTCACTCTTAAGATCAAACTCTGCATGTGGCTAAGAATCAATCTATTTATAACATTAACTTTGTTCCTTAAAATATTAACACAGTTGTGCAGTTTTCTATTTTAAAAATTGGTGCATTGATAAGCATATTTATACTAGGAAGACTTTTGAAAAAAATTAATGTCATGATGAATTTAAATACAAACAGAGAAATACACATGACAAAGGGACAGTTCTTGGCTTATTCAAAATCTAGATGTCATTAAGTTTTTCTGTTCCTTGAAAAGATTGCCTCTTGTTCTGAGAGTTCTATGGGCTGAAACTGCACCATTTGGGTATGCTGCTGAGCAGGAGAGGTGTCTTCAGATGATCGCTTTGTTTCAACTTCAGAGTTGGCTTGAGCGTCCATTGGTGCAGCACTCTCTGCAGTCTTTGGCCTTCACTGGGGAGACATCCCTGAGGGGGGGGGAAGCTATAAGACCAGCTGAAAGGAACATCAACACAACTAAAAAAATAATAGAACATGTCACAGAAAGTTATCACATTGAAACTTTAATAAAAATAAGTAAACGTAATGATGCTTTGGTGCCATGCTCTAACTACAAGTGAAATGCTGCATCACCAGAAAAGTGTAGTTCTTTTCATGTTTACCTCACTTAAGGATCAGAGGAGCAATGGTGTTGCTTGAGTGTGTGTGAGGGCATCGCACTAATCACTCAGGAAGAAAATATTCCATAAGATAAGCTTCAGGTTTATCCAACAGGCTACTTACTGAAATATGACACATAGGAAAACAAGAAAAGAACACAGAACATTAAGGACACATTCAAATTCAAAGACTAAATGCAAAATAAAATAATTGTGGATTCATAAGTGCTTTGCAATGCAGGAGTGAATGAAGTCACTAGAATTGTTAGGAATTAATGTTAGTTCCTTGTATTTGTAGTGCCTGGCTCAGAGCATGACACATGGTGCTCAGTGAAAGAAAGAACAAAAGGAAGGAAGGAAGGAAAGAAGGGAGGGAAGGAGGGAAGGAGAGAGGGAGAGAAAAGAAAGAAAAGACTCTGAAATGAAGAAGAGGCAGAGAGATAGAGTGTGCAGAGAGGAAAAGCAGCATGCGAGCATGTGCAAAGACTTAGAAGCCAGGGAAAGCACGTCTGCTTAATTCAGAAAGTGATTATATGTTGAGTGGTTGTAGAAAATGGAGTGGGGCAA
Organism: Rhinolophus ferrumequinum; assembly: GCF_004115265.2. NCBI lineage: Eukaryota > Metazoa > Chordata > Mammalia > Chiroptera > Rhinolophidae > Rhinolophus > Rhinolophus ferrumequinum. The sequence continues at coordinate 38,359,342 of NC_046308.1, read as the reverse complement.
ATTTCAGGTGGTTTTGAAGATATTAAGATTCAATATGGGAAGTGTGGTGTGTTAAGATAACTATTGTAGGCTTTTGAAGGGAATATTAACATGATTGAAATAAATCAAGTGAAAAGGAAAACGTGAAACTCAAAGGTGTCAACCTAATGAGAAAAAACAAACCATACAGCAAAAAAATTAAATGAAGGCATAAGGACTAAAGAATATGGTCTCAAAATAGAAAGACAGGTATTTGTCTGGGTTTCTTGTGTGTTAATGTTGAAGAAAATGGCCTTGGAACTCAGATCTAGAATTTCCTTCCCTCACTGGGTAGCTTTTTTCATTCTTCAGCTCTTCCTCTTTTCTGTCACTGCTTTTCGTAAAAATGAACTTTATTCTTTACTGTTTTAGCATTGATGCAATAATATGATAGTAATACAGTACCTGAAGGTGGAATCAAATATAACTTTAAAGAGCAACTGTTTGTACAGATAGACTCTGGATTCAAGGGTTCTGGAGTTGTTCTTGTACATCTATTTTAAAATAGCTTCAGAAATTCTTAAAGCTGTAAGAGAATTTAGAGACCAACTAATCCAACCCACTCATTTTACAAATAAGGGTATTTGGGATTATTTGTATTAACGTTTCTTTTATTATACAAACGTTGTTATGAATGAAATATACTTTGCAGGTGGATTTTAATTTCACTAAACCCTTTATTGTCAGCCTCTTCATTAAGCTAGCACAATGGAGATGCATAATGAGTCAGGTACACCAAAAGGGATATGCTGCCACATATCACTGTTCTCTGCCCTAAGCACTTTGAATACGTTAAAGATTTTGGCTCTCTAGATGGCAGGTATAATATATTTTCCCCCTAAAACCTATAAAATAACTTAGTGTTAAATATTGTTAACAGGTACTGTTGTTCTGTTCTGACCAGATATGCAATAACTGGTCAAATATGAATAAGTAAGTATACATCTTACAGATTTTATAATTCATTATTTTGTGAACATAGACAGGGAGGGTGGGGTGCTAAGCTTTTCTCCACATGTATAAGACTCACTTGTGAATAAATTAAAATGCTATTGTGTTAAGGAAAGATGTTTCACACAATTTTCTGTGACTCCTTTGGGTAGCTTAATAATAGAAAGTCCTTGCATGCATGAGCAGATGAAAAGTAAACCAATGTATTGCTTTGGCGTATCTAGATAGATATAGCCCATACAAAACGTCTCTTTTATAATGTGGACCCAATTTTTAAAATGAATTTGAAGAATAAATAGTATAAATAAGTGAACCACTGTATTCGAGGTGTTTATTATGAGTTAAATGCTTAACAAATCAGCTTTTTGGGGGGCTTATGCCTACTTAATTGGAATGAGTAATCCCTTCTATCATCTCAACATGAGCCCCCTGTGGAATCCTTTTTGTCTCCTGAACGTATAAGCACCAGTTGAGACCTTTGCATTGCCTTACTTAGGCTCCCTCTGTGATCTGATTGTGATGATTCTCGGAATTTGCATCAGGAATATCTTCACATACTGAGCACATAGCAAGTGCCAACTGCCTGGCTGACCAATCAGCTCACTGCTGCTCTGCCTGGATTTTTCCTTAATAGCTAGATTTTCAACATTCAGCTCCTTGGAGGGGGAGTTTCTAATCCAAGGACACACCAGGTTGAGACACCAAAAGGGAAGTTACTGCATATGTGATCTACGGCACAGTTTCAGTTACTCATCATGTGCATGCAAAATGGAGGAAAAATAGAAAAGAAGCTGTTTATTATGGCTATGATTTTTGATTACTTAGATTAAATTAAAATTGTCTCTGCCTAAGGCCATTTCCCTAGCATTTTATCTTATTCTAATAAAGGAAATGGATTTCTTATGAATAATATTTACTATCCTAATATTTTCCATTACTTCGTTATCCAAAGTTAGGATGAAGATTAAACCAGTAAAGAGTAGTAAATATTTTACAAATTTAATGCAAAAGTCTTCACAATAGATAACCCTTTTAGAGATCATTAATTGCTAACATCTAGGTTACACACATTCATGCTTGCTTGAGAACATGGACCGTAAAGTCCTTTTATTCTTATATTAATTAAGGAGAAATTTTTTTTTTGACAGCTGATTTTAAAATATTCTTCTCAGAAGCCATTTCAAATGATGAGAAATGCCAAAGGGGGAAAAAAATCTCAAGTAGGCAACATGTAAAGCAACACAACTATATATGCACATTAGTATAATTACAAATTGCAAATTATATCGGATGTATCTAATATCTAATTTATTGAAAGCTGATTCCACTTGAGATTTCAATAATAGCATCAACATTTTGCAGGTGGCTCCTTCTGTAGGGTATCCAAAGCGAATTATTCCTCTAATGTGCTTATAACCCTCAAGTAAAAGCTGAAGTTCTTTCTCCATTGAAGGGCCAATAAACAATGAACACTGGGAATATTACCTTGATAGATAAAGCAAGGGGGAAATCTCCACCAAATATAATATTTAGCATGGTTATTTATTCTGTTCCTTCTGTACATCGTATCCTTACTTGCTTCAAGCAACAAGAAACAAACTTAAACAGGAGCCTCATTATAAAATGTGGGGGAGGCTTCATATAGCATATTCGGAAGCAATGATATTGAGAAGCTAAGCAGGTGAAAATTTCTTAGATGCTATTTTAGATCAATTGATAAAAGAAAAATGTGCATGTGAATGGCAAATTATATCTTTAATTGAAAAGAGACAGTACTACATTAAATTCCATTCTTGTAAAAATTATGATTAATTTGCCCTAAAGAGGGTACCAGATCAAAGCTCCATTTTGAGGAACAAGCTTTTGTGCTCATCTTTTTGTATGAATCAACCAATCATCAAATAACCAAATATATATTTGTGATCTTGGAAAATGAAACATATTATTCAAGTTGATTGGATCCATTTTCTTGTTTCCTCCATAAAGATATTTCTGCTAATTAGTCAGGGTTACTATTGAATTATTTAATTATCTGCACTTTTGTGCAATGAAATATGTTGTCATATCACATACTTTATCATGCTATTGCTGTTCATACTTAATGACGCCTCTGTAGTTAGCAGTTTCCTTTGTTCTGCTCAGTAAGTGGTTTTAGAAAGGGGGTGAGCCAGGAAGGACAAGCCTTGGGGTTTGTAAAATAAAATCATACATTCCTGGTGCACATGCAAAAACTTTATGTATTTACATGAATTCCTTTTTAGAAATTAAGTTGCAATTCCATTTGGAATGAGCTAAGAGGTACATGTCAGTGACTTCGAATGCAGCCAGTACAGTATGATGAGACCTTGATCTCTCAGTGTATTTCCATTGCAGTGCAATGATAAAACGACAATTTAATTTTTTTTAATCAGCAAGGAATGTCTTTAACAAGGAAGAAGTAAATTATGATAATTACTCTGAATGGTCGGATCCTTGAGCATTACTAATTAGCATTTATTGCTTGGATTATAGAACAATACATGTGAAACCGAACTGCGATTGCTCTTTTACGTGGAGAACTGAAAAAGGCAATGGAGCAAAGAGACGGTATCGTCAGCAGTCAGGTCAGTAGTTTATATCTCCTTGATAGTGTGCAGAATTCCTCACTTTTGAAATATACAAATGTGGTCCTTGATGTATTTAGCCCATTCATTTTTTGTGTTAGGCACATATTTACATATGCTATCACAGTCATGGGAGACTAATGAAAGGAGCAACATTTTGGCTATGATGTCATTTGGGGACAATTTTACCCATTGTGAGAGTTTAACAATAAAGAGCATAAAACTCATTTTTTCATAAAAGTATGAATTTTTCTGTAAGAATTTTGACTTAAAAAGGAAACAAAGGACTCAGTTCTTATTGAATAAAATTTTACATTCACCTTCCCACTTTCTCTTAGGAGGACAACAGTTTAAAATAATTCAGAAAAGACAACTGGTTTCTGGTTTAAGAGCCTTTTTTTTTTTTTTTAAATTAGGAATTCATAATAAAATAGATTCTGAATTTATAAATAAATTAGATATTAATCAACGGACCAACATCGGTCACGTAAATAAATGCCCTTCTTATAATTTGGCAACTTAAATTCCTAAATAACCTGGTGGGTAGGAGAGAAAGAGGAAAAATTAACCATTCATCATTCGCACTGCAGTCTCAGCGTTTTCCCCATACCTCATTATAGCAAATGATGAGAAAAGAACCTCATATAATATAAAGCCAGTACCACATACAGTCACTAGTCTTCCAAATACCTTTATGGATTCTCTACACTGATGCTAATTTTTAGTTTAAAAGAATAAGTTTGACTAAATCTGTGAAGAGATTAAACAGGCTGGTGATAAAAATTAATTCTGCTGAATGAGCAAGTTCATTTGGATTGCAGAGATGCAAATAAGATAATACTTTTCTTTTCCTTTGACATACAAGCGGATTAGTTTAGAATGTTAAATTTTGTTTTATTAGAATATATTAGCAGTGTTTTAATTAATACTAATCAAATATTTTCTTTCCCTGGGGCTTGATGTGTTCCTAACGCTTTCTAAATCATCTGTCTTTTATCCATCAGCTGCCCCCCCCACCAAATTACCAAAGCCTTTGTTACATTCTTCATAATTTTACTGTATTCAACAGAAAACTATGAGCTGTGTAGCTAAAGTTGTCTTGCCCATAATATTAATTCCCAAGTGCTGGATTTAAAATGAGTACTGTTCATGGGTACAGTTGATTTTTTTTAAAAGTGGCATTAGAGACTCGAAAATAAACATCTTCTGTGTTTTTCTTTTGGGGAAAAATGTTGCAAAAGGAGTTTAGGCTGGTTGGTATAACTTGGTTTTATTCTCACTAGAGCTTCCTAGAGCTGTTAAATTTCCCACTGCATTCGTTTTGAGCTGGTACTTCTTAGGAAACAGGCAAAAAAAGAATTAAAAAAGAAGGGGGAATCTAGTTAAAAATACGGTGAACCAGTATGCCCTGTGAATTGAATTTTAACTGTGTATTCCAAGGAGGTGCTGCATTGCATTTCACTCATTATGCCCTCCTTTTCTCTCTGCTTCCTGTCCTTCTGTGTCCGAAAGCTCCAGTTCACTTCTTTCTCTTTTCTTCCCCCAACGCACCCCCTCCAAATTCCCTGCCTTATTTTTTTTTTTTTTTTTTATCTGCCAAGCTGGATTTGCACTTTTAAAGATCAGTATCAATAATGCCCTGCTTGTTTCGGTTGCACTCTCCCTTTAAAAGACAGCCCCCTCTAATTGATGCGTCTGGGCTAGTCTAGACTGGTAGTGATTGAACCAACCACCAATTATGTTATTCATTTCACTGAACTTCACTGATGGGCTCGGTGAGGAAGAAGGGGTGTTGAGAAACCTAGCCTTACACTGAAGCAGTTCCCTGCTGAAATATAAAATCTTGTGTGTTGTTAAGCACTCCTAAATGCCTGTGTGATCAATTGTGTGATAGCAACCTCAGAACATGAGCAATCCACTTGGAAACACGTAAAAAAATGAAAGAATGCCTTGGAATACAAACTGTACCCCTTGTATTAAATTACTATCCTGTTATAATTTGAAATCACAGAAGAATTATATCTAGCATGTTTTTATTGACCCATGTATACATTTTCATAAAATGAACTGCAGATATATTTTGAATTCGAAAAGCACCAAATGTTTTACAAATATTTGATATGAATCATGTGGTAATATGTATCCATAAGTTACATAGATGCCTTTCCATAGTTTCCAAATACCTATGCATACAACCAGCTAAGATGGGGGAAAATCATTAATCCATTCTATAGAAACCAAAAGATGATTTAAAAATCAAATAACTTTTCTTTGAAGCACATTCAGACTATCAAAGGCTTGAAAGTAATATTTAAATATTACAACTACAAGAGCTTTCAACAAAAGGCATGGTGCAATTGTTGCACAGTTCATCTTCTCAATTCAGTTTTCTAATACAAAATGGTTTCTTGACTATGATTTGGAGTCAGTGACTAAAATTGCATTGAACACTTAAAAAAAAAAACAAAATAAAACAAAAAAACAGGGAAAGAACAGTTTCCTTAACCTTAGATTACAGGCATAAAACAAGGTTACAACCAACATACAGCCTTTAAATGAAGAAAGCATTTGAAGTCAAGATTGATTTAAGTATTTTTCCAAAAATAGAAGATAACTGTAGGCCCAAGAATACTAAAATCATTTAAATGAAATTGTATATTGGAATTTTTCACAACAAAGGAAAGGTAAGTTACTGTTTCTTTTCTCTAACTATGAGATATATCTAAATCACTGAAATTATTCTGTTACATAAAGTTAAAATTTCAGAAAACTACAAACTAGGCAATGCTAATAATTATCTTAAGAAAAAATAATTTTAAATGTATAGTTTAGTGTTATAAATAGCTACATTGGATTGAATTTAAATCCTGGTAAATGTTTTTCAAATGTTTAAATGAAGAATAATAGGCATAGATTACTCTTAAAGGATACAATAATTGTGTGAGTGCTATTTGTTTCCTTTTGCCATATATATTGGAAATACATGTTATATTGGAAATATATATATTATATTTCCAATCCCTATTATTTTTAAACTCATCATGTATGGCATTTTAAAACAGATGCCAAGCAAGGAGGCTATCTCTCTCCTTTTATTTTATTTTTTAAGATCTTGCAAAGAAATGCAAATTTAGTCTTTAGTAACACCATCAATTCCATCCTTCATGTAGAAAACAAGTGCAGAATATTTAGCCTATGGATATTTTAGCCGAAACTATTGCTTCACCCCATCTGTGTCCGTGTGTTCACTGTCTAGCCATAAATGATACATATGTGTGGACACTGAATATATAATATGTCCACATGCCCATTTTAATTGGGCACAATTTTAAGATTAACTGTTTTGTTTAAAAGTTGTAGGCATGGGGCACGCTGGGACTTCAGCTGATAGGTTCTGAGGTCAAGTAGCAGGTTCTGAGCTGTTCTTGTTATGCTCGGATAGCAATGCGTGTTGCTCTCAAGGAACAGGCCGTGGTAGACGAGTTCCACAAGCCTCAAGTACCAACAGTATACATGCACACACATAGTAGCCAAGAAGCTGTTACAACAGAATATATACCTACTTGAACAGAAACCTAACAGCTGCCACTTTCTGGTCACCTGATCCCATCTAACAATGAAAACCTCAGAGATGCACTTAATCACTTCACACAAACTTTCTTTTCTTTTGTTTTTGCTTTACAATAAAAGTTCCACCAAATTTCCAGGATGCTAAAGCACTACTCACAGCTCCCAAGAGCCTAACCCGTGGATTTAAACGGTAAACATCACAAGTTAGGGTCTCAGGGATTGAGAGGAGCGCAACAAATTGTTTCTTGAGACAAAGCAAAGCAAAATAAGAATGACAGGCAATTTCTGTTTCAGCTTCATAACTAAAAGGCAACAAACAGGTGGCAGGGTATTCCCTGACTCTCTAAGCTTCCTTGGTTCACAAGACTTAGATTTCGCTTAAATGTAGTAGATACATACACACATATGTAGTATCTGAGAGCTCATATACATACCTGAACATACAATCACGAGTATATCAGAGAAAACTCTTTGAAGCTTTAGGCAAAATTGTTTACTACAATGGAAAATAATATGAATAGACTCAGAAATGCTCATGTTTTTAAAATCATGGTCTACAATAAGGGTTAAGTGTCTCTTCAAAGCTTTAATTTACAACTAGCACAAATGACTGTAAAGAAAATAGGAGGCATCTCTTTCCCCGTGGGCTAGCATGCCACATGCAAAATCATAGAAATCAGATTTTTAGAAGGAGAAGACCAAGATGTAGGATTTGGAGGCTGTGAGAGTATAAATACGAATAGCGTTTTAAACTCACCCATTGGAAGTGGAGCAGGGCTGCAGCCTCTTGTCGCACCATTCCGAGCAAGGGGGGAAATGTGAGCTCTTAGTGCGCTAGCCTGGGCGAGGTGTTTCAATAGAGGACAGAGAACTGGGCGGGGAGGGGGAGGCGGGGGCAGAAGCAATACACCAGACCTAGAGACTGTGTAACTCTGTAGTTTATGCTTTGACGAGAGGAAAAAAAAGGCAGTTTTGGTGGGAGTGGAGGGAGGGACTGGGATTGATCAAATTTGGAAAATAGTTAAAAATGTGTGTGTGTATATATATATGTACACACACACACACACACACACACATATATGAGTAACCTTTCCAGAGCTGCTTTAAGAATGTTCTTCCGTTTTCCTTTCTCATGCACTTTGCCCGTCCCGCAAACCGGGCCTCCTGTGCATCAGTTGCGTGGCTGCAGCCAAGGCTAAGTGACCCGGAGCCAGCACCAGGCTGTCATTTGGTAGACGCGAAGTGGGAAGGGCGGATGCAAACTGGGGAGACACAGCTCCCCTGCCCCACTCCCGCCGCGGATCCTTTGAAGCTTTTTGCCAATATTTCAGCGAATCTGAAGTATATTTTCCCTCCATCTTCGCAGACAGCTACTGGTTCTGTACCTGATAGATAGTCATTTCTCCCCATCTGCCTGGAAGCTGTGCTTTCCTATGTGAAAGACGGCTCCTGTGTCGCCTCCAAAAATGAAACGAAAGGGAGGGGAAGTGGGTAGGTAGATGACTCTTTAAAAATTTTTTCTTCCCCTTTTCTTTCTTCTTCTATTCCAGTATGAGAAAGGTAAATGGCTGGCTAGTCAAAGAGAATAACAAAGCAGCCTCTGCAAGGAAGACTCTTGGAGGGGAACTCAAGCACTTAGTAAAAATGCTAAATATTTTGTATATCTATATATCTATATGCATCTAAAACCGTTAAAGCTCCAGACGCACCCCCTCCCCCCTTTCAAAATAGAATCATACCAGCAAGACAGCTAAATTATGTCTCTTTCCCCTCTGTACAGGGTCTATTCAGCATCCCCACCCCCACATCTTCAAGACAACTTTTTTTCTCACCTCTGTAGGTTCTTCTCAGGCACAATCCTCCATTCAGTTCAGTGTCTCTCCTTTTTCTCTCCCTTTCCCTTTCCTTTTCCTCTCAGAAAAGCTAGTCCGTCATCATTCTACCTAGTCTCTCTCTCTCTCTCTCTCTCTCTCTCTCTCTCTCTCTCTCTCTCTCTCTCTCTCTCTCTTTCTCTCTTCCCTCCCCTCTCCTTCTCGCCCTTTTTCTTTTACTATTAAAAAAAATAATAATAATGGCCCTTTCGACATAGCAGCATGAAGTGGCTGCCTTTGAGAAAGCACATTTAATCTTTACTGGCTCCCCTAGGCTTCAGTGAAGGAGAAGGCAAGAAAAAAAGGGGGGGGGGAGAAAAAAAGATTGTAAGGGAGGCTGCTGACGGACAGCAAGCATCAGGCACAAATCAGCGACAAGTTGCATTTTCCTAGACCACACTGCCCCCTTTCTTCTCAGCTCTCTCCCTAGGCTCCTGGAAAGCCTGAGTGTCTGGTTACAGGAGGCAATGGGTCTCCTTTGCCAACCACCGTGCAGATTCCTTGCATGCCTGCTTAAATCGCTGGCAGAATAAGGAATCAATATCCCCCTCTAATCACCTTTAGCTCCTCTATGCCCTCCCCCCTTTTCTGAGAATCTTTGGTTCCCTGCGTGCTCCCCCGCCCTGCCAGGATCCTACATACAAAGCTTGCAGTCCTGTCATTTCTCACTTCCCTCCATATCTTGGAGACAAGCCTCTCTTCTAATACCCTCTAGTGCTTGCTCCCTCTCTCTGTCGTAGTGTGTCTCATCCCTGACTCGCAGCATCAGATGCACTAAGGCATCTCCCTGACTACTAATGAGACCAAAAATATACCAGCAGGTCAGGGGGAAGACCAGACATTGTATTATACAAATACAAATTCAAAATCCCTCAGCCTGTTAGATGCAGAGATCAGGTATCACATTTTCTAAAAGGATAAAAAAGGGGAAAGGAGTGAAGAAGAGAAACCACAGTGCGGTTCTCTGCCTAATTGTTCTCCATCCCATGGTACTTAAAACACACGTACGTATGAGAACAGGTGATGTATTTTGTGAATCTTGATCAGTTTCTTTATGGAGAGAAAAATCAACAATGCCCAGATATTTCTTTGAAATCAGCATTTAGAGGGATAAAAAAAGCAATGGTTCAATCTGTATTTTAAATATGCAGACACTCTAGTCAGGCATGTGATGACTACAGTGCTAAAATTCTTTTTCCTTTCAGTGGCTGGGTTTTGCATGTTGACTATACTTGCCATATGTATTAATTTACCACCTACATTCCCTTGGATTTTGAAATGAACTCATCAGTCACTATAGCTCAGCCTAACCCTTTGCTTCTACTGCAGATGTTTTCCTTGTTCCTGAAGCATTTTGCTTCAGATGTCCATCAGATGTATACACACTTCATTGATTAGCCTAAAGTCCCTTGATAATGATAAGTGATAATTCAGATGACAAAAAGTGGCACAAGAAAAAATGAAATAGGTCTTGAGTTAAGGAAGCATCTTCTATCATTTCTGTCTGCATGTATTTTAAATGCTTGGCTACACAATGATCCTGTAAAATATGTATTGCCCGAAAACTAGGGTCTCTACCTATCTATACACACAGTGGGTATTTTGCCACGTTAACCCAATTTCCCTGGCTAGAATCATGAAGGCAACAGGCAGTGCTATATTAAGTATAATACTGGGTTCTGTACATAGCGAGGATGCAGATTTCCTCCAAGTCAATGTTTTTAAAAGATAGATTTTTTGTGCTCAACTCAGACATTGTGCTTTGTCTCTGACTGTGACACCTGCAGTAGCACGGCTGGATGCCAAGGAAAAGGAGAAGAAGAAAAAGCACAAGTGAAAAGGAGACTCAGAAAGAGGAAGAGGAAGAAGGAAAGGAGAGGAGAAGGAAGGAGAGAAGAGAGGACAGGGAAGGGGAGGAGAGAGGAGACGAGGGAGGCAGAACAAATGGAGGCAAAAAGAGAAAGACCTACAATTATAGTGTTGGATTTCATTAAATACATTTTTTTCTTTTTTGTCATTATTGGGAAGGAGAAAAAGATGGTTGGCAGGAGTTGGTGACTGGCTTAGAATCTTTTTCAGATTTGGCTAAGGTGTTTGCCCTAGACTGATGGAGAAAAAGAAACATGCTAGAATAATCATAAAGGGTGGAGCTGTCAAAAAAAAAAAAAAAAAAAAAACACAGAAAACAACACTTTGACTCACTGGGTGCCTCCCTGTAATGCCCAAATGAATCATTCCTAAGCAGAATCATCAATTGTCTTAGTGTACTTGTATATGAAGCCCAGACTATGGGAATCATTACTACATTTATCTTCAAAAAGGAAAGATAAACAGAGAATGAAATTTACTGAGACTCTCCTAAACCTTTATGTATTTGCAATAATAGTTCAGCATGATTTTCCAATACTAAACTGATTTGTCCCATCTGTATTCACTATGCTTACAAAAATATACAAATATATGAGTTATGAAAGTTTTGCTATGAACACATCATTTTCTCTATACAACTCAGTGATGTCTTTGGAGGATACTTATTTCAAGCAGTTAACACCTGACCCCAATTTCTGTGGGTAATTAGTGAGCTAGATAACCACACAAAGTGGGTAATTATTTAGTACCCAAGGGTATGCTAAAAGTGGGTAGTGGTTTTGTTAACAAAAGCACATCTCTAATTATTGTATCCATGATGGGTGTTTTAAAAATACCAGTTACTACATCAACTGAACCATAATAAATAAGTGAACCGTTGTGCTGTCCTTAGCATATCCATATGTATATACTATCATTGCTAATGATATTTCGCTCTCTTGTATAGCGTGTTGTGAAAATTAATTAGTTAACATCTGTAAGGCTCTCAGCGATGAAATGTGCTAGAGAGCTTCTAAATACAGTATTATTATTATTATTATTATTATTATTATCATCATCATCATCATCTTGGCTAATAATCCCAAGATGGAAGAAGTTAGGGAGCACATGCAACTGTCTGGTTTACATCTTGGTTTGAAAATATGCTGAGGTCACAAATATAATCAGTTTAATTATGGGGAATGGTTTCCTACCCGATCGAGTCTAATGCAGGCTATAATAGAAAGGAAAGGTAGATGCTAATTCCTTGACAGCTGGCTCAGGATAGATCTGAGGAGTCAGGATAGGAGATGAGGAGAGGGAGGAACAGAAGGAAGGAGTCAGTGAGGGCCAGGAAGCTGAATCAGCTGGACCACACCCTCATTTCAAAGTCTATCCTTCCCTTTGATGAGCAGCAAATAAGCACAAAAATCCCCAAAGACATCCATGCAAGCCCTGGGACAAATTATTCATAATTACAATCAATCAGCCAGTTATATATTATTTTTTCTGGAGAAGAACAATCAGTACAAATTATTTTAACAAATGCAGATACATTTAAAAATATTACAATGTTGAAAATAGGCACACCCAGGTAAGTCAGATATCTTTAACCCAGGGTATGAGCAGCAATGAAGAAGCACTTTCTAATTCAATTTCTTTTATGGATCACCCTCAGGATGGTAAGGAGACGTTATTTGTTTTTGCTGAGAAAGAAAGAAAAAAAGAAAAGGAAACCCCATGTTTTCAGGGACCCTGATTTTTTTTAGAGCAATGAAGCCTGGAAAACAAATAACAACAAAAACTTACTGCTTCTGTCTTGATAAATGTCCATCTCCTTGAGCAGGCTCTCTGGAGTCTGGCTGAGGCAGGACAGAGGCCTCTGGGATCCAAATTTTCAAATAGGCTCACCACATTTTTTCTTTCAAAGCAAGGTTGTCCTGGGGATTAACCCTAGGGGGATGTGAAGCATGTGGGAAGGATAAAGGGAAATGGGCAACGATATTCTATTTAGCCAAGTTAATGGTCTCTAGGGAATTGGAAAGGGAAAGAACCCCATTTGTCAACCAACAGGTACTACTGCCGAAATCTCTGCTGGAGGACAGCCTCCAGAACACATGTTTATGCTAAGATTGGAGGCCAGTGGTGTGATGAGTACATTTTAAGAGTTTGGAAGCAAGGGGAAATTTTTTTCCAAAATCCACGCCAACCCAGGCTTCTGACCTGAAGCCCTGTATTTGTCACCCCTCTCTGAGCTCAGAACTACAAAGGCTGACTGGCATTCTCTAACCCACCCAGCTCCTTTCAAACCCTATACTGTGCCAGACTGGCCCCATCTCCCTCTGCAGCAAATTCTGTAGCACTGACCCATGCTGCGCAGGAAGAAGCCAGATTGTCCTATCTGGACTTCTGTTCTGCCACTGCCCTTGGCTCTTGGTTCCTGGTATGGTTTCAAAGACCCAATCAATTGCTTTCCATTCCCCATCATCATTTTAAACACCTCTACTTCTCCCTTCTTCAAAATTTTATTTCTAAAATGTTTTTATGTCTTATAGTTTCTTTCATCTCTGACCACCACCACATCCTTTCTTTGGCCTCTCTTATTCTCCTGTTTGACTTTTTTTTTTCTTTTTTCCCCATATCAAAATACAGTTCTATCTCATGCTATGCTATGGACTGAAAACCCATAAGTCTGCTGCTAGCATCTCCACACTCCCAGAACGCCCCCACCCATATTAACATATCCAAAAATTCAATTTACCTCAGGGCATTTTACAAAAGCTCACCTAAAAAGAGCTGAACCATTGTGTGTGCGTGTGTGTGTTTTAATTGACTTAACTATATGAATGTAGCATGAAAGGGCCTGATGTACATGAGCGAAAGAAAGAACAGAAGAAAGGAGTCTGGTATGATTGTGGATATTTAAGATAAAAGTAACAGAAGCTATTTATTGCAAGAATATACAGACAAACAATTACATTGTTATGTATGTGTATGTACACACACACACACACACACACACACACACACACACATACACAGGTCAGACAATTAAGTCCGTGAACTTATCCTAGAAAATGTACTACATACCTCATTGCTGAATATCACTATGGTCACTTTCGAAGTACTCCTCTTGGGAAGCTATGAAGCAAAGCTAATGTCCACCCTTTAAAGCAGTTTTGGAACTCTTTTTCTGCAATGGCCATCAGAACTGTCATTGTATTACTCTTGATGTCCTGAATGTCATCAAAATGTCTTCCTTTCAATATTTCCTTTATCTTTGGGTAAAGAAAGAAGTCATTGGGGGCCAGATCAGGTGAGTAGGGAGGGTGTTCCAATACAGTTATTTGTTTACTAGCTAAAAACTCCCTCACAGACAGTGCCGTGTGAACTGGTGCATTGTCGTGAGGCAAGAGCCATGAACTGTTGGTGAAAAGTTCAGGTCGTCTTACTTTTTCATGCAGCCTTTTCAGCACTTCCAAATAGTAAACTTGGTTAAGTGTCCAGTTGGTACAAAGTCATAATGAGTAATCCCTCTGATATCAAAAAGTTTCGCAACATCAGTGCAACAAGTTTGCGAACTTAATTGTCAGAATAAATATGTGTGTATGTGTGCACGCGTGCATGTGCGTGAACACACACACACACACTTATATGGCCTGTATCAAGCCTCTACATGACACAATAATATCCTAAGATTATCTGATATCTGAAAGGGTATTTACTATACTGTGAACAGTGACAGGCAGAGCCACATGGTTCTGTAGCTAAAAGCTGAATTTGAAGGCCTCCTGGGATGGATTGGCGTAAGAAGACAAACCCCCATGAGTCACCTACCTCCCTCCCTTCATTCTTGTCTGGGCTTAAAGGCTCAGAACTGCTATTGCACCTCTCTCACATTTCCATGATTTTAAACTTATTATCCCTATCCGGCGCTGAAAATATTTATGCTCTTAACCTTACTACTTAGTATTTATTGCTTTAGTGTTACAGTTCTGCTTTTGTGACTCCTCTAATAGCTACCATTGAGGTTCTTCTTTGTGACCGACACTTAAAGATAACTAATACTTCATTTAGTCCTCAAAATAATCTTGATATAGCCATCATGTGTTTCAAGATGCAGAGAGTAAAGTTTAGAATAGTTAGAATTGTCCAGCTCATGAGTGGCACTGCTAGGATTTGAACCCAGGTCTAACGCCATAAGCATGGTATTTCCTTTGCATCATTATACTTTTTCACTCCTGTCTCAGTAAATGACACTTTCTGCAGTTAATCCCCTCACACTAGTCTAATTTCTCTTTCTATGTATTTTCCATAGCACCCTATATTACTCTACCTTAACATTTATTTATTTAACTCATTTTATCTAGTAAATACTATTTCACTATATGTCAGGCATTGTGCTAAGCAGTGTAATTTCCTTAGCTAGAGGATAAATAACGATGCTGTGAATATTGTCTATATACTATGCTATCTCCACCTCCAAACTCTAAGGTGAATGAAGAGAGGGGCTGTGACATGGTCACTTTTGAATTCCTAGCATGTACTTTAATATCTGACATACAGTAAAAGTTTTTAACATATTTTTATGGTAATGTGGCTCTGATTGTAACTTTTTGAGAGGCCAAGATTCCTGTCTAAATAACTCTTGGAATAATGTTTCGTACAATGCCACATAAAAGCATTTAGCAAATGGTGAATTGAAGCTTTATTTTCTAAGACTATGCTCTGGTTGAGGTCCCATTTGTAGCCATGTTTATTTGTGTTTTTGAAAAATAATGAATTGATGTGTTTAATTCATTCTACATGTTCTGGAGTCATGAGATTTTTGTGTGAAGCCAGATAAGCTTTGAAATCTCACTGCTCTGTGGATTAGGAGGTAATGTCAAGTGATAGTATCTAGGACGATATGGCTGTGAAGGGCTACCCTGGGCTACATGCAGGGAAGGAGATCTCTTGCACTTTAATGTGGGTGAGTAAGTCCATATCTGAGATAAGCAACCTAGCTTAGATGCCCTCATTTCAGAGAGAGGTTGAGAAGCTAGAAATAGTTCATGACCATACAACCTAAAGACTCCATGGTTTCCAGAATAATGTGTATTCTGGAAAACAAAATAGACAATTTCTTATTGTGCATAAAGAAAAGTTATTTAAGTATGTTTAAGGGGAATCCTTGGTAGGCTAGCTTCAATCCTAGTCTTAATCTAAGCAATTCCTATCTCTGAATAGGAAGAGTTTGGGGAATATGATGACGTTCTTTCTGTCCTTGGGCAAGCACTGATGCACATTTAGAGTTGCAATACCACTGGATTTGGTTACAAGTATGTCACTGTCTTCATTAAACTGAGATAATTTCCATTTTATCAACCCAGAACACTGTTACAAAAGATGCATCCTAGGGAGTTGGTGGCGTCTCTCAAGAGAGGGATGGATGGGTAACCATAGTCCATCTACTCGAGACCCTAAACTTTAAACTTACCTTAGATATTAACGATCAAAATTCTCTCAGCAAGAGTCCCTCATTGATTGACAACAATATTCCTTCACAGGAAGATGAGCAATGAGAAGCTTACTTAATGCACTGTTTAGCAAAAGACCCTTTTCCTAAAGCTGAACCAATAGGGAGCAGTGTTTAGTACAAACAATCTGTAGCTCAAGTGTTCCCGAAAGGAGTCACATGGCAGATTTTAAACCCCAAATCTACACCCGCTCCAAGTGTCAGGCTGAGTACTGTCAGGCTTAATACTTGGATTTTGGCCTAGTATAATTTTTTTTCTTTTTTTTTCGTTTGCTTTCCTTAGCCTTTTAAGATATTAGAAGAAATCAATGGTGAGATAACTCTTTGGCATATATATTTAACAGTGTTTTTGTTATGAGTATATAAAATAATTATGTTGTCTCCTTACCCCTCTTTGGGTGAGTTTCAGGTCACTTTTCTTGGCTTCCAGCTTTAACTCCATAGAAGGGCTGAACATATTTGATGGGCCCACATGGTTTATGAAACTTTCTCAAAGCTAATCTATAGTCCATTGCTTTGGGGCCTGACTCTACCTATTTGTAGGAAGTACACTTCAATAGTCTTGGAATCTAGGAAGGTAAAAGATAAAATCGTCCATTGTTATGCAATAATAGGAAAACTGAGAAAGAGGGAGAGAAAAACAGAGAGAGAACCAAGACTTTTCTAAAACGTGAGATCCCTATTACCTGTGCACTAAGAGAATTGACCCTGACATTATAAACATCATTATTCTAGGCTGAAGTGTGTCAACTAAGAGCCAAATTCTATTTTGGTCTAGGTTCCCTGCCATTCAGTCATTAGGTTTAGGCTGGCAAGCAAAGAGGCATATTTCTACCCCTGGGACTTTTGAAGATTGAGATGGCTAAGCATAGAGATGATACACAACCAAGGAAACAGGTCAGGGATTTGGTCTGTGGTTGGTTGTATATTTTTTGAAACTGCTACAAAGCCTAGAGGTTGTGAGGGAAAGACAGAGATGGTGACAGGTGAAGGCTTTGGAAGACAAGAGTGTTCTCATCTCAGATCCTGTCTTATTGATGACATGGCTCCTAGAGACATCTTTGCTGGCAAAATTAATACTCTTTAGAAGATCAGGCCTCTTTTATATTATTCACCATCTCTGGATCTCAAAGTGATTTCCAATATCTTTGGTATCCACATCAAAGTTCCATCATTAAGAAGAGATTGGATTACAATTCAGATTTCAGGGTTTCCAGTCAAACTCCTAATACAGTAATACCTCGGTTTTCGAACGTCTCCGTTGAGGAACATTTCAGTTTTCAAAAATCATAAACCTAGAAGTAAATGCTTTGGTTTTTGAACACACTTCGGAAGTCGAACATATCACGTGGCTTCTGCTGAGTGCAAGATCCTGAGGCCTAGCTGTCGGCGTTTTCGAACGTTTCAGAACTCGAACGGTCTTCCGGAATGGATTACATTCGAAAACCGAGGTACCACTGTACTATATCTCAGCTTTTCATTAATGGTCATAAAGTCAAGATACACTCCTTCTTCACTTTTAGACCTTTCAGATTTCTCTGTCTTTTCCAACTTTTTTAGCTATTTTAGTTCTAAAGTTTTAGAATAAGGAGAAGGGGAAGCAGGTATCTTCATTATTCCCATTTTATATTTGGGAACTGAGTCAATTGCTGGCTAAGTACTTTCCCAAGAAGATTGTTATAGCACCAAAAATAAAATCTAGGTCTTTCAACTAGCTTTTGAGAGGAAAGACGAGCTAATATGTATGAACTGCATCGAGTTTACTCAAAGTGACTTTGTATAAGTCCAAAGTATCGTTAATAATACCCTCCATCATTAACTAATGACTGCACAGTAAGGAAGAGCTTCAACAAGATACGATTACATTTTTTGAGCATTTGTAAAATAGATGAGTTTCAAAAGCATTGAGCGTGCAGAATTAATATAATTAAAAGAATATGGAAACATGTTTTGAGACACATTTTTGAGACTGAGAGGTGCAGCGGCAAGATCAGAATGGCTGCTGAGATTAAAACAGAGTGAGATGAACAGGGAGCACTCTAGGGAGAAGCTGAGGAATTTTAAAGGTTGAAACTGCTACCTCAGAAAACTTAAATTTGGTACATTCAACACTTCTCAAGGAGTCTCTCCATGATACAAATGGAAATGACATTAAAACTTCAGGGACTGTCAGAGGGAAACAGGAGTGCCTTCTAGAGTCTGATGCTTTGCTCTTCAGGAATGTTGCCTGTGTGGTCCCAGGCAGGTCATCACAGTACAAACCAAGTGTAGTTTGTGGCCAACCTGCACTCCAAGATAAGGGGAGTTTAAGTAAAAAAAAAAAAAAAAAAAATTTGCATTCTTAAGTCTTTAAAGATCCATTGTGATATTTTGACTACCCACCCTTAGTCTGGATTGTTCCATTTATGTGCCCGTGGGTCTATAAGCTTAGCTCTGCATGATACGTACATACACTGAATGAAGACACATGCTGAATTTGATTCTATTATGCTTAGCACTTTGCCTATCACATAATAGGTGCTTTAGAAAGCATGGTGCATTCTGTACTCTTGGGAATTTAATATAATCAATTTCACAGTGTTATATAATGCAGGCCAATCGACACGTACATAGACAAGCAATCTCTAACTAATGTTTTTTTTTGCTCCTGCCATGAGTTTAATTACTCAAAACCCATATCTTAAAATTTATGGAAAAGTGAGAAAATTTCTAAGGTAAGGAAAAAGGACAAGAACTTTGAAAACACAAAGCCCCCCCCCTCCCCCAAAATCTGGCTGGTATTAGGATCTGTTTAAAATGTTCACAGTGCTTTGGGTGTTTCAGTAAACACATAGGTGTCTACTTGTCAATATCTTTTTTAAAAGAAAGTAAACCAAGAAAACAGATTCAAAATCCATAGTAGTGGAGGAAATGATTTGTTAACATCTTTGCTCCAACTAGTCTACTAATCTGTGTATATTTCTGGGCCTTGATGATTTGCTTTCCAAGGTGCAGTAAGAATTCATTGAAGTATCAGGAAATCAGCTTTGTTTAGAAAATTCATGGAGAACTGGTGAGGTATCTCAGAGTGAGGCTGCACATGGAGGTAGGGAAGATTCCTAAATCCTACAAATATTTCCTCCAATGTTGTTTTGTTATAGTGGTGATGAGATGCAGTAGGAATTTAACTCTTGTTTATATCAATTAACCTATGGTAAAATCGGTGTCGTTATACATCGTATCACTTAAAGTCACAGAATCTATCAGCAACATTAAGTGAGAACTTACTGTATAACTACTTTTCTTCTGTTGAAAACAAAGTAGAGATTACTCTGAAAAATACCACTGCATAAAATTAAGTTCTCTGCCCTAATAAGGAAGGAGACAGGAGAGTAAAGTCAAGAGAATTATCACCCAGTCTGCTGTCTTCTTTGACTCTTTTGGATGACTTCAATCTCTCCTTCCTCAGTGCCTTCCAGCACTGTAAACATATCTTACTTAGGATGTGTCACACTGTGATTGTAATTAACATACTGAGATACAACTCTATATCTCCAGATCATTGCACAATGACTGGAACACAGTAAACGTTGAATATAAAATGAGTAAAGTCAACTTGAAAATAAACTTTAAGAACTGTAAGATAAAATGCAAACTCAACCATGTCCAAAATAAACACAAAAAAGTTCAGTTAGATCCAGATTCTGGGCTAGGTGTTACAGGACAGGAAGGGGCAAAGAAGAGGCTTCACAACCGTGAATCCTCCATCCATCCTCCATGACTATGCTGATCACCTGTTGGCCAAATTATGCACAGAGTTGGAATTTGGCTGAAAAAAAAAAAAAAAAAAGCTTACATGTGCTTGTCCAGTCTGCTTACTTGAACTTCAGGCTTTATTTCTGATTATAATGATCCCAGCACCCATGAACTAATGGAAAGAATATAGAAGTAAAAGTTAAAGAGACATGGGTCCTCTACTTAGCCCTGTCACAGTAACTTTGGATGAGGCATTTCGCCTCTCAGATCATTAGTTCCCTCAACTATAACATGAAAGTTTGGACTAGATGAACTCTTAAGTTCCCTCCATGGAAATTCTAGAATTGCATGGTTCTTCTCTGTCTAGATTTCATTTTCTTACAAAAATATTTTCTTAACAATTATGATACAGATGGAATTTGGATTGAGGAAAATAGAGCATATTAGCCGATGGTAAAAGCTATTTAGAGTCTAAATATAGAAAACAAAAAAGAAAAATGTTAAGAGTTTAAGAATGTTACAACTAATAGCAGATTAGGTCATGAATAGGGAATCCTCAACTAGCTGCCTTCAAAATCTCCTGATCCTTGAGTGGAACAAAAAAAGTTTGACAAGATTCTTGGGCAATAAGAAAGCATGTTGTTACAAAATAGTCAGAGGAATGTAAAATACAGCATAGAGAATATAGTCAATAATGTTGCAAAAACTATGTATAGCGCTAGGTGGGTACTAGACTAAGCAGGGAGATCATTGAATAAATTATATAAATGTCTAACTGCTATGCTATACATCTGGAACTAATATAAAATCATATTGAATGTCAACTGTAACTGAAAAAACTAATTAATTAAAAAAATAAAAGAAAGCATGTTGTTGGGAAGGGGCAAGAATTATTAATCCCATTCAATACAAAGGGAAATGAAAGTCCAGAAAGGATAAATAACTCACTCACAATCACACTATTGAAGATAAAGCCAGGCCTGACCCCAAGGGATCCTGCTTCCCAGCCAAATATGTTGTCTGATGAAGAAACCACTCTTGCTTCCAGTGACTATGAGAATATGATGCCACAGCCCCGTGGAGTTGGGCAGTCTCTTAGCTAACTTGACTTTCATCAGCTCTGCTGAAGTCACACCTGGTGAATATTTCTATAATGTTGATCGTAAGAGGAAGCACACACAAATGACCCAAAGGACTGTTTGGAAAATTTCGTATGGTCAAAGACAATTCCACTGGTCTTGGGTCAGGATATCCGGTTTCCATTCTTCGTCCTTCACTTTTAGGCTTTTGTAAAGCAATTTCCTTCTTTAGGATTCAAAAGACTTATTAAGGATACTTTATCAAATGATCCAATTCAATATACATGAATTTTTAGGAGAATTTTTGTCTGGTATTACTAGTTATTTAAAGAAATTACCTTTATCTACTTTTTTAAAATTAAAGTTTATTGGGGTGACAATTGTTGGTAAAGTTACATAGATTTCAGGTGTACAATTCTGTAATACATCATCTATAGCTCACATTATGTGTTCACCAGCCAGAGTCAGTTCTTCTTCCATCACCATATATTTGACCCCATTTTATCTACTTTTTAAAAGTATGTGTATTTAAAATGTGTGTATATATATGCATACATACATTTTAAATATATACACACATTTTAAATATATATTAAAATGTACATATGTACATATATTAAAATGTGTATTAAAATGTATAGTGTACACACACACTATTCTTATAAAAGTTATATATATATATATATCTGTATCTCCTTCAGTCTAGCTGGGAAATCTGTTTCAAAATCAACTTCTGCTCTTTCCTCAGGCTTTATATATAGCCAAGCAAGCCATTCTAGATTAACACAGCTCTCTCCTGGGAAAAGTCACAGAATAACTTTATTGATTTCCCTTTACTCTGCTCCACATTTCTCTGCTGAAATGTTGCCTTAGCTTTTAAATGAAGAAGGAAAAGGAAAAGAAAATTAAAATGAAGAGATTTGCTTTTTTAAGACCATGTTTTCTTACTTTCTAAAAATTTTTTTTGAAGAAGAGGGTATTTGTGTTGGGGTATCTACGTAGTTAAGAAAAAAAGAGGATGATATATTTCTCAAGGTTTTGATGCAACAGATTTCTTTACATTAAAACATGTGTTTTACATACAATGCTGGACACAGTACTATATAAACTTCTTCTCCTCATTCTCTACGACTTGGCTAGTCATCTTTGAAAACTGCCAAGACTTTTAGGCAAACAGTCGCTCCAGTGTTTCCAGAAGCATACCCCATGCATAGGAACATAGGAAATGTTTATTTTTCATCATTTTATCTTGCATTAAAATACCCCAGCAAAATTAAGTTCTTTAAATGCAGAAAAGCCTTTACTTATAAAGATTTTAGGATACTGATGCAATTTTAGAAATGTAAAAAGGTGGTTTTCCAGGCAGAGTCTTTCTACCTTGACCTTTTAAGATTACTGTGGAAGCAGTACCCAGAGCCTCATTCTTATTCTCCTTTCGGCTTCTGAGCTTTTGTGTGCCCTTGATTCTGCCCATGGGGCAGGGGTGAAATCAGGGTAATGGAAAGAAGCAGAGAAGGGGGGAAATGGAGTGAATTAACGTAATAGCTCTAAAAACACCTTTTCCATTTTCTTGTCTTTGCCCCCCACACATAGATTCAGCTCTACTTACTCTAATAACTGAATTCATAAAAGACTAGTAGAATTTCTATTTCTTTCAGTTCTCTTTTACAGTATCCACAGCTTTTCCTATAAAGGAAAGGGAAGGATTGACTTATTTACAACACAATCACAATCTGATTCTTCACTTTAAGCAAATAAAGATGCCTAGTGAAATAAACGGATTGTGTTATTTAAAATTGAAAGCTTATGTGAACAAATCACCACTCAGAAACAAGCTGAACAAAAGTACAGAAAGAAAATGAAAGCCTTGTGACTAAACAAGGTTAAAATGATGCGCAGTGCCGAGTGTACAATTTCATAGAGCGATTGTTAACAATATGACAAATATCTACTGCCAATGTACAAATTACATACACTCAAAACCACAAGAGGACAGTGATGCTGCCCTGAGGTTTAATCACAGGGTTTTTGTTCATTTGTTTGTTTGTTTGTTTCTAGCAAAATATCTTTCTTTCTCCCATGAATTTGCAAACTTAGTTTTAATTAAATGTCATTGTACTTTTTACTAGCCAGTTTATCTTTTTTTCATTTCCTTGTTTCTCTTCACAATTTGAATCAAAGACAGTGATTTGAAAGCATTATGGGTAAAAGTGGTTAGAAAAGCATGCTAAGAATTGGGTCATCTTGTTGAAATGAAGTTCACTTCTGTATTGTGCAGAAGTAAAGAAGAATGTGCATGAAGAATAGGGGAAATTTGTCCTAATATCTTGCTGTATCTGTCCCAAGTCATTCTTTTCATGGCCTCAGCAAGGAAATTATGTAGCAATGCAATTGGTATCCTGGTTAAACAAGAAAGTCTGTGGAGTACATTTCCAAGAACAGTCTCCCTTATAGCTGAGGAGCCAAGATTGTACCTTGTACTAGCAAACAATGTTTCTTTGGGCAACTTAGGTTCTTTGTTGAAACTGGAAACAGTTGCAGGTAAGAAAGTCCATTCTGAATACACAGAACTGCCAGAAGCAGGTCCTATCCAGGAAGGGCAGTGCACACTTTCAGCTTCCAGGATCAAATAGAAAGGTCTTTCTTGGCCTCCCACAACACTCAGTTGGAGCACACCAAATCCACCACAGTTTGAAACTACTATGTAAGAAAGTTGAGAATCTAAATCTATCAACTCATCCATTCCATTTATTCAGCAAGTTTTTATAAGGCAGTTTTTATATGGATTGTGCTTTGCCTAAGCACAGTGTTAAGTAGGAAGAAAAACATGTTTATATCCTACTCTTACTATTCCCAACTCCTACTATTCCTTGTATTTCCCTTGATTTCAAGAGGCTACTTAAAAATCCTTAACCAAAAACAGCTTCTGAGGGGGCATGTATTTATTCCATCTCTTTCCCTTTTACCGTCCTGTAAAATATTATCTGTCCAGGTTTGCATGATAAATAATAATTAATGTTAAGTCTCAATAATGTCCTTTCTACAAGTTTGATGCTCACACCACAAAGAAGCTAGAAAGATCCCCATGTTGATCTCTGACATTTAAAAGGCAGGGATGCTTTATAGATTTTCTTTCCTAATGTGATCAGCCCTAAGAGTAAGTGCTTCATTTTTTGGTAAGAAAGAACCTAGAGCTGTGGATGCCTAAGGGAGTCATTCCAACAGAGACCTGAATTTCAAGACAGAGAACTTATCCAGCTTCTTTGTTTGGTGCTTACAATACATGAAGGCATCACCCTAGTCACGGCAGACCACAGGGAATGATCAGTGTGAAGTGTTAAGTTGTCTCCTCAGGGATGTCTTGCAAACAATTTCCCTGGAGAAGTAGCAAGTTCCTTAGCCCAGTATTGTTCACAAATAAATAAACAAAACTTTTTCTCCCCACATTGGGAGGACCTCAGAAATATGTTGCTTCAATTGATAGGCTGGAATCATATAAAAATGTGACTTCCCTTCCAGTTCTTTGGCTAAGATGCATTGGTAAAATGGTGCATTATCCACATTAATAACTGGGAAAAGCCTGGCTATCATATGCAACCCAGATCTACGTAACTTACAGAGTAGTGTTGTGTTGAGAGAGGAAAGAAACTAAAGGTGGAAACATCTCAGCAGCAGCAGAGAGGAATGTAATTGAATCTGGTGTTTCACATATCTTATATCAAGTCATAAGGAAAAGGACTGTGCCTTGTACAAATTAGCCCACAGAACTTTCTAAACTGAACCAATACGAAACATACATAAAAGTAAGATTGGTTGTAAGGAAAGATCCTATCCTTTCACACCAAGACTTGGAGACTACTCGAGTAATCATGGCCTTGACTTATTAACTTTCCTTATGCTATTTGGGTAGGAACTCAGGAACTGATAATGTCTCCGGTTAGCTACATCCACAATGGTAGCATCTGATGTCATCAAATGAAAGCCAGGGAGTTGTGCAGCATATTTTGAAATAAGTCTACTTTGAATCTTCTATGCTACTTGTGTATATTTCATGCTATAGGCAGAAAAGGTATCCAGGTAATACTTTGGAGATTTTCTAAATTTACAGTGATTCCAACACTCAGTTAGGAGCACTACAGAATGTTCTATTTTATCAAAGTTTAAAGGTAACAGGAAAATCCATGAAGTGTCTTATAGAAGACCAAATGGGCAAAAGTACAACTGAAACCAAGAACATGGATAATGTGATCATTCAGACTTGGACATGAAACCCAGATTGGCCACTTAATAAATTTGTGAATTTAGGAAAGTACTTAGATTTTCTGAACCTCAGATTCCTGACCTGTAAAATGGGGATAATAATGTCTTTTATGCATAATTATTTTAAGGTTAAATGAGATAAGAAATATAAATTGTTTATTACATCTAACATGTAGTCAGCACTCAATAATGGTAGTTTCCTTATTTCTCTTCCTTTATTTATGCATACTTTCCACTCTTCTCTGAGTTCATAGAATACTGATTTTTCTGTACCGTTCAACAAATAAGTCTATTCAATTTAATAGCTTAAAGTTATTCTAAATATATGACATAGAAGGAATATGAACATTGAATGATACTTGTCACTTTTGCAAAAGATGTTCAAAATCTACTGAGGAAGTTAGAAACATGCCTACCAAAGTATAAATTAGACAACAAAAAAATGGTATAATTTAATAACTGAAGCATGGGGGTATCTATTATGTCTGAAGCATCATACAAGGAGGCAGAGACTCAAAGATATATAGGATGCAATCATTGAACTTCAGGTCCTTAAGTTAGTATAGAAAGAGACATATGGACAAATATCCTCAAAGGAAGGTGGAGAGTACAAATGATACTAGATAAAGTAGTGGCACAAAGGATGAGAAATCACTTCTATTGGAGGTGTCCAGTAAGATTTCACAGAAAAGAAGATATCTAGCCTACACTTATAAAAATAAGTAGGTCAGAACATAAATAAAATGGACAAATTCCTTGAAAAATACAACTTAGTAAAACTGACACAGATGAAACAGAAAGTCTATATAGCCTTATGTTAGAGGAATTAAATTCATTATTTAAACCTTCCCACAGAGAAAATTCCAGATTGAAATGGTATCATTGGTGATTCCTATCAAATATTCAAGTAAGAAATACAACTAATCATACATAATTCCTCCAGAAAATAGAGGAAGAGAGCACCCTTCAAAACTAATTTTTTACCAAAATTGGACAATCAAATACAGACCAATGTAACAAAATTGACAATAACAGACCAATATCCTTCATAAACAGAGATGCAAAAATCCTTTACAAAATTAATAAATCAAATCTAACAAAATATAAACATATATCATTACCAATGAGGATTTATTCTAAGAAACTAAGATTGGTTATATATTTAAAAATCAATGTCATTCACCATTTCAATAGAATAAATGAAAATTAAAAAACATCATTATTTCAATAGACGTAGAAAAATCATTGGATAAAATTCAACACCCATTCATTATTTAAAAAGTAAAACTCCAGATGTCATAGAAATGGCGGCGTGAGGTGACTCTCTCTTGAAATCTCCTCTGGAATTTACAACAAATTGAACAACTATAATTCCACAAAGGACTCCCTGTGCAGCAGACAGGGAAGATTAAGAGATGTGCAACTGAAATCATCTAAATGTGGGCAATTTGGGTGAGTAAGGGGAGGAGGGAAGTGCAAAGTGCTGAGACGTGGACCACAGGGGCCCAGGAGCAGACCTAGCTCGAAACTCTGAGCTCCCTGCACTCTGGAGCTACCACACTTACAGGAGAGGGAAGAACTTGGATTGCTAGCAACTGCTGGTGACCCCTTATGGCCCACAATCCCACCTGAGGGATCAGCATGTAATAAGGCAGAACCCAACACTCACAGCAGAGACCTTGGAGCAAAGACTGAGGGAAGAAGAGGGAAAAAGGCGGTTTAAGCCCTCATTGCCAAGCCGATGATGGAAGGCTTAGGTGCAGAGCCTAGCCAACTCCACCCAGAGCTCGCCACACCCTCACCTGCCAGTGCTAAAAGCAGAACAGTAGCAGTGTCAGATAAAAAGAACAGAATATTTGCAGTTCTGAGAACTGTGGCCTGCAGCCAAAGACTCGCAGCCTAACTAGTTCCAGTGAAGGGGAGGGAGGCTTGGGTGCAGGACGGGTATGCGGGTGGTCACTGCCATTGCTCTGGGCCATCTCTCACAAGTCACACAGCCCCTGCTCCCACCTATCTAGGCAGATCTCTGCAAGAGTAAACAGAGTCACTGAAACACGCAGAGCCTAAATCTGATGCAGGAAGAGCTTTGGAACTTTAGAAGCTCTCTATATCCCCCCACAGATGCAGTGCCGTGTGACCCAGATAAACTGTTCACAGAGGAGAATCCCACCTACCCAGGAATCCCTGCATTGTGTGAGAAGCCAGAAGAGTGCGGAGAAAATATAACACTACAGCGTGAGAGAGAATAAAAGGCTGCAGTTGGAAAGAAAATAAAGCAGTCTACCAACACCTACTGGAAAGCAAAGGAAAGACCTCTTCCTACCAACCTGTTGTAGGACCAACTCCTATAGATGCCTAGGAAGAGCAATAATAATTCAGTAATTGCCATGAGGCAATTAAATAACAAGGCAGCTCAGAAAGAAAATGAAGTCTCCAGAAAATAAACTTAAACACGTGGAAATATGTGACTTAAATCACAGAGAATTCAAGATTGCAGTTCTGAAAAAAACTCAATGAGATGCAAGAAAACACAAACAGGCAGTTTAATGAACTCAGAAACACAATCAAAGAACAAAATGAACATTTTACCAAAGAGATTGAAATTTTAAAACAAGAATCAAATAGAATTTTTGGAGATTAAGAACTCAATAAACAAATAAATATTGAAATAGCCAGCTTATGTAATAGAACTGAGCAGATGGAGGAAAGAATCAGTGACATTGCAGATAGAAATCTGGGAATGACGTACATTGAAGAAGAGGGAGACTTGAGAGTTAAAAGAAATGAAAGACCCCTACAAGAACTTTCTGACTCCATCAGAAAGAGCAATATAAGAACAATGGACATACCAGAAGGAGATAAAGGGGAGAAGGGAACAGAGAATATATTCAAATAAATAATCGATGAGAACTTCCCAAACCTGGGAAGACCAGGATCCTCGCATCCAAGAAGCACAAAGAAGACCTAATTACCTCAATCCCAACAGGCCTTCTCCAAGGCACATTGAATTGCAGCTGTCAAAAATTAACAACAAAGAAAGAATCCACAAAGGTGCTGGGAAAAGAAGACGGTAACCTACAAAGGAAAGACCATTAGGTTATCATCAGATTTCTCGCAGAAACTCTACCAGCCAGGAGGGAGTGGAATCAAATATTCAAACCATTGAAAGAAATTATGAGCCAAGAATAATATATCCAGCAAAGATATCCTTTAGATATGAATGAAGAATAAACCCCTTCCCAGACATAGAGAAGCTGAGGGAATTTTCTAACACATGACCTGCACTACAAGAAATACTGAAGGAGACTATTCAACCTGAAACAAAAGCATAAAGATTCAAAACCATTAGTAGTATTACAAACAGACAGACAGAAGCAAGAAATGGCAACTCTTACACCGAATAAGACACTATACACTAAAACATAACATACAGGGTAAAGACTGAAGAAAATGAGGAAAAAGACAACTTGCTACTGCAGTGCAGGAATTAATTCACAGAATAAATAGGGAAAATTTGTGACAAAGCGGGGATAGTAAAGGCCTGAACAGGTATAAGGGAATGGAGAAAGGAAGCATGCTGAAGAAAATGGAATACTCTACATAGGAAACTTTCTTTTAAATAAACTTAGTGATAACCACTCAAAAATATCCAGAACTGAATTATACAGAATAATAAAAAAAGAAACAGAGGGAAAAATCGTAGAATATCACCACACTGAAATAATAGGCAGTAATAAAAAAGCAAAGAAACAATGGCGACACAGTCCTACCAGAAAACCAAAGATAGAATGATAGGAAATCCTCATATATCAATAATCACCCTAACTGTAAGTGGACTGAACTCACCAATAAAAAGGCACAGAGTAGCAGATTGTATCAAAAAAACCAAACCCAACCATATGCTGCCTCCAAGAGACACATCTCAGCTACAAGGACAAATATAGACTCAAAGTGAAAGGCTGGAAACTGACACTCCAAGCAAATAGTATTCAGAAAAAGCAAGTGTAGTCATAATGATATCAGATGAAGCAGACCTCAGGAGAAAAAAGGTAACAAGAGACATAGATGGACATTTCATAATCATAAAGGGGATTGATTATACAACAGAAGACATAACAGTCATCAATATTTATGCCCCCAATCAGGTAACACCAAAATATACCAAGGAACTACTAACAGAACTAAAGGGAGAAATTGACCAAACCACAATTATAGTAGGGGACCTAAATACAGCCTTGACAGCTGTGGCTAGATCATCCAAACAGAAAATAAAGAAATATCAGTCCTCAATGACATATTAGATGAAATGGACATAATTGACATTATAGAGCACTTCATCCTAGAATATCAGACTATACATTCTTTTCTAGTGTACATGGAACATTCTCAAAGATAGACCATATATTGGGACATAAAACTAGCCTCAGCAAATTTAAGAAGATTGAAATCATACCAAGCGTACTCTCTGATCACAAGACTTTGTAATTGGATATCAACTGCAAAATGAAAGCAGAAAAAACCACAAATATGTGGAGATTAAGCAACATACTTTTTTTCTTCCTTTGCCATTTTCTTAATTTTTTTATTTATTGGGGTGACAATTGTTAGTAAAGTTACATAGATTTCAGGTGTACAATTCTGTACTACATCATCTGTAAATCCCATTGTGTATTCACCACCCAGAGTCAGTTCTCCTTCCATCACCATGTATTTGAGCCCCCTTACCCTCATCTCCCACCCCCCAACCCCCTTACCCTCTGGTAACCACTAAACTATTGTCTGTGTCTATGAGTTCTTGTTTCTCATTTGTTTGTCTTGTTCTTTTGTTGTTTTGTTGTTTTTGGTTTATATACCATATATCAGTGAAATCATATAGTTCTCTGCTTTTTCTGTCTGACTTATTTTGATTAGCATTATACTCTCAAGATCCATCCATGTTGTCACAAATGTTCCTATATCATCTTCCCACCGAATAGTATTCCATTGTGTATATATACCATAACTTATTTATCCATTCATCTATCGAAGGACATTTTGGTTGTTTCCATGTCTTGGACACCATAAACAAAGCTGCAATGAATATTGGAGCACCCGTATCATTATGTATAAATGTTTTCAGATTTTTTGGGTAGATACCCAGGAGAGGGATTGCTGGGTCATATGGTAATTCTATTCATAATTTTTAAGGAACCTCCACACTGCCTTCCATAGCAGCTGCACCAGTCTGCATCCCCACCAACAGTGTTATGAGGGTTCCTTTTTCTCCACAGCCTCTGCAACACTTGTTATTATTTCTTTTGTTGATGACAGCCATTCTGACTGGGGTAAGGTGATATCTTATTGTGGTTTTTATTTGCATATCTCTGATGATTAGTGATGTTGAGCATTTTTTCATATGTCTATTTGCCATTTGTGTGTCCTCTTTGGAGAAATGTCTCTTCAGGTCCTCTGCCCATTTTTTAATAGGATTGCTTCTTTTTTTGTTGCCTCTTTATTTTGTCGATGGATTCTTTGGCTGTGCAGAAGCTTTTAAGTTTCATATAGTCCCATTGGTTAATTTTAGCTTTTACTGCCCTAGCCTTTGGAGTCAAATTCATAAAATGCTCTTTGAACCCAAGGTCCATAAGTTTAGTGCCTATGTTTTCTTCTATGCAGTTTATGGTGTCAGGTCTTATGCTTAAGTCTTTGATCCATTTTGAATTAGTTTTGGTACATGGTGACAGATAACAGTCCAGTTTCATTCTTTTGCACGTGGCTTTCCAATTCTCTCAGCACCATTTATTGAAGAGGCTTTCTTTTCTCCATTGTATGTTTTTTGCTTCCTTATCAAAAATTATCTATCCATATTTATGTGGATTTATTTCTGGGTTCTTAATTCTATTCCATTGGTCTATGTGTCTGTTTTTCTGCCAATACCATGCTTTTTTGATTATTGTAGCTCTGTAGTACAAGCTAAAGTCAGGGAGTGTGATACCTCCACTATTATTCTTTTTTCTTAAGACTGCTTTGTCTATTCGGGGTCTTTTGTGGCTCCAAACAAATCTGATGATTTTTTGTTCTATTTCTTTAAAAAATGTCTTTGGGACTTTGATGGGGATTGTATTGAATCTGTATATTGATTTGGGTAATATGGCCATTTTAACTAGGTTGATTCTTCCAATCCATGAGCACGGAATGGCTTTCCATTCCTTTGTGTTTTCTTCAAT
The DNA here is from genome assembly GCF_004115265.2 of Rhinolophus ferrumequinum. Classification (NCBI taxonomy): domain Eukaryota; kingdom Metazoa; phylum Chordata; class Mammalia; order Chiroptera; family Rhinolophidae; genus Rhinolophus; species Rhinolophus ferrumequinum. Next base: position 38,327,683 of record NC_046308.1, on the reverse strand, counting down.
TTATTTTAAAAATGTCTTATAGTTTTCAGCATACAGGTCTTTCACATCCTTGGTTAAGTTTATTTCTAGGTATTTTATTCTTTTTGCTGCAATTGCAAAAGGAATTGTTTTTTGTATTTCTTTTTCTGAGATTTCATTGTTAGTATATAGGAATGCAATGGACTTTTGTACGTTGATTTTGTAGATGGCAACTTTACTGTATTTGTTCATTGTTTCTAATAGCTTTTCAGTGGAGCCTTTAGGGTTTTCTATCTATAGCATCATGTCATCTGCAAAGAGTGACAATTTAACTTCTTCATTCCCAATTCAGATGCCTTGTATTTTTTTCTCTTGCCTGATTGCTCTGGCAAGGACTTCCTACACTATGTGGAAAAGCAGAGGTGACAGGGGATAGTTTGTGTTCCTGAACGCAGAGCAAAGGGCTTCAGTTTTGCACCGTTAATTATGAGATTAGCTGATGGTTTGTCATATATGGCCTTTATTATGTTAAGGTATTTTCCTTCTATACCTATTTTATTAAGTGTTTTAATCATAAACGGATGTTGTATATTGTCAAATGCTTTTTCTGCATCAGTTGATATAATCATATGGTTTTTGTCCTTTATTTTGTTTATGTGATGTATCACATTGATGGATTTGCGGATGTTGAACCATCCTTGTGTCCCGGGGATGAACCCCACTTGATCGTGGTGAATAATCTTTTTAATACATTGTTGTATTCGATTAAGCAACGTACTTTTAAAGAATGACTGGATCAAAGAAGAAATCAGAGGAGAGATCAAAAGATACATAGAAACAAATGAGAATGAAAATTTTTGGGATGCAGCGAAAGCAGTTTTAAGAGGGAAATTTATATCATTACAGGCCTATCATAAGAAACAAGAAAAATCCCAGATAAGTAACCTCATGTTACACCTTAAAGAACTAAAAAAGAAGAACCAATGGAACCCAAAGTCAGCAGAAGGAAGCAAATAATAAAAATCCCAACAGAACTGAATGAAATAGTGAACAAAAAGGCAATAGAAAAATTAATGCGATAACGAGCTAGTTTTTGAAAAGATTAATAAAATTGACAAACCCTTGGCTAGACTCATTCAGATAAAAAGAGAAAAAAACACAAATAACAAAATCAGAAAAGAAAGAAGGGAAGTTATCACGGATGCCACAGAAAAACAAAGAATCATCCAAGAATACTATGAAGGACTATATGCCACCAAATTCAATAACCTAGAAGAAATGGACATGTTCTTAGAAACATAAAGCCTTCCTAGGCTGCACCATAAAGAATTGGAAAATCTAAATAGACATCACCAGTAAGGAAATTGAATAAGTCATCTGAAACCATCCCAAAAGCAAAAGTCCAGGGCCAGATGGCTTCACTAGTAAATTCTACCCAACATTCAAAGAGGATCTAATACCTGTCCTACTCAAATTCTACCAAAAAAATTGAAGACAATACTCCCTAAATCATTTGATGAGGTCAGCATTACCCTGTTACCAAATCCTGGTAAGGATAACACACACACAAAAAAAACTGCAGACCAATACCTCTGATGAACACAGATGCAAAAATCCTAAACAAAATTCTAGGAAATTGAAAGCCACAATGCATTAAAAAGATTATACATCACGACCAAGTGAGGTTAATCCGAAGGGAACAAGGATGGTTCAACATATGCAAATCAATCAATGTGATACATCACATAAACAAAATAAATGACAAAAATCATATGATTATATAAATTGACGCAGAAAAAGCATTTGACAAGATACAACATCCATTTATGATAAAACAATTAACATAATAGATATAGAAGGAAAATACCTTAACATAATAAAGCCCATATATGACAAACCCTCAGCTAAAATCATAATTAATGGTGAAAAACTGAAGGCCTTTGCTCTGCGTTCAGAAACATGACAGGGCTGTCCCCTATCACCTCTGCTTTTTCAACGTAGTATTGGGAGTCCTAGCAAGAGCAATGAGGCAAGAGAAAGAAGTACATGGCATCCAAATTTGGAATGAAGAAGTTAAATTGTCACTTTTTGCAGATGACATGATGCTATATATAGAAAATCCTAAAGACTCCACCAAAAAGCTATTAGAAACAATAAATGAATACAGTAAAGTTGTCTGCTGCAAAATCAATCTACAAAAGTCCATTGCATTTCTATATACTAACAATGAAATCTTAGAAAAATAAATAAATTGATAGATAAAGCAATTCCTTTTACAATTGCAACAAAAAGAATAAAATAACTGGGAATAAATTTAACAAAGAATGTGAAAGACCTATATACTGACAACTATAAGACATTTTTAAAGGAAATTGAAAAGACACAAAGAAATGGAAAGATACTCCATGTTCATGGATTGGAAGAATCAACATAGTTAAAATGGTCATATTACCTAAAACAATACACAGATTTAATGCAATCTCCATCAATACCCTAATGGCATTTTTTAAAGAAATAGAACAAAAAAGCATCAGATTTATTTGGAACCACAAAAGACCCCAAATAGCAAAAGCAATCCTAAGAAAAAAGAAAAATGCTGGAGGTATCACATTCCCTGACTTCAGCTTGTACTATAAGACAACAATATTCAAAACAGTATGGTATTAGCAGAAAAACAGACACACAGACCAATGGAATAGAATTGAGAACCCAGAAATAAACACACATAAATATGGACAGATAATTTTTGACAAAAAAACAAAAATCATAAAATGGAGATAAGACAACCTCTTCAAAAAATGGTGCTGGGAGAATTGGAAAGCCATGTGCAAAAGAATGAAACTAGACTGCTATCTGTCACCATGTACCAAAATTAATTCAAAATGGATCAAAGACTTAAGCATAAGACCTGAAACAACAAACTGCGTAGAAGAAAACATAGGTAGTAAACTTATGGACCTTGGGTTCAAAGAGCATTTTATGAATTTGACTCCAAAGGCAAGGGAAGTAAAACCTAAAATAAATGCATGAAAGTATATCAAAGTAAAAAGCTTCTGCATAGCAAAAGAAACGATCAACAAAATAAAGAGGCAACCCACCGAATGGTAGAAGATTTTTCAAATAATACCTCAAGTAAGGGGCTAATATCTAAAATATATAAGGAACTCATACAACTCAACAACAATAAAAGAAGCAATCTTATTAAAAAATGGGCAGAGGACCTGAAGAGACATTTCTCCAAAGAGGACATACAAATGGCAAATAGACATATGAAAAAATGCTCAACATCACTAATCATCAGAAAAATGCAAATAAAAACCACAATGAGATATCACCTCACCCCAGTTAGAATCGCTGCCATCAACAAGACAAATAGTAACAAGTGTTGGAGAGGCTGTGGAGAAAAAGGAACCCTCATAACACTGTTGGTGGGAATGCAGACTGGTGCAGCTGCTATGGAAGGCAGTGTGGAGGTTCCTCAAAAAATTACAAATAGAATTACCATATGACCTAGCAATCCCACTCCTAAGTATCTACCCCCAAAAAAAAACATTTATCCATAAAGATACATGTGCTCCACTGTTCATTGCAGCTTTGTTTACGGTGGCCAAGTCATGGAAACAACCAAAGTGTCCTTCAATAGATAAATGGATAAATTATGGTATATATACACAATGGAATACTATTCTGCCTTAAGAAAAAATGAAATAGTACCATTTGCGACAACATGGATGGATCTTGAGATTATAATGATAAGTGAAATAAGTCAGAGAGGAAAAGTAGAGAACCATGTGATTTCACTGATATATGGTATATGAAACTGAAAACAACAAAAGAACAAAACAAACAAATGAAGAAACAAAAACTCATAGACACAGACAATAGTTTGGTGGTTACCAGAGGATAAGGGGGGAAAGGGGTGGTAGATGAGGGTAAAGGGGATCCAATATATGGTGTTGGAAAGAGAACTGACTCTGGGTGGTGAACACACAATGTGCTATCTAGATGATGTATTACAGAATTGTTCACCTGAAATATATGTAACTTTATTAACAATTGTCACCCCAATAAACTTTAAGAAAAAAATCCCTCCATTTGTAAGCAGCATGCTTGTTTATGTAGAAAATCCTATATATAACAATTATCAGAACTAATAACTGCATTTAGTAAGATACAAGATTAATATGTGCAAGTCAATTACATTTTTTATGCTAACAGCGAATCATTGGAAAATAAATTTTAAAAATCCATTACGGACTGACATCATCAAAATGGCTGCGTGAGGTAAGTCTCTGGAATTTATAACAAATAGAACAAGTATAACTCCGCAAAGGACTCCCTGCACAGCAGACAGGCAAGAAGAGTCTCACTACTGAATTCACCTAAAGGTGGGCAAATTGTGCGACCAGGAGGGAAGGGAGAAGTTTGGAGACGGAGTCACGCTGGCTCAGGAAGCAGACCTAGCTCAGTGCTCGGAGCTTGATGCATCCCGGAACTACGGCAGCTGCAGAGAGGGAAGTACTCAGACTGCTAGGGTACTGTTTACGGCCACAGGGCTGAGGGGACAGCATATAACTTGGCTGAACCCAACGCTCACGGCAGAGACCTTGGAGAAAAGATTGAGGGAAGAAGGTTGGAAACGGTGGTTTCAGCCCTCACTGCCACAGAGAATGGAAGCCTTAGGCACTGAGACTAGCCGACCCCTCACTACCCTCCCAGAGCTTGCCCCACCAGCCCAGTGCTAGAAGCGGAACAGTAGCAATGTCAGATCAAAAGAATAGAAACTTTGCAGTTCTGAGAATTGTTTTCCGCAGACACAGATTTGCAGCCCAACTAGTTTCGGCAAACGGGAGGGAGCTGTGGAAGCCAGACTGGCTGTGGTGGTGGTTGCCACCATTGCTCTGGGCCAATTCTCACAACTCACCCTGCTCCTGTCCCCACCTATCTGGGCTGATCCCTGCAGGAGTAAACAGAACTGCTGAAATACATAGGCTCTGAATCTGGTGCAAGAAGAGCTTTGGAACTTCCAAAGCTCTCCGCATCCCCTCAGGGACGTGGTGCCCTATGACCCCAGAGAACTGTTAACAGAGGAGAAGCCTGACTTCTAGGGAATCCTCCCATTGTATGAGAAGCTGGAACAGTGCAGAGAAAACATAACACTCCACCAAAAAGCTATTAGAAACAATCAGCGAATACAGTAAAGTTGCTGGCTACAAAATCAACATACAAAAGTCCATTGCATTCCTGTATACTAACAATGAAATCTCAGAAAACACACACACACACACACACACACACACACACACACACACACAACCAATTCCTTTTGCAATTGCAGCAAAAAGAATAAAATACCTAGGAATAAACTTAACCAAGAATAAAATACTTAGGAATAAACTTAACCAATTAAACTTAGTTTAGTGAAAACTAAAAGATATTTTTAAAAGAAATTAAAGAAAACACAAAGAAATGGAAAGACATTCCGTGCTCATGGATTGGAAGAATCAACATAGTTAAAATGGCCATAAACCCAAAGCAGTATATGATTTAATGCAATCCCCATCAAAATCCCAATGACATTTTTTAAAGAAATAGAACAAAAAATCATCATATTTGTTTGGAACCACAAAAGACCCCAAATAGCCAAAGCAATCTTATGAAAAAAGAATAATTCTGGAGGTAGCTGACTTCAGGTTGTACTACAGGTAAACTATAATCAAAACAGTATGGTATTGGCAGAAAAACAGACACATAGACCAGTGGAATAGAATTGAGAACTCAGAAAAAAAGAAATACATAAATACCAACAGATAATTTTCGATAAAGAAGCAAAAATCATGCAATGGAGAAAAGACAGCCTCTTCAAAAAATGGTGCTGGGAGAATTGGAAAGCCATATGCAAAAGAATGAAACTGGACTACTATGTGTCTCCATGTACCAAAATTAATTCAAAATGGATCAAAGACGTAAGCATAAGACCTGAAACAATAAACTGCATAGAAGAAAACATAGGTACTAAACTTATGAACCTTGGGTACAAAGAGTATTTTATGAATTTGACTCCAAAGGCAAGGGAAGTAAAAGCTAAAATAAATGAATGGGACTAGATCAAACTTAAAAGCTTCTGCACAGCAAAAGAAACCATCGGCAAAATAAATAGGCAACCAACTGAATGGGAGAAGATTTTTGCAAACAGTGCCTCCGATAAGGGGCTAATATCCAAAATATACAAGGAACTCATACAACTCAACAACAACAAAACAAACAACCCAATTAAAAAATGGGCAGAGGACCTGAAGAGACATTTCTCCAAAGAGGACATATAAATGGCAAATAGACATATGAGAAAATGCTCAACATCACTAATCATCAGAAAAATGCAAATAAAAACCACAATGAGATATCACCTCACCCCAGTTAGAATGGCTATCATCAATAAGACAAATAGTAACAAGTGTTGGAGAAGGTGTGGAGAAAAAGGAACCCTCATACACTGTTGGTGGGAATGCAGATTGGTGAAGCCGCTGTGGAAGGCAGTGTGGAGGTTCCTCAAAAAATACGAATAGAATTACCGTATGACCCAGCAACTCTCTCCTGGGTGTCTACCCAAAAGTTCTGAAAATATTTATCCATAAAGACACGTGTGCTCCAATGTTCATTGCAGCTTTCTTTATGGTGGCCAAGACATGGAAACAACCAAAATGTCCTTTGATAGATGAATGGATAAAGAAGTTGTGGCATAAATACACAATGAAATACTATTTGACAGTAAGCAAAGGTGAAATAGGACCATTTGTGACAACATGGATAGATCTTGAGGTTATAATGCTAAGAGAAATAAGTCAGACAGAAAAAGCAGAGAACCATATGATTTCACTGATATGTGGTATATAAACCAAAACCAACAAAAAAAAAAACAAGACAAACAAATGAGAAACAAAAACTCATAGACACAGACAATAGTTTAGTCTTACCAGAGAGTAAGGGGGGAGGGAGGTGGTTGATGAGGGTATAAAGGGGATCAAATATATGATGATGGAAGGAGAACTGACTCTGGGTGGTGAACACACAATGGGATTTATAGATGATGTAATGCAGAATTTTATACCTGCAATCTATGTAACTTTACTAACAACTTTCACCCCAATAAACTTTAATTAAAAAAAAAAATCCACCATGTTAACATCATAAAATATGAAATACTTAGGAAGAAATTTTCAAAAATATGTGTGCAGTGAGTTGAATTGTGGTTATCAAAAGACATGTCTACCTGGAACCTCAAAATGTGACCTTTTCTTTTCTGTTTTTGAAAAGGGGTTTATGCAAATATAATTAAGGTAAAGATCCCAAGATGAGATCATCTTGGATTAGGTTTGTTCCAAAATCCAATGGCAGTGTCCTTTTAAGGGAGAGAAAAGGAGAAGACACTGAGACATAGAAGGAGAAGACCATGTGAAGACAGAGGCAGAGAGATTGGCTAGGGAATGCCAAGAATTGCTCACAGACACCAAAAGATAGGCAAGGAACAAATTTTCTCTCCGAGCATCCAGAGGTAACCAGCCTGCCTTGTTGAAATCAAATTCACTTCTGTGTTGTGCAGAAGTGAAAAAGAATTGTGCATGAAGGAAAGAGAAAATTTGTCCTAATATCTTTTTTGAAACTGGCACTTGTAGTCAATATTTCACTGGACATCCTAGCAATTGTAATAAAGCAAGAAAAACAAAAGGCATAGGTTAAAAAACTCTTGGCATATTAGGAATAGAAAGAAATTGTCCCAATTTCATAAAGGACATTCTGTAAAAAACCTATTGTTAACATCTTCCTTAATGGTTAACTATAAAATTATTACCCTCTAAAATTAGGAACAAGGGAAGGATGCCCTCTTATAAATTACTGCTCTGTACTTGAATCTTAGTCTGCTGCCTCCAAACTCTTTCTGCTTAATTGAACTACTGTCTTGTTCCTGTTTGTTGCTACCCACATCGTAGCATGACCCTGGCTGGGTCTTGGCCCTCTCTGGATTCTAGTATAACCATGTATAAAACGGGAATGCTGTGCTCTCAGACACTCTGAACCGATCTACTAAAGACAAATAAAAAGGCCCATTGGAGATACAAACACTATTCTAATTTGCAAGAAGAACAGATTCTCTTATTGCTGATGTTACTAAAGGTAATCTAACTGGTGGTTTTAATCTAACTATTAATATTTCTGTACCAGTTTAAAAGAGCCGATCTAGAAAGTGTCATAATTTTTAACTCTCAAAATATTTTTTCTTTTAAAATAGTATGTGGCCTGGAGAATGAAGAGTATGGCCACATGTACATTCTTAGAAGAATGTAAAAATAGTGACGGAAGAAAAGAATGTAACATATCACCTGATACATGAAAAGCCCACCTAGATACTGATAAGGACTCACAAATAGCTGTGAAGAAGCTTAAGACAAACCCTGCCATTCTGAGCCAACCATAGCACTTCTTAATCTTCCAGTAATAAAAGAGTTGTGATCTTCAAATTTACTTTTTCCATTTTCCATCTCTACCCAAAGTCCGTGTGCCTAGCTTACTGTTCAGTGCTTGGCTCTCAGCGCACCATTCCATGACTCACTGGGGACAGCACTGCTCAGAAGCACTGAAAACAACAGTATTCCCGTTAATGGAATAAAAAATGGCCACCAGTGAAATTAACAAAGTGTTGTATATTTGGAAGAAGGCAGCCCAAATGGGAGTAGAGTATTTTATCTTTATTTTTATAGTGTCATATTAAGCTACATTTTTATTTCATCAGCTTGCTTACAGGAAACTCTGTATTTCTCCCCTTTCTAGACATGAGATTTTGCTTTCTATCCCTAAAAAATGTACTAACTTGTGACCTAATAATCTATAATGTAAATAGAGCAATACATCCTGTTCTCCTCCTTACCCAGAGGTCAATATTTCTTCAGCTTCAACTTCCTAGAGCACACCCTAGAATGCAGAAATGAGCAGATCAAACACTTTTGAACACTCAATGTAGCAAACTGAATGTCTCCACAATAAAGCTATATGTCTTTCTTTTACAGTCCCATTTAGAACTGTATACTGACTCATATCACTTACAATTCATGACAACATTGGTTAACTTGACTAGGTAGAACTGAAGACGTTTTGGAGTAACAAACTACAAGTGAAGTGGGGGAGCAGCTGAGGGGCCACACGAAGAGCAGGAAAAACAACTACTAACAGCTGACTACTAAAATGACTGAAAAGCAAAAGAAAGACTTGAGAGCACAGAATTCAACAATGGCAATTCTTAGAGGATAACCCTTAGCCACCAAATGTGTTAGGTACAGAAAATGGTTTGCTTTAAAGCAGCGGAAAAGGTAGAAGTTGTTGTGATGGCTGATAGGTAAACTTTTGTTCTTATGAAAATTGACGTTCATGGAAGATTTTGTTCCTTGATAAATAGGATAGCTGAGGCATTGCTAATATAATTGAAGAGGGGGCCTCATTTAGCACTTTTGTTTGGCCATTGTACATTATTTTCTCTCTTGCTCTTGCATGTAGAGCGTACATATGCCCAGAGAGGGCAAGCCCATGGGACTTTTGCCCAGTAACTGCTTACTTAGGAGAAGCACAATCAATCAGGTGCTTGATGAATATCTGGTGATGATGATCAAGAGCTTATTAATAGGGTCTTTTCTAAAGGCTGATTAATGTGGTTTAAGTTAATATCTTTTCATTCTGTCTTTGCACTCATTTATGTGTGGGGTTGGGGGATGTGTAGAGTGACTATAGACTGAACACTCATGGAAAAAAAGTAGAATGTTCTACTTTTTAAAAGTAGGTAGATAGCTTTGTCAGAATACTTCCAATGGTTAAAGAATGAGATACCCAAGATTTTACTCGTATGACTCATTTTATTATTTGGACATAATTTATCTTAACCAAATTGCATTTCAAAGACTTTCCTAACTATATTTACCATTTGCCACATTTTAAATGGATTTGCAAAGTTCAGAGATCTTTGGTTCAATCAGAAACACTATTTATTACTTTTGCAGTAATCCACCTATGTGACCGGAAACCGAAAGGTCCTGACAGCTACTATAATCCTACAATTCTGCCATGCCACAGAGGAGTGCACTTATGTTTTTACTTGCATATACCATTCCACAGAAACCCTTCTCTCTATGCTGATGGGTGATGATTCTTCAGCCTTAGTCTCTCATCTAAGAGTTACTCTTATCTTTTATCACCATTATGTCAAACACAGAAACAATAAACCCAAATTCGTTCTAAACAAGATTTCCTTTACCAATTCCTCTGCTTCTGCCTATTGAGGCATCATTCTTCCAGATTTAAAATCTGGGTGTTATCTTGGATTTGCCCAACCTCCTCCCTCCCCAAATCCATTTTTAGTTACAAAGTTCTATTGCTTTTCTGTGGAACATGTGTCTTTTATCTGTTGCTTCCTCTCTACTGTTCACTATTGTCTTTGTCTAACTTCTGCGCCTCCTCACCTCCTGGATAACTCTAGCAGCTTCCCTACTAGCCTCCCTCCCTCTAGTTTCTTCCCCCTCCAGTCCATCTGGAGTTCCATTAACAGAATACTCTGCTTTAAATTCTGCTTTTATTTTGTCATTCTCTAGACCCAAATCTTTACTGGCAACTTATCACATACCATTTCATATCTATAAGGCCATACGTGCAAGAAAACTCCACAAGCACTAAAACAATACATAATTATTGTTGCAACAATGGTTATTCCTGGCCTTTAGGAAATGACATAACGTGATCCATCTTCTCTGAATTATAACCTTACTTGAAACTGCTAGCCTACGTGTTACCTTAGGCTCCAGTTAGCTTCAGGCTCAGCACTGTCAAAGGGCAAGTCCTGCTCGTCTCTCACCACATGCTCCCTCTAGAGGGAGACACAGAGGCTGCATGCAAGTACAGGAGGGAGCTTTCCATACTGTGAAATGATCTGTCTTTGACCCTATCTTGTTTATTTTATTAGACCTTGAGTGAAAATAGATTATATTCTTATCAAATCTGCAGATATTAAAAGTGGGGGGAAACAAAAGCTATGCCAGATGACAAGATCAAAGTTCAAAAGAAAAAACAAAAAAAAAAAACAAGAGGTCAAAACAAAGAGCACAAAAATGACAGAAATAAATAAGTTATGAATGTTAGGTTCAAAGCTAACTGAACTGAATAGGGAAGACCTCTTATAATAATTATTCTAAAATATTTCCAGAGGAAAAGATCAGCATGAGGGTGAGGGCATGAGGAATAGAGTGAGTTGAGTAGGAATGGATAATTTATAAGAAAATATAATACAAACCAAGCCAAAGTTTTTTGTTTTGTGTTAGTTTCTGAAATTTTATTATTTTTAATACATACATTTCACAAACAGAAAACTTCTAACACCACACAGAATTCCATAATGTTTAAATTTCATCAACATTCTTTAACTATTAACACTGTCTTTGCTCAGAAAAGTATAATCCAAGACATCTTGACAAGAAATCTTTACTGACAAGAATACATTTGAGCTGAAGAGCCAGAACACTCTTAGGTTGTATTAATAGAATTATGTTTTCTAGAACAGGGGCGAGGCTAATTACATGGTATTCTCCACTGATTGAATAGCTTGAGAATATTTTCAATTCTGGTTGCCGTATCAATTGATAAACAAATACACGAAGAAATGCGAAGAAACTGAAAATCACATATAGTATATAGATTTATTCATGGTTACCTGACAGGGGCATTAAGAAAGGACATATTGTCCATACTTTAAAGGAGCACCCTATAAAAGAAGAAGCAGATTTATTCCCTGTAGCGAAAAGAGGGAAGAACAAGATCTGTTGGTAAAAGTTTGGAGGAAGTAAATTTTAGCTCAATAGATTTTTTTGCCTATCAGTGAAAGACATCAATCAATGAAATAAGATCTCTTGAGAAATTAACTACTTGTCATTAGAAGTGTTCAAGTATAGATTGAGTGACATCATCATAGGAATATTTTTTTTGGCATTCATAGAGTGCAGTGAGTTAGACTAGATAACCTGAAGGTTATCTTTTTTTCATGTCTCAGGTGTGATATTGCTGGCCCAGATCTGTAATACTCTCCCTCTCCCATCTCTATACAACATTGATCATATTTGCTATTGATTCATAGACATCTGTCCTTCTCAGTAGACTGGGAGCTTCTAGAAGATAGACATTCTGGTTTTTATCTATATATTCTGGGTTTCTAGCACTGTTCCTAAGGAGCTCAGGTATTCAATATATTTCAGTGAATTATAAAGTTCTACCTAGGAAAATCTTATCTACCCTTCAAAGTCTAGCAAGAGTTCCCACTTTCCCTAACAAGCCTCCCCTAATCATTCCTATAATTCTGTATACACAACTTGCCAGAATGTAGTTCTCTACATATTTCCTCATATAATGTTGTTTAATGTGTGCCATACCTATGTTCCCAAGTAGACTGTCAGCTTTCAGTGAACAAAGGAATACCCTTTAAAAATTATGTCAACTACTTATCATCATGCTCATCACTGAATTGATTAGTGATAAGGTACTTGCTGACTGAGTAATTGAAAAGTAATCTTCTAGAAAATTTTAACATTAAAAAATCATCTTCCACTTGTTAATCACCAAGAAAAAATGTAACTTTGTAGTGGAGAAATGTGGTACACTACCTTAACCCAGTTATCAAAATTAAACATCATGAGTAAGACAACATATTGACATCATTGACATCATCTCTTCTGTGTCATTTTTTTCCAAAAATTAGTAATCTCAATCTAATCATGGGAGAACATCACATAAATCCAAACTGAGGAACAGTTTACCAAATATCTGTCTGGTAGTATTCTTTAAAAGTATCAGGGTTATGGAAGACAAAGAATGGCTGAAGAACGGTCACAGATGGGAGTAGATTAAGGAAACCAAATGCAATGTGGGATGCGAGACTGGATCCTGGACTAGAAAAAGGACGTTAAGGAGAAAAGTTGTGAAACTCTAATTAGGTCTGTAGATTAGTTAGTAGTATTATAACAATGTTAATTTCCTGGTTTTGGTCATTGTACTGTGGGTATAAAGATGTCAACATTAGAGGAATCTAGTTGAACACTACTCTTTGGCAGCTTGTCTGTAAGTCTAAAATTACTTTAAAATAAAAATAAATCATGTTTTGGTTTTCAATAACAAATTAACAAAAGAAGAGCATCGAGGCAAAGTTTATACACTTTTAAGACGAAATGTTCACTGGAGATAAAGGACATGAGTGGGGCCAAACAACTAAGACAGCTACCTTTGACCAAAACAAGAAAATATAGCCAATTCTTGTTATTTGCATAGTTACGTTCTATAGAGTTACTGTGAACACTGAATTAGTGAATACTGAAAAACTGCTCTTAGCAGAAATGCAGGATTAGTTTCCTGAAAGCCTCCGGTCATGTTTTCATCAACTGATCAATACAAGATCTTTTTTTATATGTCTTTCTGCTTAAAGACAACTTATTTAATATATATTATTGATTCATTATCATTGAACTCATGGACAATAGCCCTATAACTCATGCTTGAATGAAGCTTATCTCGTACATGTATTTTCTCCATAAGGGATATCACAGCTTTTTGTGCTTAGGAACACTAGACAGCTCCTCAACATTACACCTGGAGGCCATTTTGAACGGTGAAATCATCAGTAAAAGTGTGAAAATGCAAAAACCTTGGCACTAAATAGATCTCAAAAAAGACACAGTATGAGAGCTATAACAAGAAGGCAGAGTGTTGCCTTGTTTGACGTCAGCTGGGAATGTGTTTTTCAGCTGACAAAAATTTTTCATTGCTCTGTGCATGTCTGCAAATGACCATAAAAGCATTGTCAGTACTAATTTAGGTTTTCAAATAAATATATTTCAGTGAGTTGGAGAATTTGCAAATATGGAATTAATGAATAATGAGGATTGATTGTACCTTTAAACACATCCAATGATTATAAATTTACATGCCCTCACCTTTAGTGAATAAGAGAATAAGTATAATATTTACATTTGAAATGATAAATTAAATTTCTGAAAAATTAGACACTATTCAGTTATCAGAATTATTCAGTTATCAGAACCTGGCAGAAAGAGTGGGGCTTCTTCACTGAGATTTCCCATTTTCATATCACAATTTTCTTAGAGTTGGAGACAGTTCATGGAAATTTGTGAACTTTCATTCAGTTTCAGGGAGTTATAATTCTATGATTTGGTTCTCAGTTCATGGTCTTTTACCCCACCTTGTCTACATTGAGGGCCTTTCAAGAACCCTAGCCTCTAATAGTCACAGGATATAAAGTATAGCATAGGGATATAATATAGTCAATAATATTGTAATAACTATGTATAGTGTCAGATGGGTAATAACTCATTGGGGTTATCATATTGTGAGGTATATAGATGTCTAATCACTGTGTTGTTTTGTACTCCTGAAACTAATAACAAAAAGGACCCTAACATCATAAAACGATATTTATCTCCTTTCCATTTTTGTCATCACTACACATGGCCACAACCTGAATTTCATCATTATCTGGAACTGCTTCACTTTCAGGAAATCCCCTCTTAATTATCACATATCCACTCCTCACCTCCATTGAAGGTATTCAATTTCTATTTATGACATAAAACTCCCAAATTCCTATGTATCCTGCAACTAATCACTCTCTTCTAGCTGTACTTCAACTTTATTTAGTTGGTAACACTTGTGAAGTCATTTCAATGATTTTTTTTTTCACTAGCACCACAGGATCTATATCTTTTAACCTTTAACATCTTTTCATTTTCCAAATTATGATCTTGAGTCATCACTGTTTGTTTCCTCTCCTTCTATTCCTGGTCTGCCAAGTACTTCTGTAAAAATTCCCAAGACCATACAGTTTAAATCCAAAATTAATTAATTTACTTAATCAACCTTCAACAATTCTTTACTCTTCTTATCCTTATTTATCTACTGTTGAATCCCAATTGCACTGACAGGATTTGCTAAATATTCCCTCCTTTCTACACACACTGCCAACACTCTAGTTCAGACTGACACATAGATCACCTATCTATGGTAATAAATTCTTAACTAGTCTCCCACATCATGCCCTGTTCACTTTATAAGCTAATTAATCACTTTAAATTAGATAGTGATCATCCACATGCTCTCCATAGCTACCTGGAGAAATTCCAAACATCTTTACATGTCATTCATGTCCCTTTATGAAATGATTTCAGAGTATCTGTGTTGACCAGAATAATGAATGTGCCAGTTAAGAAAAACTCCTGGTGGCTAATTTATAAATAGTCTCTAGTAGTCATTGCTAAACAGTAGTCATGAGGGCCTCCCATACCCTCTGCATTACAGCGAAAAACCACAGATTGAGCTGTAAGCCTCCTGCACTGCACTCCTGCTATCTGAGTTAACCCTTACAAGAGACCTCATAGGATAGAAATTTGACCAATAGAAATTTGACAGAGACTTTCCCCATCTAATCAGAGCTGTGGAACTATATCTTCGTTTGCATCTTCACTGACTAATCGGAGGAGCTCCTTTCCAATCAATCAGGATGGTGCTATGAGGATTTGGAGTTCTCATCTGCATAGAAAGACCAATCAAGAATTGGAGGGTAGGCACTTTTCTCTAGATATGCCAGCTTTACCTCTGCCTCTAGGAAATGAATTTTCAGTTTCATCAAAGCCTGCATTTCCCCTGTCTGAGCTATAACACTGGAACTGTAATACCAGAGCCACCTTGCTCCAGCTGCCTCACAGGTGAGCCACTTCTACAGAGCTCTGTCATAGCCAAGTTGTTCCACAGTACAGCTATTTCACAATTTAGCTGTTTCACAACCAAGCTATTTTCACTGAATAAAGTGTCTCTCCCCCTTCACTACACCCCAAACTGGGGACTCCTTTGGCGTTGAATTAGTGGTGATGACTCTCAGTTGATACCTGTAAAGACTTTTCTTCTATTAAACCAATTTGCATACTATGTCTAAGCTCAAATGAACTATTTCTGGTCCTAGATAGGTACTACTTCTCTCCAATCAAGCCCCTTATTTACACTTTTCTTCTTTTCAGAAATATTTTGCTCCCAATCTATGTCCCTAAAAATCTTACCCATTCTTCAAGCACCAACTTAAAATACATTATCTTCCATGAAGCCTCCTCTGATTCCACAACTGGAAATTTCTGACCATAGCACTTTGGAATTGTACGTAATGCGTTTGTATTTGTGAAGTAGTTATTTTGTAATTATTTTATTCTCCTCGCTATGTTTCAAGATCTCTGAGGGCAGGAAATATATCTATCTTACATTCACCACAGTGCCAAACATAAATTCTCAGCAAGTACTATTTAATAGCTGAATGAATAAATGTGATATATATCTAGTATAGTAGTCTCCCTGTATCTGAGGGGGATACATTCCAAACCCCCCGTTTGATGCCTGAAACCACAGATATTACTGAACCCTGTATATGAAGTGTGATCAAAAACTACATGAATGTTTAAATTAAAAAAAACTTTTTTTATTACAGTCAAAGAAAAATTACCCTTAATTCCCCTCAAAATACCCCCTCACTTCAAACACACTTATCCCATAGTTCTTGCCACTTTCTGAAGGAGTTCTACAAGTCCTCTTTTGTGAGTGTCTTTAGTTGCGCTGTCGTGGCTGCCTTCATATCCTGAATTGATTCAAAATGTTTATATTTCATGGTCATTTTGTCTTTGAGGGAAGAGCCAGAAGTCCCAAGGTGCCAGATCTGGTGTATAAGGTAGATGAGGACACACCATAATGTTTTTTTGACAGAAATTGCCATACCAGAAGTGATGTGTGACATGGAGCATTGTCATGATGGAGGATGAAACCGTTTGCCCATTTCTCAGGCTGTTTTCTATGCACCTCATTTCTTAAACACTCACGAATACACTCACAAAAGAGGACTTCCAGAACTGCTTCAGAAAGTGGCAAGAACTATGGGATACGTGTGTTCAAAATGAAGGAGAGTATTTTGAAGGGGATTAATGGTAATGTGTCTTTAATGTAATATTTTTTTTAATTCAAACATTCACCATATTTTGTGATCACACTTCATATACTATGTTTTTTCCTATACATACATATAGTAAAGTTTAATTTATAAATTAGGTATAGTAATAGATAGACAACACCAATTAATAATAAAATGGAACAATTTTAATGAGATATTGTAATAAAAGTTATGTGAATGTGGTCCCTTTCTTTCTTTCTCAAAATATCATATTATACTGTGTGCATATGCTGGACAAAGAGACCATTTACATGTGGGCAGGACGGAGTGGGATAGCTCAAGATATCATCACATTACTCAGAACAGAGTGCAATTTAAAATTTATAAATTGCGTATTTCTGGAATTTTCCATTTAATATTTTCTGACTGTAGTTGACTGTGGTTAACGGAAACGATGAAAAGCAAAACTGAAAATATTGGGGACTACTATAAATGCCTAATATGGATATGAATATAATATATACAATGGATATATAATATAATCTATGCATAACAGAGACGATTAAACAAGTATAACACATTGTTAATGGCTCATATTATCGATAACTTAAAACGTGAACTAGACATGGGGAAAAGAGTACATGGGGAAAAGTGTAGTACATTAATAATTATTTGTGAAATGTAATTGATTGGAATAAAACAATGAGTGGTTGACTATTGTAGCATAAACTCTTTACATAAAGTTGTACTGAAAGCCTTCCAGATAGACAGATTCATTTAGTTCATTCCTGGGATTAAAAAATAAAATATAACATAAGAATAAATGTATTCAGGAGACATCATCAAAATGGCAGCGTGAGGTGACCCTCTGGAAATCTCCCATGGAATTTACAACAAATTCAACAACTATAACTCCACAAACGACTCCTTGCACAGCAATCAGTCAAGACAAAGAGTCTCAATACTGAATTCACCGAAAGGTGGGCAAATTGTATGAGCAGGGGAGGAGGGAAGAGAGAAGTGCAGAGAGGGAACCGCGCGAACACAGGATGCAGATCTTCAATAAGTGGTTCTGGGAGAATGGGATAGCCATGTGTAAAAGAACGAAACTGGACTGCTATCTGTCACCATGTACCAAAATTAATTCAAAATGGATCAAAGACTTAAGCATAAGACCTGAAACAATAAACTGCATAGAAGAAAACATAGGTACTAAACTTATGGACCTTGGGTTCAAAGAGCATTTTATGAATTTGACTCCAAAGGCAAGGGAAGTAAAAGCTAAAGTAAACGAATGGGACTATATGAAACTGAAAAGCTTTTGCACAGCAAAAGACACCATCGACAAAATAAAGAGGCAACCAACTGAATGGGAGAAGATTTTTGCAAACAGGGCCTCCGATAAGGGGCTAATATCCAAAATATACGAGGAACTCATGCAACTCAACAACAAAAAAACAATCAACCCAATTGAAAAATGGGCAGACGACCTGAAAAGACATTACTCCAAAGAGGACATACAAGTAGCAAATAGACATAAGAAAAAATGCTCAACATCACAAATCATCAGAGAAATGCAAATAAAAAACACAATGAGATATCACCTCATCTCAGTCAAAATGGCTATCATCAATAAGACAAATAGTAACAAGTGTTGGAGAGGCTGTGGAGAAAAAGGAACCCTCATACACTGTTGGTGGGAATGCAGACTGGTGCAGCCGTTATGGAAGGCAGTGTGGAGGTTCCTCAAAAAATTACGAATAGAATTACCATATGACCCAGGTATCTACCAAAAAAATCTGAAAACATTTATACATAAAGACACTTGTGCTCCAATGTTCATTGCAGCTTTGTTTACGGTGGCCAAGACATGGAAACTACCAAAGTGTCCTTTGATAGATGAATGGATAAAGAAGTTGTGGTATATATACACAATGGAATACTATTTGGCGGTAAGAAAAGATGATATAGGAACATTTGTGACAACGTGGATGGATCTTGAGAGTATAATGCTAAGAGAAATAAGTCAGACAGAAAAAGCAGAGAACCATATGATTTCACTGATATGTGGTATATAAAACAAAAACAACAAAAGAACAAGACAAACAAATGAGAAACAAAAACTCATAGACACAGGCAATAGTTTAGTGGTTACCAGAGGGTAAGGGGGGTGGGGGGTGGGAGATGAGGGTAAAGGGGATCAAATATATGGTGATGGAAGGAGAACTGAATCTGGGTGGTAAACACACAAGGGATTTATAGATGATGTAATACAGAATTGTACAGCTGAAATCTATGTAATTTTACTAACAATTGTCACCTCAATAAATTAAAAAAGAAATTACAGATAGAATTACCATATGACCCAGCAATCCCTCTCCTTCGTGTCTATCCAGAAAATTTGAAAACACTTTTCCATAAAGACACCTGTGCTCCAATGTTCATTGCAGCTTTATTTATGGTGGCCAAGACATGGAAACAACAAAAATGTCCTTTGATAGATGAATGGATAAAGAAGTTGTGGTATATATACGCAATGGTATACTATTCAGCAGTAAGAAAAGATGAAATAGGACCATTTGTGACAACATGTATGGATCTTGAGATTATAATGCTAAGCGAAATAAGTCAGACAGAAAAAGCAGAGAACCATATGATTTCACTGATATGTAGTATATAAACTGAAAACAACAAAAAAAAAACAAGAAAAACTAATTAGAAACAGGAACTCTTAGACACAGACAATAGTTTAGTGGTTACCAGAGGGTAAGGGGGGAGGGGGATGATAGATGAGGGTAAGGGGGTTTAAATATATGGTGATGGAAGGAGAACTGAATCTGGGTGGTGAACACACAAGGGATTTATGGATGATGTAATACAGAATTGTACACCTGAAATCTATGTAACTTTACTAACAACCGTCACCCCAATAAACTTTAATTAAAAAAAGAAAAGAAAAATGCATTCCATGAATACTTAAATTGAAAAGACATTGCTAGACATAGTTAATACTGTAATGGTACATCACTTAATTAAAAAGTCCTACGAAGGACTTTTTAATTTTAAGGGAAAAAAGTACCTCAGTATTTATTGTCTGTTCCATTAATACAGTAAATACTAATGAAACAAATCACCATCATTGCTATCACTACTACCATCACCATACAATATATTCCTTAGTTTAAAAAACCATGAAAAACTACTAGAAATGTAGCTCAGTAGGAAACTACAACAACTGTAGAAGCTTAGTAACATTAAGCAAAATGATATGTGGTATATAAACCATTCATTATCTTCATGACCATGATGGTTTTACTTACAGTCAATGAACAGTGCAGAAAAAGGTACATCAAGTAAGATTACTATTCCCAGTGAGTTTTGTCTCGTTGCAGGGAAACTGAATATGATTACTCTGAGATAAAAATTAAGTAATGAAATTTAGTCAATTCTGTTCTAATAAGCATTAAAATATTTCTCTTTGGGGCTTATTCTATGTACCTCTTGTATAATAAACCCTTTAATTTCTGGGAGCTCCCAACATACTGAGGAAACTTTTAAAATCCAAGCCTCAGATGCACCCTATTTTGATTTGGCTATTGAACCTGTTTCAAATTTAATCATGTGCATCGAAACAACAGCAAAATGAAAGGGGACATTTCTGTAGATGCTACAAAATGCAATACAAAACTTAAATGTGGGGTACACATGTCACTTGTGTTTAACATTTCCTAAATCACATGCCTGTCAAAAACTGTTTACTGAAAGAAAATTAGGTTCAAGTCTACCAACACATTAAACAACTATTATGTTTCAGCCTGGAAATAAAATGATTAAAATATTATCCATGCCATCAAAGAATTCACAAAAACTATCAGTAAAATAGAAATATATAGCACTCATGTAATAGAATAGGTAGCTGTTCAAACAAGTTTATATGGGCACAAAAGAAAGATCAGCCTGAGAGACGTGAGAGGGAAACATGAAGAGACAAAGTGACCTTTTATCTAAACTTTGGAAGATACAAACAGTCAAAACAAAATATATCCTCAACCATGAACACAGCCCTCAGCAGGAATCTAAGTTGTAGGGCAATTTCAAAACATGAGCTATGCAAGTAATTGAGATTAAAGATAAATCATAGGTAGAATGTATAATAAGACACTAAACTGTGATAAGTTAGTAAAATGAGTTATGTTCATGAGGGTGATATTTTCACTTAAATGATAAGACTACAGGATGAAGAATATACATTATATTCCATACTGAATTTATTGTGGAAAGTGACCCTGGGAAATGTCTTTTCTTGACACAGAGGGGGTTGGGAGTGACTTCCTGGGATTTTTAATATATGCTATCAAAAAGCCTGTAGAAAAATGATCATTTTTAAAGAAATGCTTTAGTTGAAGGATAAGCGACATAATCAACAGTGCAATAAGTATAGGTTGTCAGAAAACAATGCATTATAGTCACATGGCCTTTCTCCACTGTGCTGAAATAGAAGGGATTTCTAAATGTAAATCAGGACTGAAAGCAGAAAGCAGAAAAAAATAAAAATGACCAATTATCAAGCTCTCAGATAGAATTCTTCACTACTCCCATTTTTGTCAGAAAGGATCACAACAAGAAACCTCCTTTGAAAATAAATAATGGCCTGGAGTTTATCCAATTGTCTTAAGAACATAATCTATTGGCAATATTAGGGTTTTTTTATCTTTTTTTTTTAATTAAAGTTTATTGGGGTGACAATTGTTAGTCAAGTTACATAGATTTCAGGTATATAATTCTGTGATACATCATCTATATATCACATTGCGTGTTCATCACCCAGAGTCAGTTCTCTTTCCATCACCATATATTGGATCCCCTTTACCCTCATCTACCACCCCTTTCCCCCCTTATCCTCTGGTAACCACCAAACTATTGTCTGTGTCTATGAGTTTTTGTTTCTTCATTTGTTTGTTTTGTTCTTTTGTTTTCAGTTTTATATACCACACATCAGTGAAATCATGTGGTTCTCATTGGTCTTCTTAATTAGTATATCTTACCTACCGTCTTCTAACCAGTGTATGCCAGAGTGAGTTGGGCAAGCAATCAGGTGAGAAACTCTAAGCTCTCTGGAAGAAAGATCTCTTGACTGTCCCTATAAGTATTTGTAAGAGGGCATGATGTCAGGTATGTTGGAGATTTGATTTAAAAATTAAAAAAACATCAACAACAATACAAACAGTTTTGATTTTTATTCCCAGATAGACAATTCAAAGCATTACCTTATGGTGGAAAGGATAAAATGTCTGTACAACACAGAGGACAAATGAAAAGTCCTTAAAAAATGTTGTCTGTGCCACCACAGTCCTGAGAAAACTACTGTCTATGAAAAAAATTGAGATTCTTCCCAACGCTTCATTTGTCTAGATAAATGGAGCCCAAGGCACAAAAACAGAATCTTAATAAAGTTGAAATGCACCATGATTATGCTTTATTTATCATGCTTGTAGTTTTCTAGTAATTTTTATTTTTTGATCATTCCTAATATTTTTAACTTCCCAAGTGTTTGGGATAGAATGTGAAATTAAAACAATTAAACCAAATCTCCACTGGAGAGCTTTCTTGATAAATATGGCAAAGGTTCACTGATTTAACAGGATAACACTTTTATAGTTTGCTGGTGGCAGAAAACTAATCCACTATTGGGAAATTCTGACATCCAAAATCTATACATTGAGATGCTGGAGGGGAACTACAGAGAACATCTACGATTTTATCCAATTTAGAAAAGTCACGAGTCATCCTGGCTCACTTTTCTTAGCATTAGTCATACTACATTTCTTAAGCTTCTGAATGTGTTTCTATGTAAATAAACTATGTAGTTCACTTGGGGATAAAAGTCACAGTATACACAGATTATAAAGAACTCTTAGATCATCCAATCTGGCCCTCAAGAGATAGTCCCTAGATAGGAAACGTAACTGCTGATCTTTGCCAAGAGGACAAGAAGAAACAGTTGACAAAACTATTTCCATGCTTTTCTTTTTTGTTGTTTTAACTCATCTAATAGTGCTTTGGTCACTTCCAAGCAGACGAGTAAAATTATTATTAAACAGTTTCACTTATCAGGGGGACCAAAGTTAACTTATCTGAGTAGACAATGTTCTAACCACCTCCATTTGTTGAAGAAATGATCTTGCTTGCAAAATATGAACAGTGAGAATCTGCTCTTTGAACTAGCCTTCCTTTCGGTAAAGAATATCAAAGGGCAAGTACTTCCTAACTGTTTTTCCTAATTTATTTGCACTATATTCAGAGCAATTAGATATTAAAACATTGTTTTGCACAAAGTAGGAAAAGAATATAATAAAATACAAGATGATATCAACTTAACTTTATGAATAAAAGTGTTTTCCATTTCCATTTGCTATATTTCATGGAATTTGGAGTAATTTTGAAATGTAAAGTATGGAGAAATTTGGCATTATGGTAAATGTCAAATAGCAAATCAGCAATAGGTAACCCAAAGAAATAGTGAAGATACCTATTCTGTTAACTATTCCCTTTACTCTGTAGTTCTTAAACCCTATTTCAGTCATACACCTCTGCTCATATTATACTCAGAAAATTATGAATACTACTGAAGAGGTGAAAGCCACATAGTAAATATATAAAAAATAGTGCAAATAGGAAAAACTAACAAATAGTAGGGGATGACTTGGAAATGGAAAAGGAAAATTAGATCTAAATATTTTAAATAGAATTCTTTCTCTTCTACGAAACTGAAATCAACCTAACTCATGAAGTAAATCTATTTTCATCGAGCTAGAATTTTCAAAGTGGCTATATGTGTCATGTGAGATTATTAAAAATGCTGTTGGAAAAAAAATAATGTGGTACTTGACTTGTTGACGTCTGTATCCTAAGTCAAGAGCTTACATTCCATTTAAGCCTACAACAAATTTGAGGACTTCAGAGGAACTCAGTAAAGCTCTCCATGTAAACTGAGCATGCACTGTGAACTATGTCCTTTGAGGGTTTTGCAAAAAATTATAAAGGAGGTATTAGTAAGCCCTTCCAGAGCTTACTGTATTATGGAAAACATAAATATCTACTCCCTCATCCCTCATCTTCCACACAGGATGGAGACTGAGTGACTAATTTCTATTTAGCTTAAGTTGACTTTAGCTAGAAATTCAAAGTCCAGACAAGAAAACAGCACACTCAGATGAGAAAACTGAGGGAAGTTTAATGAAATAATTATATATAGTTGACTCAATATGGGGGTTAGGGTGCTGACCCCTACACAGTAAAAAAAAAAAATCAATGCATAACTTTTGACTCCCCAGTTGTCCCTGGTATCCAGGGAGAATTGGTCCCAGAACCCCTGACAGATAACAAAATTCGAGGATGTTCAAGTCCCTTATATAAAATGGTGTAGGACAATGAATATACAGACAGCCCTTTGCAACCGTGGTTGGTTGAATCCCAATGCAAAACATAGGGATACGGAAAACCAACTGTATAACTACTGAAAAATATCTGCTTATAAGTAATCAAAGCTGGACATTTCAAACCCATGTTGTTCAAGGGCCAATGTATTTACAAGATTGGGTGGAGTTAAGAGAGACCAACAATGGACAGTGAAGAGTCCTAGGACTAAAAACAAGAAGGAAGATATTACCACATGTAGGCGTGAGAGAAGAAGCAGAGGGCGTGGGTGTCAGAAACTGAAGAGAGAACTATGTCACTAAGAGGTGGCCATCTTCAGTAAGGAATGAAGCCAGTCAACCCCATGTCCTGAAGGAAGAAAGACAGGGTGATTAAGTACTCTGACCTCTCTTTCCACCTTCCCTTGGGTCTCCTGTTGGTACTCACTCATCTTTGGCTGAACACATTCAAAAGCCAGAGGGCAAAGAGGATCCTTGAGGCAGCCCATGAAAGTCAATGGCTATGTGGAGAGTGGGAGCAGAGACCCCGCAGGCCGCCCCACACGACAATCACATAAACAAAATAAAGGACAAAAATCATATGATTATATCAATTGATGCAGAAAAAGCATTTGACAAGATACAACATCCATTTATGATTAAAACACTTAATAAAATAGGTATAGAAGAAAAATACCTTAACATAATAAAGGCCATATATGACAAGCCCTCAGCTAATCTCATAATTAGTGGTGAAAAACTGAAGCCCTTTGCTCTACGTTCAGGAACATGATAGGGCTGTACCCTATCACCTCTGCTTTTCAACATAGTGTTGGAAGTCCATGCCAGATCAATCAGGCAAGACAAAGAAATACAAGGCATCCAAATTGGGAATGAAGAAGTTAAATTATCACTCTTTGCAGTTGACATGATGCTATATATAGAAAACCCTAAAGACTCCACCAAAAAGCTATTAGAAAAAATCAACGAATACAATAAAGTTGCTGGCTACAAAATCAATGTACAAAAGTCCATTACTTTCCTATATACTAACAATGAAATCTCAAAAAAAGAAATACAGAAAACAATTCCTTTTGCAATTGCAACAAAAAGAATAAAATACCTA
The DNA here is from genome assembly GCF_004115265.2 of Rhinolophus ferrumequinum. Classification (NCBI taxonomy): domain Eukaryota; kingdom Metazoa; phylum Chordata; class Mammalia; order Chiroptera; family Rhinolophidae; genus Rhinolophus; species Rhinolophus ferrumequinum. The sequence goes on along the minus strand of NC_046308.1, from coordinate 38,302,170 downwards.
GGAATAAACTTAACCAAGGATGTGAAGGACCTATATGCTGAAAACGATAAGACATTTTTGAAAGAAATTGAAGAAGACACAAAGAAATGGAAGGACATTCCGTGCTCAGGGATTGGAAGAATCAACATAGTTAAAATGGCCATATTACCCAAAGCAATATACAGATTGAATGCAATCCCCATCAAAATCCCAATGGCATTTTTTAAGAAATAGAACAAAAAATTATCAGATTTGTTTGGAACCACAAAAGTCCCCAATAGCCAAAGCAATCTTAAGAAAAAAAACAATACTGGAGGTATCACACTCCCTGACTTTAGCTTGTACTACAGGGCTACAATAATCAAAACAGCATGGTATTGGCAGAAAAACAGACACATAGACCAATGGAATAGAATTGAGAACCCAGAAATAAATACACATAAATATGGACAGATAATTTTTGACAAAGAAGCTAAAAAAATACAATGGAGGAAAGACAGCCTCTTCAATAAAATGGTGCTGGGAGAATTGGATAGCCACGGGCAAAAGAATGAAACTGGACTGCTATCTGTCAGCATGTACCAAAATTAACTCAAAATGGATCAAAGACTTAAGCATAAGACCCGACACAATAAACTGCACAGAAGAAAATATAGGTACTAAACTTATGGACCTTGGTTCAAAGAGCATTTCATGAATTTGACTCCAAAGGCAGGGGAAGTAAAAGCAAAAATAAACGAATGGAACTAGATGAAACTTAAAAGCTTCTGCACAGCAAAAGAAACCATCAACAAAATTAAGAGGCAACCAAATGAATGGGAGAAGGTTTTTGCAAACAGTGCCTCCGATAAGGGGCTCATATCCAAAATATACAAGGAACTCATGCAACTCAACAACAACAAAACAAACAACCCAATTGAAAAATGGGCAGAGGACCTGAAGAGACATTTCTCCAAAGAGGACTGTCGTGCGGGACGGCCTGCGGGAGACCCTGCTCACTGCGCCATTTGTCGTGCAGGGAATCCTGCTCATAGTGCCATTTGTCATGCAGGGCGGCCTGCGGGGTCTCTGGTCCCGTTCACCGCACCAGAACACAGGATATGGTGAGGCCAAAAAGGAACACCCATGGAGCCATAGGTAGGGGAGTCATACTACTATACTCTCACTGGCAGCTGGGTTGGAGATACAGGAACCAGGAGCAACACAATTCTCAACCCTCACTGTGCCTCTTGCTAGCTCAGCCACCATCTTCTTGCTAGCCCCCATTTTTTGCTAGCCTAGCCACGGCAGTTATATTCAGGGCTAATGGCTCACTGGTTACAGCTGACGGCCAACTAGCCACAGCTGATGGCCATTTGATCACAGTCGATGGCCATTTACTACCTGGGCCAGCACCTTTCTATGTGAGGCCGAGAGCCTGGAAACTTCTTTTTGGGGCTCTGTTCCCACAAGGACATACAAATGGCAAATAGACATATGAAAAAATGCTCAACATCACTAATCATCAGAGAAATGGTAATAAAAACCCCAATGAGATATCACCTCACCCCAGTCAGAATGGCTATCATCAACAAGACAAATAGTAACAAGTGTTGGAGAGGCTGTGGAGAAAAAGGAACCCTCATACACTGTTGGTGGGAATGCAGACTGGTGCAGCCTTTATGGAAGGCAGTGTGGAGGTTCCTCAAAAAATTACGAATAGAAATACCATATGACCCAGAAATCCCTCTCCTGGGTATCTACCCAAAAAATCTGAAAACATTTATCCATAAAGACACGTGTGCTCCAATGTTCATTGCAGTTTTGTTTACGGTGGCCAAGACATGGAAACAACCAAAACGTCCTTCGATAGGTGAAGGATAAAGAAGTTGTGGTATATATACACAATGGAATACTATTTGGCAGTAAGGAAAGATGATATAGGAACATTTGTGACAACATGGATGGATCTTGAGAGTATAATGCTAAGTGAAATAAGTCAGACAGAAAAAGCAGAGAACCATATGATTTCACTGATATGTGGTACATAAACCAAACACAACAAAAGAACAAGACAAACAAATGAGAAACAAAAACTCATAGACATATACAATAGTTCAGTGGTTACCAGAGGGTAAGGGGGGAGGGGGTTGGGAGATGAGGGTAAGGGGATCAAATATATGGTGATGAAAGGAGAACTGACTCTGGGTGGTAAACACACAATGGGATTTATAGATGATGTAACACAGAATTGTACACCTGAAGTCTATGTAATTTTACTAACAATTGTCACCCCAATAAATTTTAAAAATATATATTAAATAAATAAATAAATACATTTCGAAAGTCAATGGCTGAGAGCACAGAACAGTATGGGAAAACGTAGAGAGAATATTTGGCAAGACAGAGAGTAGCCAACAGAGCTTGCTAAATTTGAAAACCACACCAGTTCACAGGTGAATATATGTGCTGTATTTAGAACTAAATATTTTGGTAGATTTGTTAAAAGTAGTGTTTAATTTGCAACAGAATATTTTGGCACTTTTCCATTAGATGAAAGCAGGCAGTCAATATTTAAATGAGTTTCCAACTTAAGCCATAGAACATAAATGGTAATATCTAGTTTAACAAATATTCTGCCAAGCTGAGGTCTATAACTGGTACTTCTACATGTCAATTAACTATACAACATAAATTTAGCTTTATAATGTTGAACTTGAAGCATACAGGATTCTGAATAATTTATATATTAAAGAAATAGTATGTATTTAGAACAACTGTAGCTTTAAGCAGAATGTAATGTTTGTTTTTGAAACTGGTTATCCATTATTTTATATATGGCAATTTTGTTAAAAATATATTGATTAACGAGAAAACTCTGCTTCTTGGACATGGAAGGTAATAAAAAGTTTACTCTTCCCCCACAAAAAAAGTTCACTTCTCATAAATTCATTTTGTACCTTTCTGTTCAGTCTTTGGGGGATATATTCTCTTTTAATTATGTTTGATTTAATTTGTGTTTTGTATATTGGTTCTAGTATATTAGCAGCACTTTATTATTCAATAATAAAAAGCTATAAAAAGATTAAAAAACTATTAATCTCTTAGAGGATTCAGAGCACACATTACCAGTGCCCCACTTATCTTCTGAAGTTGCTTGTTAGCAGTTGAGCAGAAGTAGCATATTGCTATAACACTGCAGCCTCACCACTGAGCATGATCTGCCCTAAATTGGAATTCAAGTTATGATTTGAATTTTATACATTTTATTCATATTTAAAAATGGTAACCACAAAACACCTGGGGCCTTATTCATTAAACAATGAGTCATTTTGGAATTCCCTTCCTTGTTTCCTGGACTCGATTAACTTTTGTACATTAAATTTGGCTGCACTTAATACAACTGAATCAATGACTACAGTACTAGTATGGCAGTGCATCAGCATGGTTTGGAAACATGTCTAAAATTTTTCATTTCAATGTAAAGCTGTATGCAATCCCCACTCACTGGCCCCCAGCCCCAAAGCCAGCATAATCATCTCACAGGATTGAGTGGTAATCAATAATGTGTATCCGCCAAATGTTTCTAAAACTATTATAACATAGAAAATTTGGTAATTATTTTGTGTATCTGAACTGTGCAGACAACCCCTTAAACATTCTTTTTTTTTTTTTTTTTCTGAAGAGTAAGCTCATCCTTTATTGATGGTGAACTCTGAGCTACCTTTTTTTTTATTTAAATTTATTGGGGTGACAATTGTTATTAAAATTACATAGATTTCAGGTGTGCAATCACATCATCTATAAATTACATTGTGTGTTCACCACCCAGAGTCAGTTCTCCTTCCATCACCGTATATTTGATCCCCCTTACCCTCATCTCCCACCCCCAAACCCTTTACCCTCTGGTAACCGCTAAATTACGTTCCCCAGATTAATTTTCAAACCCCGTGGCCATCCTGTGGTCACCGACTGCCCTTCAATCCCTTCACCCGCCCCCCCCCACCACCCATCTAGCAATCCTCAGTTTTTCCTCTTTGTCTCCAACACTGTTTCTGGTTAGTTCATTCACTTATTCTTTTCTTTAGAATCCGCAAATAAGTGAGATCATATGGTACTTATCTTTATCTGTCTGACTTATTTCACTTAACATAATGTTCTCTAGATCCAGAATTTTTACCACTGAATGAAAAGTCTTTAGGTCCTGAAGAAATGAACCATCCTAATTTTAGCTTCTGATCATAATTCATAAACTATAAAATAAATTTCCTTTTAAAATTCTATAGGAACAAAAATTGACTTTGATTAAGGTTTCCCTGAGGAACACTCTCAAGTAAATGGATAATAAGACCACAAAAATATGTTTGCATATAATCTTTTTATGGCCATATGGAACACACAGTCAACTTTCAGATAATTTTCAAGTAAAAATCTCAGCATAATTATAATATATTGTCCTTTTGTCATGGCTCCCTTTCACAAATATATTCACAGTTCCTATATTTGAAGCACACAGCAGAGAAAGGCAAGATGTACAAAAGTAAAATAGGAAGAGACAGCTGTGTCATCATATATCTCTTCCAGTCACATTTTAGAAAATACTTCATAAAGTTTCCACTATGATTAACCAGAGTCTTCTTTCTCTGAATTTGTACCTTGAAAGGTTAAATCTCATTTCCCCATACCAGAACTGGAACTATTTATTAAAGTAACAAAGAAAATTGAAAAGACAGAATCTTCCCTCTAGACCAGACTCAAGCCATGTACAATGTTACATGAACTTCTCCCCTCCTCCATCCTTCCTTAATGCACCATATAGAGAGGGCTCTCATGTTGTAAAGATGTCATATATATTTTCTTTTCACTTAAAGCTTCCTGAATAAAGAGAGATCTATTTGTCTCCATGGTGTTTTCACCATTAACAGTATCAGAGCTGCAGGAACACAATGGGAGATGTGTTTCCCGTTAACCTCTTGACTCAGAGATGTCCTGATGCTAAACGTTATTGCATTTTGCATTAGCACAAAACAGTGGGAGTTCTGTGACTGATGGAAAAGGGTTCAGAAGGGACACAGAAGCTCTCATGTTCTCCATACTGCAGTTGGTGGTGGGGCACAAAGCACATAATTTTTGTTTAGAAAGAGCAAAAACAGGAACCAGGAAGAAGATGATAAATTTCACATACCTTACATATTCCCCTTCTATTCACCAATGAGATAAAATGTGCTGTAAAATGATATTCAGTGCTTTAACATACCCTGTTCATAGACATTAACCTGGCAGAAATTAATTTACTTTTATTTACTACTCTAGTGATCTGAAAACAATGTAAGGAACAAAGGGATTAATATTTACTGTTTGCTTAAGCTACTTTTTCCATTGCCTTAATGTGGTTTTCGTTGTTAGTAGCTTGTTGTGGTAACCATTATTGCAAACTGTTCCTTACGACTCCGTTAATGTCCCTTTGACAGTACAGTGATAGAACTGTGACTATCACCTTCCATATTATAAAACAGAAGGCTATGGAAGCTAAGAAGTAAGATTCTGGTTACTGCTATCTAAGATTCCTGAATGACAGTCCCAGAATTGAAGAATATTCTATATTAAAGACATCTCAGAAATTATCCTGTTCTAGTCCACGGCTTTACATAATTGGATACTGATGTTTAAAAAGTTTAAATGATTTGGGTATTGCAGAATCAGGTTTGGTACCTGCACTCATGCCCCAGCTGAATTCTCTTTACATGAGCTATTCATAGATGCTTCTGTTGAATGAATTGTCATTGTAATATAAAGATCTTTAGGACTATAGTCAATGTCACAATGTCACTATTCCTAAAATGCAAGTTTCATAGTGCTGCATCTTAGGGTTCTATATTAGTGAAAGGAGCTAAGATATTTTAAAAAAACAAAGATACTTTGACTCTCAATAAATACGCAATATTCTACTTTGCAAAAAAAAGATAAGCTATGTGACTGCAATTAAAAGGGAAACTTGCTGTACTTATTTAAATGAGGGATATAAATGATAAACGTCTAAGTAAAAAAAAACAAAAACAAACAAACAAAGATGAGAAGCTGTCTCTAAATTTCTTAGGTTCAGCTTAAATGTCTGGACATCCTGGAATTCAAAAGTATTCGATTATGTAAAATCTTGCTACCCACCAGTGTGTTCCACACAAAAACAACATCAGCCTTACTTAATAGTTGGTTAGAAATGCAGAATTTCAGGCCCCATCCAGACTTACGGTATCAGAATCTGTATTGTAACAGGATCCCAGGGGACTCATATTAATAAAAGTTTGATAAACACTATTTAAAGGAAGCTTTCAGTAGAACTTGGAAGTACAACTGTTAGAGAAATAACCTATTAAAAACCACCAGAGATTGGTTTTACTCAGAATAGAATAACAAGTGTTTTGGTGGGGGGGGGGGAGAATTTGGAGGACAAGAGATGAAAGGAAAATAGTCAAGTGGGATAAGAATAATAATGAGGTAGGGTGTTATTCTATTTGGAGTCAAAGCTTGCACTAGGTATTTAGAAAATGTATATTAGTTGAAATAAGAAAAAAACAGTTTACTCATTTCTCTCTGGGTCTTCAGAAAGCTCAGAGAAGACAAGGAGCCAAAGCTAACTTTGAGAGGGCTAGTGTTTTTCCTTACAATAATATCTTTGGAAGTGCCTACTTACCCAGTACAGGATAAGGCTTGATTGTGTTATCACATACTAGTTAAATGTCTCTATTAATAAACCAGGTCAAAAAGAATGTGATGAATGCAAATACAGAAGTATAGATGACCTGTCTTCAAGAAAGTTTGTAAACTCACTATTCTAACCGGACAGTCTCCTTAAATTGCATCAACCAATCATCCCTTGATTAATAAAGATCAAGATGCCAGCAACACATTTATGTTTTGAAGTTTATCACTGTGCTAGGAAAGAGCTGGATTAAATTACCAGACTCTGAAAAATTAAAATAACATTTATACCATCATATAGATATTATCATTTCTTGACAATATTAAAAAATGTAGTATTCTGCAACATTTTTTTCTCTTTTTAAACCTTAAGATTAATTCTCAGGAGATACTACAGTTATTTGTATTAATAGTATAGTTGGGATATCTGGGACTAAGAATGATTGTCAGATTTAAAGTTCAGTAAAGAGTATCCCTAAGAAAATAGAACATATACTCACCAATGATAAAGGTAAGGAATGAATCATTTTAAAGAATACTTTACCCCTTCAATACTGCTAAAACTGATACTAAGATGTATCTAAAGTGGCCTCCAACATAATCTATTTTCCTTGTAGTTCCCAAACTCTTTGTCCTAACATGGGATACTGGCTGAAGAACACAACAGTGTGACCTCCTAGACACGACAGCCATTCTGAAAGCATTATGTAAATTCTGGTAGATACAATTTTATTACCAAATCAGTAGAAACTCAATCATATGAAAGTTATTTTGTCTTCAGAAGTTGTACTCCAAATACTGGACTCCAAGTATTTTGCCCTTGGGAACCATGGCTGCATGAAACCACTCAAGTTTATGCCACCAAAAAGAAGACGACTTTACTGTCTTGTACAGAAAGATAATTTGATTTAAAAATAAAGCTTTATAAAGGTATAAGCAGTACAAAATAGACCTTTATATGTCAAATGGCTACACACATTTAATATACAAACTCTTACCCAACACAGATAGAGGTAACAGCGGTGTTCCAAGTCAAACTCATAATACTTGAAAAAGTCATGGCAGTGTGCTCTAGAGCAAGGCCACAGGCCCTTCTAATAAATGGATGAATAAGCTAAGAAATGAAGACCATACAGGAACCTTAGAGTCTTGCCCCTAGTTTTGCTATAGATTTTCAGGGTGGCCTAAAACTAACAATGAAACTTTAGCTGTGTTTTGTAATCAAACTGGGGCTAGTTATCCTTGACTTGTTAGTAATGTAACAATCATTATGATTCACCATGAAAATATTTGAGTATGGAATCACAATGGTGATAAAGGGATCTCATCTTTTTGTTTGTTTGTTTTTTTTTTTTTCAGGTAGCTTAGAAAGAGCTATAGCTGGAGTCTGCAAAACCTTCTCTTCATATGTGTTGTGTATTAAAATGCCAGAAAACAATAAACTGGATTAAATAACCTCATTAGGTACTTTCTAATTACCTGTCTATATTTATTATTATTATTAGTTTCAGGTGTACCAAACAACATAATGATTATACATTTACACACCTCACAAAGTGATAACCCCAACAAGTCTACTACCCATCTGATACCATACATAGGAATTACAATACAGTTGACTATATTCCCTATACTGTACTTTACATCCCATGACTATACATTTTTAAAATTATAGTTGACATTCAATATTATTTTATATTAGTTTCAGGTATACAGTGTAGTAGTTAGGCATTTATATGATTTATGAAGTGATCCCCCCTGTAAGTCTAGTACCTATCTGACATTATAGTTTTAAAAATATTGACAATTCAACACCAAAAAGCAAACAATCAAATTAGAAGAATGGGCAGAAGGCCTGAATAGACATTCCTCCAAAGAGGACATACAGATGGCCAACAGACTTATGAAAAGATGCTCAATGTCACTAATCAGAGAAATGCAAATAAAACACACAATGAGATACCACCTCACTCCTGTCAGAATGGCCATCATCAATAAATCAACAAACAAGTGTTGGTGAGAATGTGGAGAAAAGGGAACGCTTGTGTACTGTTGGTGGGATTGTCTGTATTTTTTATTAAAATATGTCTGAGCTTGGAGCAACCTTATCCTAGCCAACAGGATTGGATTTTAGTGCTGGTTTGCTTCTGGTATGCAATGTGGAGATTGTGTGAGTTCAATCCAAGTCAGGCAAAATGTCCATCATTCATGACATTGGTTATCAACATGAAATGACCACACCTTACATTCTGATATAATCAGTCCCCACATTATTACTATTCCGGTCTCTTGGCATTTTCCTCATAGAAGTTGATCGGAGCATATCTCATTCACAGGGATATAAATAACATTCAGACAAAGACAAGCTTAGTCTAAAATCCAAAGTGTGAATTCACAAATACAGCTCTTGATCTTGGGAGCTTCCTAGGATGGAGGGTATACAATTACTTTCAATGTGATGAAATCCAAGAAAGTGCAATGTGATTGCAAAAATGGCTCTCACTTGTCATGCCTTCCTGAGTTCATGCCTTTTGCCATGAAACTTTGTAGTGCCTCCCACTATAGCTCCAGTTTGGTCATGTGACTTCCTTTGGCTAAAGAAGAACAAAAAGAAAGCAGGCAGAAATTTGAAAAATCCTTAGGCCATTTGGCTTATTTTTGTTCTTGCTTTTCTGCCTTTATCATGCTAGGAGAGCCTCTTGAAGGATGTGACATGTGGAATAGAACTGAGTTGTCCAGTCATCCTAGTGACCCCATCCTACAGCTTACAGACAGAATGAGTGACACCAGCCAAGACTAGAAAAACTGCCCAGTTTAAGTCACTAATCCACAGACTCTGGAGCTAAATATATATTTATTGTATGCCACTGAGGTTTTATGTTGTCATTATGCAGCATTATTGTGACAATGGATAACTGATATGCTGAATCTCTCAAAGTCTTATGTTTTTGGTAAAACAAACATTTAACCAAAAGAAACAGAACATGAAAATACAGCATGGGTACAAGAATTAAATAAAACCTGAATTCTACAATACCAGTAAAATAATTGTACCCAATCTTACCTTTCATAGGCTTTCCTAGGAAAAAAAGGACTGGAAGAATCATTATCATTCTTCACATGTTGCTTTGTGCAAGACCCAAGGAAAGCTAGGAGGCTGTACAGTTATCTCCCTTGATGCACTTCTGAACTATACAACCTACTACCTCAACCTGGGAACATGCAGTCACAATGGCTGGAAAGCTACTGACTTGTAAGCAGTGAAATTGCAAGTTAGTCTTATAATTGTTCTTTGTGCTAGCACCTATTTGGGCCATTCATAAGAGACAATGTATCAACAGGTCTGACAGTAGAGAAAATAACACAAAAACTTTGGCTTGAGATCATTGTGTGGACAAGAAGGAAGGAAAACTTGGGATTTGTCTTCTAGAAATTATTTATGCATGAAAATTATGGTAATGTTATATAATAATAGTTGTTCTGATCAGCCTAATGCCCTCTGATATCTGTTGACAGAATACAAAAGTAGAGCAATATTTAAACTTGGATAATTGAGAAAAGGATTAGGAAAAAAATGTTTCCCTTGTGATACTCAAAAACTCAAATTTCTAAGGTATCAATAAATAAGGGGAAATAGCCTCAGACAAAACACAGTGGAAATATATAGACAACAAGATTTTGAGCAAAGTAGAAATAAACAAGTAATATAGAAGCTATATTGAACATTCACTCAACAGTATTGATCATATATACTACAAAATTCACATATTTATAAAGTGCTGAATGTTTCAGCACTTTCCATACAAGCTGACCCAACAGTTTATTTAGCAACATATAAAAATGTGACTGTATTTTTTCTCTATGAGGGGTATGGTAAATTTTCCTATTTGTTCTTCTAAGTTTTAATCTGGGTCTTTATCTTTAGCTTCAGTTAGATGCTGGAGGAGCAGACAGACTTATAAGCTTGGTGACGTCCCATCTCCATGTGAACTCATGTTTGGTCAGGTTTGTTTTGCCCATGAGGACTGCTCTGTGGTCTATGATGGTCACCTATCTTTATTGCTTAGCTGAATTATGGTTTTGTCGGATAAAGGCTATTCCACAAAGGATGGAGGAGCGTCTAAGTACACGGGGAACCAAAGAGTGATAATTCTATGGTGCTTGTCATATTCAAAAGATAGATCCAAATGCTGTTTCTTAATGCTTCCCCACATACCTGGAGAAGGACTATTTTTCCAAACCTATTTCCACATGCAGCTATCAGAGTAGGGCAAAAATTTTGAGGAGGATGCCTCTGTTGAATCAATGCTACCTGGTTTGGGGTAAACACTGGGAAGTTAGTTTTATCAAGCAAACTTTCATTCACCCCTCAAGCCTCAATTTAAAGAGTTCTTCCTCTGATTATCTAATAATTTCACGTATTTATAATTTAACTCAGAAATTTCTAAATTAACTCTAATATCACTGAATTATAAATTATATGTCTGTCTCCTTTACTAGCTATTTGAAAATGGGTCTGTGCCACTCACCTTTGCAAATCTAGTACCAATAGTACTACTTAGCACATAGTCAAGATTTTAAAATGTTGTTGAAAGAAAACAAAAGTGCATGAATGAGTGAATGGATAAAGTGGGAATATGAACCTAAAGTTAAGGGTCAGGTGATTTTCACTTTTATGTCAGGTCTCCTTCTCTTCCACTTATATTGCAACATCAATCACAGTAAAGTGGATTTGCTACCAAGATTCCAGAAGAGGGGGAATGCAGAATGGCTGAATTCAACCTGGCAAGTTTGCCTCAAGTGCCGGATCTCATGTGGAAATTCAAGGACTAACTGTGAGTCCTCTGCCTCTAGATACTCACTTATGTATAAGATTTAATATTCACTGGGACTTTAAAAGAAAAATATAATTCACTTTCTTTTCTTTGCATTTGAATTTTTTTTCGTTTTTCTTGCACTGACCACTTGCCTGATTCTGTAAACAACCTTATGAATGGGAAAAAAGGCAATAGAGGAAAGGAAAGAGTTAGCAAAAGAAGATACATAAGAGACGATAAGTTCTGATGCACTAAAACCCTAGTATAGTAGCTTAAACATATAACTTATAGAGCTTTTAAATATCTGGAAATGGAAAAATTCATCTTTCTCTATGTACATTTTTCTTCTAGTGGTCAAAGATAAAAGGATGTTGCTCTTAGAATACTAATGGTTTTCAATACCCTGTCATGTGAATTTCCTTGTTTATTTACACTGATTTTTGCCCATTATCATGTATTAGTGCAATTATGGCTCATTACATAATTAGTGTAAATATTTGTAGGCATGTGATAACAACATGCAATTATGATATGGAATGATGTCATAAAAAATCTCATTGAAAAGAGGAAATATATAAGAAGCATTTATAGAAGTATAGTAGCTATATATTTTTAAGTACAGAAAACCTATTATACTCTTTAACTTTAAAAAGATATATTACAAAGGTATTCTGAATACATGTAAACAGACACTCAGTCTACTGAACATTGAAGTTTTAAGTGCTACCAGTGGCAATTGCCCCCAAATAAAGTGAGAATGAACCTCAAACAACAAGTGTCTGTGGTTATGGAAAACCAGAGACTCCCCATTAGAAAACATATTCTGTGTTTGATTAGGTATTTGGAAGTTGGAGAAATGTTGTAATTAAAATATGTGATTCATTAAAACATGTTTCAGTATGGCTGACATGCAATTCTGCAAAGGGGCTCCTGACCAAATAATTAGTTTTTTGAAGTAAGAGTCATAGCTTCAATCTTTAGCAAAATGCTGAACTCATAGTAAGTATTTATAAAGGTTTGTTGAATGAATGAGAGAATGAATGAATCTTACAATTTTTCTAGCTATATGGCTACACCAAATGAAAAAAAGTGGCTCTATTCCACTCATACTTTATTGAGCACCATGTTAGCTGTTAATAAATCTTTGAAAATTTTGAAGAGTCATTCATATTAACATCTCTGTAAAATTCCAGCACTATTGTAGGCATAAAAAGCTTTTAAAAAAATCCTAACTATGGAAGTTAGGTAACATTTGATGAGGTTAAATAACAGAGTCAACAGACAAGGATCAATAAGACCTAACAAACACTGGGGAACCTTTGTAAGCACATTGAAAAATAGCCTATGTTATTAATTTCAAATTCAAAGTTAATTCTATACTATGCATACCATTTTCTTCCCATGTAGAGAAATCAATTTATTAGTTTTGGAATACAAACAAGAAACCCTTTCAAAGCTAAATATCAACTCACCCGCCTACCCCAAACTCTGGTGATGAGGGATGAATTGCTTTATCAAATGAAATTCCTGGAATAAAAATTATTTTTTTCTGTTTAAAAAAATCTAAACTATATTCTGGTGTTACAACTTAATAAGTGCATTTTGACAATAATTATTTGAAATTTTAATAAAACTAGTTTGTTTTATTCCCATTTTCTTTATACCTTTATGCAGTAATAATTACTGAAATGTATTTTGAGAGTCATTCTTGGGGGAAACCTGAAATTCTACAGCTTTATAGAATATTTGGTCCACTCTGAGAGATTCCGAATGGAATAATTAGTATCTACAGAACTATTCATTCATAAACATGGAAGAAGGAAAAAATACTGAATTTCATCATCATGTAAAATATTTCATATCCTTTTTCTTGTGGCCAGTGCCCAGGGTTTTTGGGCTTTTCACTAGAATATTTTCTAGACAGGTGAATCAAATAATAATGTCTCAGGACTTTTATAAACTTTGTAAAGATTGACTGCTCTGCATAATCTTTTTTTCTTGAGGTTAAAAAATCCTCCTTAAAAGAAACAACGTGGCAGTCACCTACTGGCAATCCTGAAGTCTTTGTGTTGTCCTTGTACAGGGAACATAGGCAGCTCAGGACCCCCTTGGATTCGTGAACTCCATTGGTCCCATTGGTAGTACACTTAACAGCAGGTTAAAGGGATGATGAGTAGTGACGTGATTTTGCCAGAGAAGGTACAAGTTTAATTTGTTAGCAGTTTATCCATTCTTGGTCAATCACTTCAAACAGGCATGTAAGCCAACCAAGTAGATTGTTCGCTGAATGGGTGGATAAAGTGTTGGGCAAACAATTATACATGACACTCCCCAATGGGGATAGTCTTTCACTTTTGGATGTAATGTTCCATCATTCCATAATAAAGTAATGATTTCTTGGCAAGCTGGAAGTTGAGAGCTACAGACAACCCTCCTCAGTGATATGCAGAGCAAACATAAATGAATATACACAATATCCTCTGGGTGAAGCATTTGCAGAGCTTGATAGTCTACCTTGAAACATATGTGATCTATATCCAGTGTTTCCTAATTCTGACATACAATATTTAATTTTTATATACTTTTTGTATACTTGCTAGAAGAATTCTAGCTATCCCTGAACAGTGTGGCTTTTAAGAGGAGGCAGTATTTAATGAAATAAAATGCATCCATTTATATTTCACACTTTTTGCTGATGTTAACTCAATAACTGCTTCATATTGACTCTTTGTTATAAGAGGCTACCAAAAAAAATAATCTTAAGGGAATTCCAGGCACTATGTTTGACCAAAAGGGAATGCAAAAGTTTAAGAGTCATCCAAATCAGATCAACTTTTCACCCTGAATTCTGTTTACAGACTCTTCAGCTCATATTATTGCAATGAGACAAATATAGCCAGTTTTGCTTTGATCTGTAGTCAGTTTGACTTTCCAATCTTGGCACAATGGTGACATTTAAGAGGCAGAAGGATAAAATTATTTTCATTCCAGCCTTTTAAACATGGTGAAGACTTATAAAACAACTCTGGTCAAATATGAGGTTGGACCTGAACAGGCTATTTCTTTTTTAAAAAAGTTTTTTTTTTTTTTTCTTACAGTACTGGATATTTACAGAAGTATAAACAGTTAAACACATCCATTCATCTCATTAATTTTGTTTTGAAAGATAAGGATTGATTTGACTGTACATGGAGAACAATGGGTGAGGTGCAGTACAAAACCAGGGTAAAATGGATCTTGAATAGAAGTCTCTGTCAGTTTCCAAAAAAAATATCATAATTTTGAAAACAATTAGCCAGGCTTACAGAACAAAAAACAAACCCTTGTTTATGTATCTATTTCCTCATCACTCTAAGTTGTCTGAGTCACCCAAATTCTTGCTGCCTCACCTGCAAGTCCAGTCTCTTTTGATAGCTGCGAGTAATTGTAAGAGATAAGGGAACTGAGGGCAGGACTATAAATTAATCATTGAAGAACTTCATCCATTGCAGAACAAAAGGTCTCCTTCCTCCATATCACCCCCTCTTTCCATTTCCACCACTCTTAAAGGAAACTAAAGGGAAGAGAAGGAGAAAAGGAATTGGAAGGGATTTTGCGTGGCATACGAGCAAAGCCCGGGGTCTGTGAGATTGCCTAACAGACACATACCTGTAGACACAAGCTTGTGCAGACTATCATCACAAGTTCGGATCTACGGGTTTGTGGCAACAGGCCTCAGTATCTTCTCTTGTTTAGGGGTTTGATATGTCTGGAAATAAAACGTTAAAAACATTAGTCCAGCTAAAGATTATGCTATTCTATTATTTTATGCCAGGAGTTGAAAGACTTCATGCTGGTCTTAAAGAGCAGAAGTGAAGCGGCATCTTCTGTGTTCTTCCCCACACACCTCCTTTTGTTTTCACATACTCTGCAGATACAGTGGGCTGTAGGTAAACTTCATCATTTCAATGTTTAATATTATGAAAGACTCATTTATTCCGTCCTTAACATACAATCTGAGCAAAGTGATATCATATGGCAAATCAGCAGAATAAAGGAAATTCTTTAAATTGTAGGAAAAGATAGAGGGGAGCAGGGAGAAAAACGCATGAGAGTCCCAATGCAAGTTCACCCTTTGAAAAATCTGTAATTACGTGAAAAAAGATGGTAAAATTTTCCTTTTCCATTTGCATTCTGGAAAACAGCTGAAACAAACTAAAAGCACCACCGACAGGCTTGTACATATTTTCTAAAAACTATTCTAAAGGAGATTTCCAACTATATTAAATTGGAAGATTCATCATCAGGAAAAGTTTGTATTTTTATTTCCACTCCACTCCCACTATTGGTTCAAACACCAACACTGAGCAAATATGGGCATATTTTATATAATTTGTATCAGAAAAGAAATTGTATAATTGCTCTCCTCAAAACTGTTTGAGGATGTGGGAATGAATCTGTTTCTGAGCCTTTCTCAAAAAGAAGATTCCATTTGTCAACGCATTTTCCTTTCTTCAAAACCAGTGTTTTGCATATAAAAATGGAACATCCTTGTTCCTTTGTTGTTTTCAGTTTTATATCCCACATATCAGTGAAATCATATGGTTCTCGACTTTTTCTGTCTGACTTATTTCACTTAGCATAATAATCTCAAGATCCATCCATGTTGTTGCAAATGGCACTATTTCATCTTTGCTTATGGCAGAATAGTATTCCATTGTGTATATGTATATACACCACCAAAAAAAAAAAAAAAGAAGAAGGAACATCCAAGACAATAAACTTTCATTAATGGCTCCTTTTGTGAATTTTACTGCAGGCATAGTCTTAATCATAAGTATTTCAAGGACACAGGATGGAAAATGAGATAATACCCTTCCCTAGATGTTGGGGAAAACATATGCCTCCATCCCTTTGCAGGACATAAAGAGACCTTTTCAATTTTTGTTAGCAATGTCTGTAGATCTTGGTTCTCAAAAATATATCTCTTTTGCCTCAACATATGAATGTTCATTCCTTTCTTAAGAATCTGAAGGCTATATTAATAACAAACAAGATGGAACTGAATTTGGGAATTATTCAGAGAAAAGAGCAGGCCTTTATGTACACAACCTAACAGGTGAAAACAAGAACACAGGAAACCAACAGTAGGACAAATAGGTATTGAGATGCAATCATTCATAGATACTTCATTGTCTGCCTATTTCATCATGACTGAGCTATCTGTGGGTGATATTGCTTGGAGCCCACTGTAATGCGAAGGTTGCCAAAATTCAGAATTTAGTTGCAGCTTCATGGCTTGACTTTTAGATCCAAAGAAACAACAATAACAGGTGGAAATAAATGGGATCCAAACCAGTCACCTCAATGTGAAGTGATCAAATAAAATGATATTTATTTTATTTAAAAATGTCCATTTCCTTTCAAAATAAAAGGTTTTTAAAATAAAGTCCAAGCTTCTTACTTTCCTTTGATCTCTCTGACAAAAGCATGTGACCAGAGGTATTTGTGGATAGACACTTTGAACACTGTTGAGGATTGCTGGAACACGTGGACATGGGAGTTCTTATTACAATGGAAAAGAATAGGCCCAGGTTCCAAAAGTGATAAGAACTAATTGTAATTATCAAGTTTTGTAAAAAGATATCATGCAATATTTATTAGCAATGGACAAAAATTTGTCAAAATGTTACATTTAGTCATGTAAGTAGCACCACCTTCATAAACTTGTTTCTTCAAAGTCCATAGAAAGGAGGTCAATGTCATCTTTCAAAGGGGAAGTATCTTTTTCGGTGGAGTGGTATAAGACAGAGAGAAATTATTCATTCCAAATGGTCTGTAGTGTTAGCTTCTAAGCAATCCTATTTTAATTTCAGAAAAGAAAATAAATCAGATGCGTAGAATGCAGGGGGAAAAAAAAGAAAGTAAAATAGTAATCTAGTAGAAGAATGGTTTGTTTGGGAACAGATATTTTCTAAAATATTAATTGAATACCTCCTTCAAAAACCTTCTTTGGGTTGAGGAGAAAAATAAGGGTTCTTTTCAGAGGAACATTTTGCTTGCTTTATTAAGCTAGATTCTGTGGGGCTATGTTAGATAGTAATACTAATAATTAATTTGGAAAATATAGGCTAATGCTTGTTAACAATAGCAAAAGCAGGGTAAGGTAATTTGTCAAATATGTCATTTATGTTATTTAAAAAAATTAATTGGCACAAAGTTTTTCAATAACATAAATAGGAAACTACCTATATCATGATAGTTGAGCTCAAATCTTAGTCGCCAGAAATACATAGAGATAATTCTATAAAATGCCATACAGTATTAACAATATAAGACTAAAATTAAAGCATCAATATTGTTATTATGCAACTTATATAATAAGCCCTATCTTCCAGAAATTAGAGGGCATGGTAGGCTTTTTAGAGACAATTCTCTAATACTTATATTTTTAAATTCAGTTGCTAAAGACAGCACAGACTTTTGAACAGTGCCTCATGATTTCAAATGAGTTTTGCATAAATCATTGTTAAAAGAAGTAAGCACTGTTAAGTAATAACTTCCGAAAAATTTTCTGAACTCCATAGAATTAAATGTCATGACTGTTCTACTTATTAGTAATGAATATTATAAAACTAGTTGCTATTTTTTTAAAAAATCAACTTTAAAATGCAGCTATTTTTCATTATAAATCATTCACACATGGCCTAAAAATTTGCAATACTTGAGGATGGAAGGTTTGGGGAAATTATAGGAAAATACTATTACCTGAAAAGACAACTTCTTATGAATCTTATTTTTTAAACCCATTGCCATTTTGCTAGGCCAATATCTTCAAAGCATCCACCTGTGACTGGAAAATAAAATTATTTTAAGTGGATCAAGATTTTTTGCTTTTTTTGGCTGGTTTCTTTTTGTCACTCAATTCTTTTGTAAAGCTAAATTAGAATTAATGCCAGAATGAGAGTTAAAAGGAACACCAGAAACTGAAATAAAAGTAATTCTAGAAAAACACTGGGCAGCATTATGTTTACTTTATTTCCCGAAATACACATTATATAAAGGTTCTGAAAATAAATAACTTTCACATTCTTCCTGGAATTTCCCTGGCTACCAACGCACCTTGAGAACAGTTTTACCACAAAAATAATGAAATCGGAATGTGAAGTCTCGGAACACTCCCAAATTCAGTGTTTTATACCAAACCACTCATTTGCTAAACATGATTAAGAGACAGGCTATCAATAATTAAGAATGGCTGAGGTATACTCAGGTTGGGCAATCATTACCTGGCACAATGTAGTAGCATCATTGAGACATTGTTTTAACTTTTTGATTCTGAAATGACTTGGGAGTCATTATTTCTCTCTGCTGATGGGGCTGTTAAAAAGAAGTGAAATATTTTATTGTGGTGGATTCATGAGTCTATCCCCTTTCCACCACAGCAGGATTCTTGGCTTCCATTCCAACGTCCTTTCATTGCCCAAGTTTTAGACGCAGGGTTTGCTTCTCTTTCATTGTTCCCTTTACCAATGGAAGGAAACTCACTGCGCAGGTACTTGCAAAAAGGAAAATGTATTTGAGTTTTGCCTGGCTATGGACTTGAACACCAAAATGTCATCACAATGATACCAACAGAAAGATTTCCTGCCCTCCATCCTGCTTTTTCAAAGATGTACCTTTTGCATAGAATCTCAGCAGACCTCCTTTGTCCCGAGGGGATAGGTCAATTCAACTGAATGACGGAAGGAAAGAAGGAAGGAAGGAAGGAAGGAAGGAAGGAAGGAAGGAAGGAAGGAAGGAAGGAAGGAAGGAAGGAAGGAAGAAAGGAAGGAAGGAAGGAAGGGAAGAAAGAAGGAAGGAAGGAAGAAAAATTCAAATCTACCCTTTGGCATTCACTCTGTCATCATGAAGCAGAGGAGACTGCTAGTCTTTGGTTTCCCTGTGGCTTTTCAGTTTTCTTGATGTCTTTTCTCTGTCCCTCTGCAGCCCTTGTTTCTATAGAAAAATCTAATCACCTCAACAAAAGAGGCATATCCAGCAATTGCTACTCTAAGTGTAATTCATTGGTGCCATATGACACATCATGCTTTATCCACCTGTGATATTGCCACCAGGATATCAGACTCCAGTGTGGGAGTGTCTCTCACACATACAATGCAGAGGCTTTTGGCACCAAAGCCAGCTAGCTTACGTAGAATTAATTCTTTTTTACCCAGGAAAAACTGACCAAGAGGGAATAGGGGAGGGAGGAGAGAGGCAAAGTAACACTATAGTTTTCATGTTCTTTTCAGGCAAAGGGAAAATTAGAAATTGATATTTATAATCTTCCTACCCCACACCCCTAAAAATTAAAAAAAATAAATATTTTATGAAAAATGAAAATGTGACTAGATTGACTAAATGACAAAGACATGAAAATGCCATGACAGAATAAGATAGATTAAACTAAAACAAAAGATGCCCTTAGATTATTTGAGTAGTCAACTTTTTTTTTTGCAACTTAAAAACAATCTTAAACCCACTAAATGTTCACTTACAACAGATGTATAACAGAGATCAACTATTAAAGAGGAAGAAATTGGATGCAAACTTGCTTTTGACTCAATGAAACAAAAGAGAAAGAGGCTGCCAGTTCCAAGTCGTTTTGTGTGCAGCTAAAGAGACTGCTTTCACTTTTGAAAGCAATCAATTTGCTCAGGATGATAATTTTTCTTCCTTTTTAAAATGCAAATAATGATGCCAGCCTACAACTTCCTTTCTAGCTATGTTGTTAATAAAGCCAGGGAGATTTTTAAAGAATTAAAATTTAAAAAAGTATAGAAGACCCTGATTCTGATATGAAAACATTATATATATATTATATATATATGCGCCAGATGTCTGCCATTTCTTTAATATAAATGAACTATATGCTACACAAGTCTTCCTATATGCCAGTCAACTTTAACACTTTTATATTAAAAGCTATGTTTCGCTATTGAGAAAGCATACCACAGTTAGATTAGAAAGCTATGAATTAAGGATGGTTTGAGAAAGAATTGAGGATTAAATCACTTGGATCCTGCAAGAAAAGAGGTATATAATATGCAAAGAGTCAGTATTTCCTTACAACCTTGATTGCGTAACAAAGGGGTTCTTGTTCTGGAGAAAGTACAAAAGAGCCTGGAACCTCCACAACAATACTTACAAAAAAGAAGCAACCATCAACCACAGGGAAACTAAGTTCAACTGAAACAGAAAGACCTTTGCTTTACTCTAAGGTATAGATTCACTTAGAGGGAGGGAGGAGCATCTGAATAGTGTACCAAGTCTTTCTCTGCATTTCATCCTAGGAGAGATCAGCTTTTCTCATCTAAGGCTGTCCATGTCTACTGATGTCCAAATTTCCCTCTCCGTTTGGAACAACAACAAACAACCAAATGAAATACGATTTTATACAGTCTCAGCCAAATTAAAGTTTGGAAAGAAAAAAAAAACTATTAATCTACATTACCTACGTCGTCCTCTAAACTTTTCCCAAAATCAATCCCTTTTTGCCTTCTAGCCCTCTATCTACCCCTAACACACTACCACCCCAAGTCCCACCCCCACCACACACACAGCTGCTTGGTGCAATCTGGTGACTGCTTAACAACACAATGACAAGCAACATCTGTTTGTAAAAGAGTCAAAATCAAACCTTAACATTTTTTGACTAGGTTTCTTCTTCCTTTTTTCCACTAACTATAACAGGGGAGGGGGCAAGAAGGAGAAATATTAAGATTTATATTCAACATCGGCTCCAATGAGGCAGCAACTATACTCCCCTAGAGCCATTTTAAGGTAAAGCAATTTTAGGTAAAACCATTGCAGTATTTACTGTTGTCTCCCCTGAAACAAGCCTAGTCACGTAAAATGCAACATACCAGATTCCTAAAAGTCAGTTTCTTCTAATAGCTTTATATTCATCTTCTGATTAGAAGTACAGGACCTTTTGTGTGTGTGTGTGTGTGTGTGTGTGCGCGCGCGCGCGTGCGTGTGGTGGGGGGGTGAAAGATAGAAAGGAAGAAGAGCAAGACAGAAAAGGAAAAGAAATAGCAGAAAGGAAGGGAATGCTGCTGCTCTTCCCCTTTTACAGCACACAGACATATATATAAACAGGCACACTTACACGTATGCCACACACAAGAGCAGGCACTAGCAGCAGTGAGGCTGCAGCAGAAATCTGCACAGCTGTGGCCGTCAGAAACAGGCTCCATCAATTCCCGTGGAGACTTGAATTTCTGGAAAGCTACCAACAGTCCACAAAGTCACAATGCAAAGGAGCTACCTACATGGGGGAGGGGTTCGGGTGGGAGAAGAGCTGGTGAGGGAAAGAAAGGCTTCTTAACCAACTGAAATAGTTTTATCCTAGTAGAAGAGAAATTGGGGACTGTTAGAAACACAACTCTTATTTCACTGAGGGTTTGGAAAAAATCCACACACATTAAGGGAAAAATAAATTCAGACAAGTTGCTAAGGAGACTTTTGTAAACTCCAAGCACAGACACATTTCTTGGCCTTTCCCCCTATGTTCCATCTTGCATTCTGATCACGCTGCTCTGCGGCAACATTGCACCAACCTTCTGCATTAATCTTGAACTTCACCGTGCAGACTGGCAAAGCACACTGGTGGGATATATCATCGTCTTTCAAACCTAGCAAGTTAAAAGTGTGTGTGTGTGTGTGTGTGTGTGTGTGACTAGTTAGAGGGAGAGAGTGGGATAATTTAATTGGAAGTTTTAAAACATAGGTGTTAAACAAAGAATACTTAGATTTTGTGTTTGTGAAACAGTGGGGAAAGCGGTGGGTAAAACATCTAGCTCTGGAAATCTCCCTTTGCCTGTGGATTCCATGCTTTCTCCATGCCCCTACCTTTTTCCCCCTCCCACGTCTCCAATTAAAATTCTGTATCCACTGGCAGAGGTAAGCAGTGCTCAAATCACTGCAGATGCATACATAGGGACCCAGGCTTCTGCAGAAAACAGTGCATTCCACAACGTGGAATCCTGTTCCCCTGCTCAGGAGGGTATCCAAGAGATCAGCTTTTTGAAAACAAACTGGGGTAATTCATAAAACCTCTAAACCAAACCTGTTTAGATTCTAAACCAGCTAGCATTTCAAAGAGACTCCAAAACAATATCCATTCTCGGGAGCAGAAAATTCTTCACATAGCGACACTCTTCAGCAGCAGCTGATATATGTCAACATTTGATTTAGGGGAAAATTTAACATTTTCTTTCAAGACAGACAGGTTTGTATTGTATAAGCCAGTATTTTTCTTTCTCAGCCTCCTCTATTAGAATTTCTAAAATCTTTCCCAGAACAGAGAGGGGGTAGACAATAAATAGTTTAAACTTTCACTCAAGGTGCTGGGGCAAACCAGTCAGAGGTATGTGTGTGTGTGTGTGTGTGTGTGTGTGTGATTCCCTGCTTTGTAGTCATGATCAGATTAGCAAGACACACACGCAGGTAGCTGGAGGGTGAGCATCGGCATGATCTCTTCCCAAATTAGAGAAATTCAGTATCTGCCCACCATCATAACAGAAAAATTCTAGTGAGGGACAACCTACCAAGTCTGCTTCTGTTTTAGTCACAATTCTCAGGTGCAGCCATGGGTCAGGGGATTGGTAAGGGGATGGGAAAAGTTTCTGCATTCAGTGCACAGAGCTGGGTGTGTCTCTTCATGCTCCAAGAAGGCTATACAGCTTCCATCTCTTCCCTTTGCCAAACATTATTTGAGTTTCACACTTCAAAGCTAACACAAGCTGTGCTGCCTCAGTTGAAGCCAGGCAAGTCAAGCCAGCAAGATGGAGATTTTGCTCCTGCCATTTGCAGACAAAAACCCGGCCCTGCAACTAGCCCTGCTTGCCCACCCTTTACAAGCGACTCCATGAAACCGAGCCCTGAATTTTAGGGAAGGGGAGCGCACTGGAGTTCTTTATGACCTTTTCCCTACAAGGCATATCCTCAGATGTTTTGTGGTACTAAGCCATCATGACTCGAGCAAAATGAAAAATGAACATTGATGAAGAAGAGCAGAGTGGGCCTATCCCAGCAGGCAACTGGGCAATTACCCTGTGACCTGGTTGGCTTGGGGGCAGGGAAATGACACCTGCAGTTTTTCATTTGTCCAGGAAGCTACAGTAATCTGAACTCCAGGAAATCCTGCCTAGTCGCCTGTTGGCCTATTTGTCCTGCCTGCTGGCAGTGGGGGAACTGTCTCACCCTAATGTAAAGACATATTTGCTAGGACACTGCAGGATCCTAAATCATCAAATAGAAGAACTAAATCACAGGATCAATGCAACAACTAGTCCTGTAATGGAGGATTCTTTCCATCTAGATTTCAACAACAACAGCAACAAAAATTCCCCTTTATAAGTTGGCTTACTACTTTCTCAAATTCCCAAAGAACAAACAACATATCAGATACCTTTCATTACATCATCCTCTGCCTTCTCTCCAAACTGGCCAATCATTTGTGGAAAAAAGAAAGGTACCCAAATAAATGAGCAACATGGAATGTCAATCTGGAAGAAAGACTGTCAGATGCATAAAAAGTCAACTCAGATGACTTTCAGATAGGAAATATAGTCTCCCACATCATATTGGAAAATCTTTAAGGAGTTTTTCTTTGAGATAAAGAAAGAATATTAGCCATGTTAACAGTGGCTGGCAAATTAAACACTGCCCAAACACATTACATATCAAAGTATAAAGCAATACAACTTCTATTTTTAACATACACACACACACGTATATATGCATATATACATACATGAAGGTCTGATGACAATTAAGTTCACAAACTCATCCTAGAAAAAGCGCTATATAACTCATTGCTGAATATTACTACAGTCACCATTGAAGTACTACCCTTGGAAGATATGCACCGACACCAGTGCCTAGTCCACCCTTCAAAGCAATTTTGGAACTCTCTGGAATGGCCATCAGAGCTGTCCTATTACATTTGATGTCCTGAATGTCATCAAAATGTCTTCCTTTCAATATTTCTTTTATCTTTGGATGAACAAAGAGGTCATTGGGGGCCAGATCAGGTGAGCAGGGAGGGTGTTCCAATACAGTTATTTGTTTACTGGCTAAAAACTCCCTCACAGACAGTGCCATGGGAGCTGGTGCATTGTTGTGATGTAAGAGCCATGAATTGTTGGCGAAAAGTTCAGGTCGTCTAACTTTTTCACGCAGCCTTTTCAGCACTTCCAAATAGTAAACTTGGTTAACTGTTTATCCAGTTGGTACAAATTCATAATGAATGATCCCTCTGATGTTAGAAAAGGTTAGAGACATCGTTTCAACAAGTTCATGAACTTAATTGTCAAACCTTCGTGTGTGTGTGTGTGTGTGTGTGTGTGTGTGTGTGTGTGTGTAAATAATTAAGTACTTGACATCCAAATCTCTCACCTTTAGCCTTGAGGTCAAAGACCACATCTTTTTTACATTTTGTAAATTGACCTTCCCTTACTCCACCTTGGAATTCAGTCTTATGCGCATACACAGGGTAAGGAACAGAATGTCTTGCCTCTCCATCTTTTATGAACTAATGCTTCAGATTGCACATGCTTTACACATCATTTAGTAGTTGTCTCCTAAATCCAGTTGGTGCTATTACTTCACATTGCAGCGGAGAACTGACATACAGGAAAGTTAAGTACCTTTCTAAAGCTCATATTATTGTAATGGCATCACCAAACTGGAGAGATGGTCCTAGGTCAGGTTGAAGGAATTTGGTGGTGCCTCTTCTCTCATTCTGTTTTACTTGTCAGTCAACCATTTTGTATCACCTATAATCCCAAGATATAGGAAACACCAGCCACATGTACTCTAGCTGCTGCCATCTTGGATAACCTCAAAGAATAAGCAACCAAATACTCACATTGGAAATTGACATCAGAGGTCAATTAATGGAGAAAGGTCTTCAGCAGCATGTTCCAGTCAAGCTAATCCAACTGTGCATTCCTGTAAATCTGATCATGAGTGACATAACTCACAGGCTCAATTCTGCAAAATGGTTTTAGTTTATCTAGACTCAGACCATCTATCCATTACCTGAAGTAATTGTTAGTGCTTGCTGAATTTTTGTTTTCACACATGGGACAGGAGAGGATAAATTTAAGATTTGAAGAGAGAACATCAAGTTCAAGGTGTCCTGTGTAAAACTTTTACATATTTTCTATGTATTCCCAAAGTGTGTGGTTATTAAAGTATAATTTAAAAAGTACTAGTGTCCCTCAGGGGTCATTCAAGGTGGTTAAGCTCCTCCTCTTGGATAGGATTAATATCCATAATCTAATCACATCTCTGTATTCTTATTTCACATAATTTATTTCTGACACTTAATATGCAATAGAGAATACCTCATGGATGGCTCATAAAAGCAAGATCATATTTCCCATTTCTTTTGGGGTGGTATTTTGGGGTGGTAGACAAGAATGGGTGGGGTAAGTGGAAAGTTGAATCTTGAATCCCAACTAAATAATTTGTAAAAAAGGAAGCCTGGCAAAAGCCACATAATCCAAAACCCTTTCTTGAGATATTTAAGTTATGCCATGTAGAACTCAAGATGCCAACTTTTTCAATGTTTAAAAAAATTAATTCCCTTATGCCTACTCTGATGGAGTGGTAGGGGCCTCCTGGAGTACAGACTGAGAAAGATTCTGAAATTCTGTCTGATCTCAGTAGGAAAGAGTTTTATGAGCACTTAGTAAGTTATCACTGCCATGGGGAAAGGAGATCGAGGATGAAACATATACCAAATATTTGCCATTCCTGACTGACTCCAAACTGCTCTTGTATTGCATTTCTTTGTCTTCCTCATGCCAAGGGGTGAGAGCTGTTCAGCAGCCTCTATGTGATAAATTTTTAGATTCCTGGAAAGTATTATTCTTATTATATCTCTGGGCATAGTAGCTAATAAAGAAAGAGTTCAGGTTGATTTTTATTTTGCATGAAATAGGTCTTACAAATTTTTTCACACAATCCTTAGAACCAGGACCTTTCCCCAGGCAATGCAACTGGACCAAATGAGTATTACTATTTCTCCTGGGAAGCTTGGGAGTTTCCTGGTGCTGGGTGAGGGCAAGTGTGAGCAAGAGAAGACAAGGTGATGATATCTGGACACTTTCCATTCTATGTCATAGACTTTGCCAGACTCCCTCCTGTTATGAAATTGGTCAGCCGTGGCTGAACAGGACCTAAAATCAGTAGACTTGCCTTTTATTCAGGACACTCATCCACAGACAGACTTCACCAGAAAGCCTTAGGCTCTAAGGAAGCTTCATCATTCTATTTGAGGTTTCACTGTAAAATCATCAATTCACTATTGAAACCCTACCCCTATAAGAAGATAAAGCTTCAGTCTATGGTACAAGTAATTAAAGTCCTTTTCAGAAACAGGCCTAAGGGGACCACATCAGAGACTTTCTCACTCATATTGATCTTGCTTTCTTTGCAGAACTGTATGTTTTGGGCTGTGAAATCCACCTTTCCAAGATACAGGGTGGGATTCTCTCAAAGGGCAAGTAGGTACTAATTCCAACTTGTGGAGAAGCCAGCTTAATTTTCAGATTTCTGAGATGAGATAGAGGACCATTTCCTAGCCTTAGCCCTAAGAAACTCAACATAACATCCTGTAAAGGTGGAGATCTTCCAACCATTTAAGGGATGTCATCAATTCATTTTTGACTGAGCCAAATAAATATGGCTCACAAAGTCCTCCTGAAGTTAGACCAATACCCAGTCCATCCTCCATCACCACAGAGAACTATAGATTGGTTCTCTAGTTCCTCACCCTTCAATGTATTTGGCAAACGGACAGGAAGGGTCAGCGCTGCCAGATGTTTTAAGTGAACCTGTGAGCATGCAGTGAGGAATTAAGATCGAGTCACTGATGAGTTTTCCTTGTGGATTTGGAGCCCCCAGCAAAGTGGTGACCACAGGAGATAGGAGCCACAATCTTTGAGGTAGGGATATTCAAGGAGACTGAGAGGCTTGACCTCTAAACGGAAAGCCTGGTTTGAGCTCAGAAATAAAATACAATAAAAACTCTGTCTGATACAGGTTTACATAGGATCCCCTGTTTAACAGGAAATTATGAGAAATTCTATCCAGGAGTCAGTTGAGCATCATAACCTTGGTTTCTGCACATCTGTAAGTCCTATTAGTGCTTATGAGATTGACTTGCCTGTGGACTGATTTGGAACTGCGGTTACACAAAAGGGGCTATGGAGATATGAGAGCTAACATATGGCTTCCTCCACCCCTTTCTCAGAGCTCTCTTTTGAGGGATAAAAGTAAAGGGAACACAAGCTCTAGGGTACTCCTTATCCTAAGTTATTACCACCATTCCTTTGCAGGAGTGTAACTGTGTGTCTCTTCAGCTACTGCTCAGTTTCAATGAGTTTGCAGGTAAAGATGTTGCTATTGAAACCCAGAGGTGGATGTTCTTAGGGTGTTCACAGCCCCTCTAGACTCATGGCAGTAAAAGGCACCACCAAATCCTCACTAAGCTAACATAAAAGCTCTGAGAAAGAGAAATACTCACTCCCTAACTGCCTTTCTTACAACATAAGGCCTACTGGCCTCACTAATGCTAATACAATGAAATTTCTATTTAAACATCATAGCAGAGGGTTCCAAAATGGAACCGACTCCACTGTATTTTTACTTTTTCTGTTAGATCTCTGCTTTTACTACAGTCCTACTTTACTGCACACACATACTCATACCCTGCAAATGGGCTGTACCAGATGGGCTCTTCATAATAGTAATCAGCTAGAAAATTAAAAAATTAACTGTTGCAAGATCCAGCTAGTCTCTTGAATTTCCCCACTTGAGATCAGGGCATGAGCTGTTGCAATGTCCTATATGAGTCCCAGGTTGCATTTTAAAGAAGGGTCAATGTGATGGACCCAGTGTGGGCTTCATACTTTATGGTCTTTTGTGTTTCTTTCTCAGAAAGTGACTGCAGCTCAATTCAATTTTGTTTTTATTCTGATGGCTGCTATTAGTACCTCCCATTTAGAGAACACACACCTCATCTTGGAGTTGCTCAAAACATTTACAAAAATTAACCAAGCCTTGCAACATCCCTGTCAAGTAGACAGGAACTAGATATTACTATTTCATTTCAGAGGAAGAAACTAAGCTATTAAGAGGGGAAATTACTTAGCCATGCCATGTACACAGGACTCATGGCCCACTTATTTCCATATGGCTCTGCTAAAGCTTCCAAATGACGCAGTATTTATTTATACTGTACTCACTAGCTTATTACTCTAGTATTATACACACACACACACACACACACACACACACACACACACACACACACACCATGCTATAAGATCCTGGTGTTCAAATACCATGTCTTCTTTCTATAAATCTCCCCACAAGTGTGCATTACAGGTTTCCTCTAGTGGGTAATCAGTACATGTGATTGGTGTGTAACAAATCTATACGCCTTTCTTAAGTGCCTTTGTCTTGCTGTGCCCAGAAGACTCCTAGATTCTGCTGAAATGTCACTTCCCCAGATGACCCTGAGGTTCTATCAGCAGCTAAATAGTTTGGTGATCCTGTAGTACTCACCTCAGCACTTACTGCATTTTATTGCAATTATTAGAAAGCATAACAGTGAAAGAAAAGTAACTTTGTAGTCTTTGAGACTGATATACCTCCATTTGAATCCTAACTCTGTCATTGTAAGACTTTGGACAAAGTAATTAACTTTCTCTATCTACTCATCTGTAAAACAGGATAACAATATTTATTTTGGAATCCATCATGGGACTATTGTAATTGAAGAAACTGTAAACAATTTAATATTTGTCAGTATGGGAATGATTAAGTACATGGCGGTAAATCGATACTGGGAAATACTCTGTAGCCGTTATAAAGACTAGACATATATAAAGAAAGAACAAAGAAATCCTTCTAAAACATATTAAGTGTGAAGAACAAGTTGCAGGTAATATGTATGAGTCTATATATATGAAAAACTATGTTGTTTTTATAAACAGGCTCACCTAAAACTAACAAATGAGATAAGTGAATGAGATAAACTATATGAAGCTTATATAAATAAAATGTTCCCAGGTGGTAGCTACAACTCTTGCTATGTATAGGTACCTTGGAAGTGGAGATGTGTTTTAATTTTTGTATCATCTCTAGCTCCTGGCACAGTTTCTAGCACATCATAGGTGTTGATTTATTGAGTGAAAAAAATAAAAACTTTCAATGAATGATGCAATCAAGAATTAATTGTTGCCTCAGAAAATAAGAGCACTAATGTGAATCACAGTCTTATATCTTGTTTGGAATATTTTCAAATGTAGGGAGGCAGCGTAGCCCTTTGGGAAGAAATTGGTCTGAGAGTCACAAGGCCTAGATTCCAGATCAGTGTTTCATGAAGTATGGTCTCAGGACTACCAGCCATCAAATCACTCAGGGGGCTTATTAATTATACAGATTCCTGGACCCCATCACTGATCTGAATCAGATTCTCTAGAATTGTGATTCAGGAATCTGTGTTGTAACAATCTACTTTTTATCTATAAATCAGTTTGCGAACCACTGCTTTAGGTCCTGCTCTGCCTTCCTGTTTGACTTTGGGCAAATCACTAACCTTTTCAGAATTCAGTTCCTTCTCTACATTGTAGGAGTTGAATCTCAAATGCTCTTTTAAGTTTTAAAATTCTATTCCCATGAGTAATCTAATTCCCTACCTTTAGGTAAGCCTGTACATAAGCCATATAAGACAGACTGATTTGGCTGTATTTGGGTCCCTTGGCTACCATTTGGATACTTTTCAAATTCAGAAGCTTCTTGTTATTTGCTCTTGCTTCTTATATTCTTTAAGAACATTTCTCTGAGCATTGTTTCTTAATGACTAAAATATACAATTTTTACATTTTCATACATTTATGTTCTAATTATAATATATTAACATAATTACTATAAGAAATAATATAAACACACACACACACATACACACACACACACACACGTACACACGCACACACACACGAAAGGGAAGGTGGTATAAAGACCTTGGAATGGATATCGAAAACAATATTAGGAAAGATTACTGAAGAAGGCCAACAGAATGTCTCCCTCTGGCCTTTGGTATGGATGGAAATAGAAGAACGTACCTTCATTTTCATGGAAACCTAGGTTATTTTACTAACAATTGTCACCCCAATAAACTTTAATTAAAAAAACAAGTCAACACCAATGGCTTAGTTGAAGAGGGACTCTCTAGCATGTGCTAATGTATAGCAGGCCAAGAAATGGCAAATAATAGCATCCTCCATTAAATCTCAAAGGTTTTCAGAAGATCCAAAACGAAATTAACCCCTCCTTTAGTCTTCAGAAGAGTTTCTGAGAGTCACCAAGAAGTGCTCTAAGTCTTTATAAGAATATTTTGAAAGATATTTTTACCTAAACCAAGGACTTTGAAGTCTACGGATGTGTATTAAGTGTTCACCCTATTTATTGTGTGTTGTCTTGGGTGACTTACTTAGTCACTTGAAGCCCCAATTTCCTTATCTACAAAAAGGGACTAATAATGGGACCTATTTCATAAGGTTATTGGATTGGGAGAATTGAATGAAATAATGCATGTGAAAGTACCTAGCCTTGTACACAAGGCATACTGAGCATTAGGTCAATATTTAAAAGACAATGCTACTCTTCCTACAATGGTACAGCAGATAATTGTCTTATCTTCCTCACAGAAGCCTGATAGAGTGGTGATTTAGGACTTCAAGAGGATCATGCTTTTTGAATTCTCAAATTGTTTTTTTTTTTATTTTTTGTTTGCTGTTGTGTTATAATTTACATAGAGTGAAAATCACACTTTTTAGAGGTACAGTTCTTTGAATTTTGGCAAATTTATGTGATTGTGCAACCACCACCACAATCAAGATACAGACTATTTCCATCACCTCCTTAAGCTCCTTGGCAGGCACCCCTCACCCCACATTCTGATCCCTGGGAACCATGGGTCTGTTATCTGTCCCTACAGTTTTCCCTTTTTCAGAATGCCATATAAATGGAATCAAACAGTGTGCAGCTTTTAAAATCTGTCTTCTTTCACTTAGCACGATGCTCTTTAGGTTTATCCATGTTGCTGCATGTATTACTACTAGTGCATCCCTTTTTACTATTGAAAGCAGTCCATTGTATAGTATATATGCAGTGGTATCTGTATGTACAAACTGTATGTTTGTACCACTGGACTTTTGGGTTGTTTCCATGTTTTAATAATTATAAATAAAGCTGCTATAAACATTCATGTAAAACAATTTTTTTATTAAAACATAGCCTACATACAATATTATATTAGTATCAGGGGTACACCATAGTTATTCAACATTTATATACCTACAGAAGTGATCACCATAATAAGTCCAGCAACCGTCTGACACAGGATTATGCTATCACACATTTGTGACAACATGGATGGATCTTGAGAGTATGATGCTAAGCGAAATAAGTCAGAAAGAAAAAGCAGAGAACCATATGATTTCACTCATATGTGGTATACAAACCAAAAACATCAAATTGTTTTAATTTTAGAGTTTCTATGTTATTCATCTCTGCTTCTTATTCCCTTTATTAATTAAACCCTAACCACACACTGGCATGATGAGTCCTTTTGTTAAAAAATGGACTCCAAAGACCTTTTCAGAAGCATCTTCAAATATATCTTACAAGAGGAAAGCCAAGTTTATTGATGTTAGCACAGACGATGATTTGGGGCTGATGAAATCCTAGGGCTTCGGACATTACCTGGCAGACAGTAAGTACTAAATATGCACTAAATGAACATAAGAACTAATGCTTTTAGTCATTGTAAAATAGGAAACAGGCTTTAAAAAAATGTAAAGGTTGATAGTATTTGGATAGCGGAGATGGAAAACTAAACCTGAACATTCGTTGGAAATCTTTGGTCAGAGTTAAACAAGACACCTGGAAATAAGCTAGCCTCCCATTGAGTATTTCACTTATTTAGATGTTTATTTTATTTCTACTAAACTCATACTCTGTCACCACAACAATATCAAGCTCTTTAAAAATTTCTCTTTTTTTAATTCATTTTTTATTTTTTATTAAATTTATTGGGGTGACAATTGTTAGTAAAATTAACTAGATTTCAGGTGTACAATTCTGTATTACATCATCTATAAATCCCATTGTGTGTTCCCCACACAGAGACAGTTCTCCTTCCATCACCATATATTTGATCCCCCTTACCCTCATCTACCACTGCCCTCCACCCTTACTCTCTGGTAACCACTAAACTATTGTCTGTGTCTATGAGTTTTTGTTTCTCATTTATTTGTTTTCTTCTTTTGTTGTTTTTGGTTTATATACCACATATCAGTGAAATCATGGTTCTCTGCTTTTTCTGTCTGACATATTTCGCTTAGCATTATACTCTCAAGATCCATCCATGTTGTCACAAATGTTCCTATATTATCTTTTCTTACCGCCAAATAGTATTCCATTGAATATATATACCACAACTTCTTTATCCATTCATCTATCACAGGACATTTTGGTTGTTTCCAAGTCTTGGCCACTGTAAACAAAGTTGCAATGAACATTGGAGCACACGTGTCTTTATGGATAAATGTTTTCAGATTTTTTGGGTAGATATCCAGGAGAGAGATTGCTGGGTAATATGGTAATTCTATTTGTAATTTTTTGAAGAACCTCCACACTGTCTTCCATAACGGCTGCACCAGTCTGCATTCCCACCAACAGTGTATGAGGGTTCCTTTTTCTCCACAGCCTCTCTAACACGTGTTACTATTTGTCTTGTTGATGATAGCCATTCTGACTCATTGTGATTTTTATTTGCATTTCTCTGATGATTAGTGATGTTGAGCAATTTTTCATATGTCTATTTGCCATTTGTATGCCCTCTTTGGAGAAAGGTCTCTTCAAGTCGTTTGCCCATTTTTCAATTGGATTGTTTGTTTTTTTGTTGTTGAGTTTCATGAGTTCCTTGTATGTTTTGGATATTAGCTCCTTATCGGAGGCACTGTTTACAAAAATCTTCTCCCATTCACTTGGTTGCCTATTTATTTTGTCGATGGTTTCCTTTGCTGTGCAGAAGCTTTTAAGTTTCATATAGTCCCATTCGTTTACTTTAGCTTTTACTTCCCTTGCCTTTGGAGCCAAATTCATAAAATGCTCTTTGAACCCAAGGTCCATAAGTTTAGTACCTATGTTTTCTTCTACGCAGTTCATTGTTTCAGGTCTTATGCTTAAGTCTTTCATCCATTTTGAAGTAATTTTGGTACATGGTGACAGAGAGCAGTCCAGTTTCATTTTTTTGCACGTGGCTATCCAACTCTCCCAGCACCATTTATTGAAGAGGCTGTCTTTCCTCCATTGTATGTGTTTGGCTTCTTTGTCAAAAACTGTCTGTCCATATTTATGTAGGATTCTTTCTGGGTTCTCAATTCTATTCCATTGGTCTATGTGTCTGTTTTTTTGCCAATACCATGCTGTTTTCATTATCGTAGCCCTGTAGTACAAGCTAAAGTCAGGTAGTGTGATACCTCCAGTATTGTTTTTTTTTTGTTTTTTTTTTTTCCTTAAGATTGCTTTGACTATTCGGGGTTTTTTGTGGTTCCAAACGAATCCGATGATTTTCTTTCTATTTCTTTAAAAAATGCCATTGGGATTTTGATGGGGATTGCATTAAATCTGTATATTGCTTTGGGTAATATGGTCATTGTAACTATGTTGATTCTTCCAATCCATGAGCACGGAATGTCTTTCCATTTCTTTGTGTCTTCTTCAATTTCTTTTAAAAATGTCTTATATTTTTCAGCATATAGGTCTTTCACATCCTTGGTTAAGTTTATTCCTAAGTATTTTATTCTTTTTCTGCAATTGCAAATAGAACTGTTTTTTGTATTTCTTTTTCTGAGATTTCATTGTTAGTATACAGGAATGCAATGGACTTTTGTACATTGATTTTGCAGCCGGCAACTTTACTGTATTCCTTGATTGTTTCTTCTAGCTTTTTGGTAGAGTCTTTAGGGTTTTCTATACATAGCATCATGTCATCTGCAAAGAGTGATAATTTAATTTCATCATTCCCAATTTGGATGCCTTTTATTTCTTTCTCTTGCCTGATTGCTCTGGCAAGGACTTCCAACACTATGTTAAAAAGCAGAGGTGATAGGGGACAGCCCTGTCATGTTCCTGAATGTAGAGCAAAGGGCTTCAGTTTTTCACCATTAATTATGAGATTAGCTGAGGGCTTGTCATAAATGGCCTTTATTGTGTTAAGGTATTTTCCTTCTATACCTATTTTACTAAGTGTTTTAATCATAAATGGATGTTGTATCTTGTCAGATGTTTTTCTGCATCAATTGATATAATCATATGATTTTTGTCCTTTATTTTGTTTATGTGATGTATCACATTGATGGATTTGCGGTTGTTGAACCATCCTTGTGCCCCGGGGATGAACCCCACTTGGTCGTGATGAATAATCTTTTTAATGCATTGTTGTATTTGATTTGCTAGAATTTTGTTTAGGATTTTTGCATCTGTATTCATCAGAGATATTGGTCTAGTTTTCTTTTTTGTGTTGTCCTTACCAGGTTTTGGTATCAGGGTAATGTTGGCCTCATAAAATGAGTTAGGGAGTACTGTCTCTTCTTCAATTTTTTGGAAGAGTTTGAGCAGGATTGGTATTAGATCCTCTTTGAAGGTTTGGTAGAATTCACCAGTGAAGCCATTTGGTCTTGGACTTTTGCTTTTGGGAAGGTTTTGGATGACTGATGCAATTTCGTTACTGGTGATCGGTCTGTTTAGATTTTCCAGTTCTTCACGGTTCAGCCTAGAAGGCTATATGTTTCTAAGAGCTTGTCCATTTTTTCTCGGTTAATGATTTGGTAGCATATAGTCCTTCATAGTATTCTTGGACGATCCTTTGTATTTCTGTGGCGTCCGTGATAACTTCCCCTGTTTCATTTCTGATTTTGACAATTAGTGTCTACTCTCTTTTTATCTTAGTGAGTCTAGCCAAGGGTTTGTCAGTTTTGTTAATCTTTCAAAGAACTAGCTCTTTGTCACATGAATTTTTTCTATTGTCTTTTTGTTCTCTATTTCATTTAGTTCTGCTCTAATTTTTGTTATTTCCTTTCTTCTGCTGACCTTGGGTTTCATTTGTTCTTCTTTTTCTAGTTCTCTAAGATGTAACGTGAAGTTATTTATTTGGGATTTTTCTTGTTTCTTGAGATACGCCTGTAATGGTATAAATTCCCCTCTTAAAACTGCTTTTACTGCATCCCAAAAATTTTAGTAGGATGTATTTTCATTGTCATTTGTTTATATGTATCTTTTGATCTCTCCTCTAATTTCTTCTTTGACCTGGTCATTCTTTGAAAGTATGTTGTTTAATCTCCATGTATTTGTGATTTTTCTGCTTTCTTTTTGCAGTTGATATCCAATTTCAAAGCCTTGTGATCAGAGACTATGCTTGGTATGATTTCAATCTTCTTAATTGTCCCAATATCTGGTCTATCCTTGAGAATGTTCCATGTACACTAGAAATAAATGTATAGTCTGATGTTTTAGGATGTGTTCTATATATGTCAGTTATGTCCATTTCATCCACTGTGTCATTTAGGGCTGCTATTTCTTTACTTATTTTCTGTTTGGATGATCTATCCATAGCTGTCAATGATGTGTTTAAGTCCTCTGGTATAACTGTGTTTTGGTCAATTACTCCCTTTAGTTCTGTTAGTAGTTGCTTGGTATATTTTGGTGCTCCCTGATTGGGGGCATAAATATTGATGACTGTTACGTCTCTGTTGTGTTGTCTCCTTTACCATTATGAAATGTCCATCGTTTTCTCTCGTTGCCTTTTTCACATTGAAGTCTGTTTCATCTGATACCAGTATGACTACACCTGATTTTCTCTGGATACCTCTTGCTTGGAGTGTCAATTTCTACCCTTTCACTTTGAGTCAATGCTTGTCCTTGTAGTTGAGATGTGTCTCTTGGAGACATCATATGGTTGGCTTTAGTTTTTGATCCAATCTGCTACTCTGTGCCTTTTAATTGGTGAGTTCAGTCCATTTACATTTAGGGTGATGATTGATATGTGAGGATTTCCTGTCATTCTATCTTTAGTTTTCTGGTAAGGCTGTGTCTCCATTGTTTCTTTGTCTTTTTGTTGTTGTCTATTATTTCTGTATGGTGGTATATTATGATGTTTCCCTCTGTTTCTTCTTTTATTACAGTATATATTTCAGTTCTGGGTATTTTTTGAGTGGTTACCCTTAAGTTTATGGAAAAGAAAGTATGATATTTAGAGTATTCCATTTTCTTCAGCACACTTACTTTCTCCATTCCCGTCTTCTGGTTCAGGCCCTTACTCTCCCCCTTTTTATGTTTTGGTTGTCACAAATTGTCCCTGTTGATGGTGGTTGAATGGCCTCCTTTAGTATTTCTTATAGTGCAGGTCATGTATTAAAAAATTATCTCAGCTTCTGTATGTCTGGAAAGGTCTTTATTTCTCCTTCTTATCTAAAGGATATCTCTGCCGGATATATTATTCTTGGCTCATAATTTCTCTCTTTTAATAGTTTGAATATTTGGTTCCACTCCCTCCTGGATTGTAGAGTTTCTGCTGAAAAATCTGATGGTAATCTAATGGACTTTCCCTTGTAGGTTACCATCCTCTTTTCCCTGGCTGCCTTGAGGATTCTTTCTTTGTCGTTGATTTTAGACAGCTTCAATACAATGCGTCTTGGAGAAGGCCTCTTGGGATTGAGGTAATTAGGTGTTCTATTTGCTTCTTAGATTTGAGGATCCAGTTCTTTCCACAAGTTCGGGAAGCTCATCGATGATTTGTTTGAATATATTCTCTGTTCCCTTCTCTCTTTCTTCTCTTTCTGGTATGCCCATTATTCTTATATTCCTCTTTCTGATGGAGTCAGAAAGTTTTTGTAGAGTTGTTTCATTTCTTTTAAGTCTCAAGTCTCTTTCTTCTTCCATCCGTGTCATTTCCAGGTTTCTATCTTTGATGTCACTGATTCTTTCCTCCATCTGGTCAACTCTACCACGTAAGCTGCCTATTTCATTCTTAATTTCTTCTATTGAGTTCTTAATCTCCAGAAACTGTATTTGTTTTTGTTTTTGTTTTTGTTTTGTTTTGTTTTTAATTTCAATCTCTTTCTTAAAATGCTCTTGTTGTTGTTTGATTTTGTTTCTGAGTTCATTAAACTGCCTTTCTGTGTTTTCTTGCATCTTGTTGAGTTTTTTCAGAACAGCAATCTTGAATTCTCTATCATTTATGTCATATATTTCCATATCTTTAAGTTCCTTTTCTGGAGACTTTTCACCTTCTTTCTGAGCTATCTTGTTGCCTTGGTTATTCATGGCAATTACTGATTTATTATTTCTCTTTCTAGACATCTACAGGAGTGGCTTCTGCAACAGGTTGATAG
This sequence comes from Rhinolophus ferrumequinum, assembly GCF_004115265.2. Taxonomy (NCBI): domain Eukaryota; kingdom Metazoa; phylum Chordata; class Mammalia; order Chiroptera; family Rhinolophidae; genus Rhinolophus; species Rhinolophus ferrumequinum. The sequence continues at coordinate 38,264,192 of NC_046308.1, read as the reverse complement.
GAAGAAGTCTTTCTTTTGTTTTCAAGTACTTGTTGGTTGAATGTTTTATTTTCTCTCCAACTGCAGCCTTTTTTTCTCTCTCACACTGTAGTGCTATGTTTTGTCTACACTATTCCATCTTCACACACAGTGGGGGGATACCCTGGGAGATAGGCTTCTCCTCTGTTGACAGTTCGCCCGGGTCACAGGGCGCAGTGTCCGCGTGGGTATGTGGAGAGCTTTTGAAGTTCCAAAGCTCCTCTTGCACCAGATTCAGATCCCGTGTGTTTCAGCAGCTCTGTTTACACCTGCAGGGATCTGCCCAGATAGGTGAGGACAAGGGAGGGGTGAGTTGTGAGACAGGGCCCAGAGCAAAGGCGGCGACCACCGCCACAGCCGGTTCTGCTTCCACAGCTCCCTCCCCTTTTCTGGAATTAGTTTGGCTGTAAATCTGTGTCTGCAGTCCACAGTTCTCAGAATGGCAAATATTCTGTTCTTTTGATCTGACACTGCTACTGTTCTGCTTCTAGCACTGGGCAGGTGGGGGCAGGGCAATCTCTCTGAGGGTAGGGAGTGGGCAACTAGACTCAGTGCCTAAGGCTTCTATTCTCTGCTCGGCAGTGAGGGCTTAAACCACTGTTTTCAGCCTTCTTCCCTCAGTCTTTGCTACAAGGTCTCTGCCATGAATGTTGTGTTCAGCTGTGTTATATGCTGTCCCCTCAGCCCTGTGGGCCATAAATGAAGCCCTAGCAGTCCAAGTTCTTCCCTCTCCTGCAGCTGCGGTTGCTCCAGGATACAGTGAGCTCGGAGCACTGAGCTAGGTCTGAGTCCTGTGCCCGCGCGGCTCTGTCTCCGCACTTCTCCCTTCCTTAGTCCTTTGCTCACGCGATTCACCGACCTTTAGGTGAATTCAGTAGTGGGCCTCTTCGTCTTGTGTGTCTTCTGTGCAGGGAGTCCTTTGTGGAGTTATAGTTGTTACCTTTTTTTGTAAATTCCACGAGTGATTTACAGAGGCTCACCTCATGCTGCCATTTTGATGACGTTCCATCAATTCTCTTTAAAAATTTCTATTGGAGAAAGTTAAAATTTCTGAATTTGAAATTCTTTGGGCCTAGAAGCAGGGGACTAATTGAGAGCTCTTAGATTTGATATCTGTCTTTTTTACTGTCCTCACTCCTTCCCTTCCTCTCTCTTAGTCTCTCTTCTTCTTACGAATGTTGACTTTCATTTTCAGGTATGAGTCAGACTCTACTGTCTTGGCTTGCACCTTCCTAGAAGCAAGTTTCACACCTTCTTCACTGTCATGTATCTCGCCCTGGCATAGAGCCAAACACACAGTGGTACAGAAAAGTATATATTTGTTATATAAATTATATACCATGTTTCCCCAAAAATAAGACCTAACTGGAAAATAAGCCCTAGCATGATTTTTTAAGATGAGATCCCCTGAACATAAGCCCTAATGCATCTTTTGGAGCAAAAATTAATATAAGACACGGTCTTATTTTCAGGGAAACACGGTAGTAACTAAAAGTATCAGGGAGAGTTCATATCAGGGAGCAAAACTCATTGTTTTACCTCTACAAGCCACCCCAGTTGTTTCTACTATACTCCACTATTTTCTATCGCTAGGCATACATTATTCTATGTATTTCACATACTTATCTGTCTACTACCCTATGAGCTGTGGAAGTCTCCATATCAGGTTAATGTCTTCCTTCTCTGCATCCTCTCACAAATAGTCATGTCAAGGCTACACGCACTGTGATTGGTGATTCACTAAGTATGGCTGCCTGACTCAGAACCAACATGATCAGTACAAACCTCTTTGAACCTTCCAAAGTAGTGACCATGTCTCATTCATACTGGCTTATAGTCCAGTGCTTGACACATCAAAGACTCTCCATAAACACTATTGAGGATGGCAGTGAGACATTATAAATGAATGATTCTCAAAAGGAAAAAATCCAAATGGTTCCATGGAGCCAAACATGCAGCAAAATAAATGCATGTGCTTTTCAATTCATTCTATTTTGCATTCACTCAACAAATATTTATTGAATGCCTAATTTGTGCCAGTAATTGAACTTGGCACCAGTGACTTGCAGATGAATTATATATAAATGGGAAAGCAGGTCTACATGGAATGTCCACTCTAGTGGGAAAGACAGATGGTACACAAGTAATGACACATGTTCTAGTATTGCCAATAGGCAAAGAGAAACTATGCTACTTCTTGGAGAGGTGCAGAGCAGGCATGAAGGAGACAGGGAGACATGAGGAAATGAAAGAGGAGATTAAAGAACATTCAACAAAATTCATCTGCACTTGCAGCAAGGAACTTCTTATAAAGATAAATGTATTCAGGACATTAGTCATTCTTTAAACTAATGGTTCAGTATGATGACAAATGCAGTATAGAAAACAGACATCATTTATAAACAGTGATATTGACATGCATCCAGCCAAGAAACCCCAAAATTCCCACTTGACTGACTCATTTGACAAACTCAAATACCTGAGCTCAAGCGTGGGCTGACCTCTTTGACCTTGGCATCTACACATGAGCTCTTTCAATATATTTTAACACATACTCGGAAGTGGTAAGCTTCTGTTTCTCTTGCTTTTCATAGAGACATCTGTTGACTTGCACCTGGCACTCAATATACTATTTTGTACCAGGGATTCAAGCTCAGTAGGGAAGAGTGGCAGGAATAGAGGATGAGGAAGAAAGGCATTTGAGAAGTTATCAAGCTAGAAGCACAGATAGTTAAGCACTAAATAAAGCTACTTGAAAAAAGGACCCAGAAATGAGTTATAATATTGACTTAGAATAAATTCAAGGTCAAGTGCAGTTACTTTGAATACCAAGATGGGTAAGAGGAAAACCAAGGCACTCCAGTATTTGGTCACACACAAGTCTTTGATCTGTCACTTATAAACTCATTCCTATTTTACTATTCCTGTGATCATCCTGGCTTGCCCAAAACCGTAAGTGCAGACATACATCATGATCTCCACATATATGAAATGGAATCTTTGCATTTGTATAAATAAGAAATATTGGAGGGCCTTAAGCACACAATGTGGATATGCAAATGAGTGTCTCTCCATGTTGGTCTGTATAGGAAATGAATGCAAAAACTTCTGGTCAAGAGGGTAGAGTAGGTAAGTGCTGTGCTCACCTCCTCCTGTCATCACATCAAAATTACAACTAAATTATAGAACCACCACCCTGGAGAACCACCTTAAGACTAACTGAAGGGAACTTATATAAGTAAGGAATTAAAAAGGAAGCCATGTTGAGACAGGTGGGTGGGGTGAAGACATGAAACAGGCTGGTCTTATACTCACATGTGATCCTTAAGAATCAGGAGGGACAGCTCAGCTGAGGAGGTCCCCCCTGAGGAGAGAAGGATCCTAGCCCTACACTGGGCTCTCCAGCCTGGACCACCAGTGCCGGGAAAATGAGTCCTTAGAACATCTGGCTATGAAAATTAGCAGGGATTCCCTCTGGGTGAAACAGAGGGTTAATGGAAACCCAGGCATCCTCTTAAATGGCCCAAGCATAGACTCACTCATTGACAGACTCACTTGCTGATGGGCATACTCACTCTGAGCTCCAGTGCTGGCAGCAGCTTGAAAAGTGCCAGGGACATATAGGAAGGAACTGATCTGTCTGGCTTCAGGTCAAGGGCTGTAGGGGCAGCTCTCTCCTCCATTTTGTTCCTTTGTTGAGCCCTCCACCTACAAAGCCAGCAGGAAGGTGACACTGCTCTCTGCAAGTGCACCAGCCTGCAAGTGCACCTAGGCACTGAATCTGAGTTTCCAAAGAACTAGCCTCAACCTGATGATTCCCTGGAACTTGCCCCACCCAAATGGAACACAGACCCAAACCACTTTCAGCAGCTGGCCTCTGCCTATACTGCAGACTTTTCTAAAATTTTTGAAAGGTCTACAAACTCCAAACAAGCAGCAGCTGGCCTCACTGTGCACTGTACCACTTGCTAAGTGGCCCCCAGCACAGCATTGGTGGCAAGCTACTTCAGATCATAGCATAGCCTCTCCCAGGTGCCTCCAAGTCTAGAAATGGCACTACTAACCACAGATCACTTTGTAGTTACTACCACATGGCCCAGCCAGACATAAGCAGCAGCTAATCAGGGCCTGCACCAGAGCCCCTCCCAAGAGGCCCTGACCCAACACAACTGGTGACCAGCTTCAGACCACTCCAGAGCACCACCCAATTACATCCACAAATGATACACCTAAAGTATGGACTCAGCAGGCAATAGGGCCTCCCTATAAGTAATCCCCATCTATAGGGTCAGTCCCCACACAATAACTTGTCCACTGTATTCCCTGTGAGTCCTCACAACCAGTCTGCCTGAGGGTTAATCCCACTCACTGGCGTGCAAACAGAAACAAAGTCTCAATTACCATAGGAGGGCACACACAACCAACATAAGGGACACACCTGGAGCACCCAGCTCAGGTGACCAGGCAAACTATGCCACTGGGCCCCACAGGACAGCTATTACATAAAGTCACCCTGGCAAGACTAGCAGATGTAGCAGATCTACCTAATACATAGAAACAAAATACAGGAATGTAGCCAAAAGGAGTAGACAAAGAAACATGTCCCAAATGAAAAAAACAGGACAAAACTCCAGAAAAAGAACTAAACACAATAGAGGCAAATGATCTACCAGATACAGGGTTCAAAATATTGTTTATAAGGATGCTCAATGAATTTAGGGGAAGAATAGATGAATTCAGTGAGAACTCCAATACAAAGATAGTAAAGAAAAAAGGACATAAAAACCATAAAAAATAAAACCAGTCAGGAATAAAGAATACAATAACTGAAATGAAGAATATATTAAGTGGAATCAACAGAAGATTAAATGAAGCAGAGAGTCAAATGAGTGATTAGGAAGACAAGGTAGTGGAAAATACCCAATCAGAACAGCAAAAAGCAAAAAAAGAATGAATAAGAAAATGAGGATAGTTTAAGGGATCTCTGAGGCAACATCAAACAAAAAAACTTTCACATCATAGGGGTCCCAGAAAGAGAAGAGAGAGCGCAAATGATTGAAAAGTGATTTGAAGAAATAATGATGGAAAATTCCCCTAACCTGGTGAAAGAAATAGACATACAAATCCAGGACGTGCAGAGAGTCCCAAACAAGATGAACCCAAAGAGGCCCAACACCAAGATACATCATAATTAAAATGACAAAGGTTAACGACAAAGAAAGAATCTTAAAAGCTGCGAGAGAAAAGCAGTTAGTTACATACAAAGAAGCACCCATAAGATTACCATAAATAATTATTTTAAAAATTAAAAAAAAAGGATGTGGTACATATATACAATGGAATGTTACTTAACCATAAAAAATAATGAAATTTTACCATTTGTGACAACATGGATGGACTTAGAGGGTATTATGCTAAGTGAAATAAGTCCAATAGAGAAAGACAAATATCATACAATTTCACTTATATGTGGAATTCTAAAACATAAAATAGACGAACAAAACAGCAACAAACTCATAGATATAGAGAGCAAACTGATGCTTGCCAGATGAAAGGGGAGTTCTGGGTTGGGTGAAAAGATGAAGGAATTAAGAAGTACAAATTGGCAATTACAAAACAGTTATGGGGGTGCAAAGTGCAACATAGGGAACACTCAATAGTATTTTAATAACTATGGTGTCAGGGGGGTACTAGACTTATCAGGGGAATCACCTCATAAGTTACATAAATGTCTAACCACTATGCTGTACGCCTGAAACTAATATGATATTAAACGTCAACTGCAACTGAAAAATTTTAAAAAACTTTAAAAAAGAAAATAAATGCAAAGAAGCAAGAAAATAAATCTTCAAACAGAATACTGCTTATCACCAAGCATGTCCTTTTATTCAGTTTTCTATCCATCCTGAGGAGTTCCACGTAGAAATGGAGAAGCTGACAGCCACAGGTTTCAAACACAGTCCTACCACTTAGGTGGCAGCTCTGGATAAGTGGCTTAACTTTATCATATTCAGTTTTCTCATCTCAAACATGTTGAGTTGGAGAGTAAGTAAAATTACCTGGCACCAATAGATGCCCAATAAATGTTCATTACTTTTTCTCATTCCTTAAGAGAAATACAAGGTAAGGACAGATGCCATGTGTTTGCTTATACGTTTTTGTAAGACAAGGAGGATTAAGAGCAACATCAATGGTGATGAGGAAAACACACCTGAGATACAGTACTGTGTAATCAAAGGTGAATATAGTCTTTGAGTAGCAATAAAGGAAAAAATAAAGACAATGTTCCTTTTGGGGAAAAATTTCTTTGTTCTCCCACATGACCACTTGCTCTGTCTGCGAATGCCCCAGGTTTAATTATGTCTAATGAGAAGCTGTCTGCTGCAGGCAGCTTTCCTAGCCACATAGCTATCTTACCCCTTAACTTCTCAGGTGAGTCTTCCACAGGGATAAGAGGCTCTAGAGAGTTCTCCTAGAATATGTTGCTGCCCTTAGTTGGTCTCAGCCCAAAGTTAGGCAGGCCAATGCCAGTCTGATTTGCTTGTTATTTTTTTTATGAAAGGTAAGATTGAAAGAGCGAAGGGTGCATATCTACAACACTGTGGTAGGCTTCTGAAATATCATTCTATCTGAATGGGTGTAATTGCAAAACTCAACCTCTAACACACTAAGTGGCAATCCACACACTCATAAGGGCTCACTCAGAAGCCTTATATTAATAATAGCCAAAATATGGAAACAACTTAATGTCCTTTGATGGATAAAGAAGTTGTGATATACATATATATATATATATATATATATATATATATATATATATATATATATGAGAAGATGGATGTTAGCTGAACCTACTGTGGCAATCATTTCACAATATATATAAATCAAACCATCATGCTGTATGCCTGAAACTTTAATGTATGTCAATTATTTTTCAAGGAAACTAAAAAGAAAGGCTACACTCATATTTTCTAAAATTTCTATTTCTTATAGAAAACAGATGTAGATGCACTTTCTTTTAATGGTTTATCTGTCAGCTGAGCTTCAGAAATATTATGTTCATAAAGACATTGCATTTTCTTTATCAGCATAATGTAAATATAATGTGTTATTTATATTATAATAAAATATAATACAGATTCATCTATCCAACTAATATTTAAGTGCCTTCTGTGGATTAGGCAATGAGCTAGACCAACAGAAATGCATATATGGCAGGAATTTTTACATTCCTTTGAATAGTATTTATCGATATAGTTGATAGACAGATCTCATGGGTATACAGTGAAATCTGCTGTCATGTTTTTCCAGTGTATCACACTTAGCTTTCATAATATCTTCATAACCATAGCTTTTTGGTTTTTTTCAAACTCTTAGTATATTATATTCTCTCTTCAAAATTTTTTTGGTCAATCTCAAAAAACTGTCATCTTCAGTATAAAAAAGATGGCATTCCCCATTTAGGATGATTTTACACATGCTATGGATGTTTTAATTGACTTTTATTTGTGTTTTACCTAGAGGCATCCAACCAGAATTCAAGTCAATGTATGATCTATAAATTCCAAAGAGAGTCTCCTTGAAGATATGCATAAGAAGATAAATAATATATATGTAGTGTGTATTAGTAAAAGTATTAAAACAAGCAAGTTCAGTCAAACACACTTGCTTACTTTAGTAGTGAGAAGTAATATTTATTTCAAATATTAGACTTTTAAAATATAACAGATTGTTTTCACCTTGGCTTTTAAAATGGAACATGTAAACCTCTGGGAAAAGTGTTAATACACTTGAAGACCCTGACCATGTCACACACTCTTTCTCTGTCTACCCCTGAGGACCGACTGCAGCCTTGGGTACATGGCTGACACTCAGTAAAATGTGTTAACTTACATTGAATGTTCTATATATTAATAATAATTCAAAATAACATTACGAAACCAGAGTGAAAAAATGCATGGTCTACCATTCTACATTCAATTTTTCACCATGGAATGAACTACTGTACCTCTTAGACAAAAGCAAAGAACTCATTCAAAAGCAAAGCTGGAGGCTGTTGGAGTTGTTTATATTTCCCGGGACAAGGGGTCACTATGTTGACTTCAAAGGCCTTTTTTTCTACCTTTCAACATGGCATGCTTGTGCAGGAAGAAGCCTTCATTCTATTCCTACACTTTACACATGGAAACCCAGAGGAGGGAACAATTTACCCATAAGGGCAGCCACAGATTTTTGTTACTCCTAATTTAATTTGTTACTCCTAATTTAATATTTCCAAATTTCACCCAGTAGAGCTTTGGGTAATTTTCTTGGCCTCTGTTTACTTTAGGAGATGTCCTCCTTCCTACGTCCTGCCCTCCCATCCCTTGTTTTCCCAATCCCACTACTCCTTAAACAACTCTACTTCCTTTTATCACTTTCAAATGGCATTTTCTTTGCTCTCAGACAACACACTTGAACCTCCACTCCAAGGTCTTAAGCTAAAGAAATCTTCTAGATTACCCAAAGGGCTATGTAAATGTTAGGGTCTTTCCTACATTTTTTTTTTTATGCCTGCAGCCTTTGATACAGTGATGCATAGATCCAGATTTGTACTGTTCTCTCTCAAGCTTCAGTAATGTGAGTCAAGGCTTTGCTTTATGATTAATTTATCTGAGGATGAGAAAAGCCGAAACTTGTGAGGATAGACATAAACTGGAAAAAACTGAGGTCATAGCTTGAACAGAACCTCCAAAAAGACAGATTGCCTATGGCTTTTACAGCATCCTTCCCCTGACAGTAGTGATGCAAACTGAGAGTAGAAAAATTACAGTCTCCTTTGAGGGGCATATGAAGGCACAAAGATTTCTCAAAACTCAGCCCCACAGAGAGGAAATCTGCTTGATATTTATTCTGGCCCTTGCCTTTTAAATCTTGATTACCCTTGGCTCAGCTAGGTGCTGAAATTTATGCACCAGAGACAGGTGATTCTTATGTAAGAATGGAATCTCGGGTGTGATAAATTTGGTCTTGAGACATCTCAGCTTAGTTGCTACAGATGGCAGTGTCATGATGGCGGAGTTAGTGCATGGTGTCCTACTGGGCTGTGACTGTGTGAAATGGCTACTCAGTTTGGAATTGGCTCAGATAATTCCTTGAGCCTCAAGGTCATGACCAAGGGACACAGCCCAGCTATAGGGTTGACATTCATTCTAGCAAAGTTCTTTCCTACTCCTTTAGACAATGCTGCTGACTTATTGTCACTCAAAGGTCCAGCAAGAATCAGGTTGTAACCTGTGTTCTTTGTGAATATCTTTATAATCTGAGGTCTCTGTCTACAATGACTAGCCCATTATGGATGAATTCTATACTTGTAAAGAATTGCTTATACTATACAATTTGTATGGACTTCATTGGTTTAGCGAAGGAGACATTTCTAATCACTCCATCCCTGCCAGGTCCTGCAACTATCAGGACACAGGTTCTCAGCCTTAGTTTTGAGGAGTCTGGAAATCCCTAAGAGGTGCACACAGATATATGCAAAAACTGTGAACATACATCTTTCTTTCTAGGGAGAGTGCCTACAGCTTTCATAAAATAGAAGTCTGAGAACCAACAAGTAGTAAGAGTCACTGTTATAGATGAAGGAAATATTCTGAGGCATTCATTGTTATATTCCAATTTGTTATATTCCAATTTTCCACTTTGAATTTTAGATTGAACTTGATCAGACGTGAGTAACATCAGGCAAGCTATGGAGTCAGACCCTTCGTTCTGGATTAGACCCTGGCTCTACTTTCTCAGACTGTGTGAGCTTAGACACGTCACTTCTCTATGCCTCACATCCTTATTTAGACGATGAATAAAGTGGGAAAAATATCACCTACCTTGTGATATTTTTCTCACAAAACAAATGCTATTGTGAGAATTAAATGAAAATGTATATAAATCTTGTGATGTACCTGGCATGTGTTTACTGTTCAATAAACAATAGTTAGTAATGGTAGGAGTCACATGGAACTCATGTCTCTGGAGCAGATGGGATGATGTTCAATGCCATATATTGTCTATCTATCTGCATTTTTAAATTTTCTCCTGCTATTGTCTAATCACTGTGTCATTAGCTGTCATTTCCTATTCTTCATAAGTATCAACATGTTTTATCCACCACTCTTAAGAGATGCCATATTTACATCCTTAACCCACTTCCTATGGGCAAAAGAATAACAGTAACTGTCATTAAATTCCTGGAATCTCATTTTACAAGTGTTACTTTATTTAAAATTTAAAAAAAATCACATTTTAGTAATTTTTCAAATTCTTCAAAAGGCATATATAATATATATTTTTGCTAGGGACATTTTTTATTACCTTACTTTATTTGCAATAATCTGCTTCATTTCTTAGCACATAGTAAGTACTAATAGATATTTGCTGAATGAATGGAAAATAAAACCCTAATAAACTTAAAAAAAAATGGATGTTTGCACGAGAAAATTAATTATTTTACTAGTCATTCTCTTGTCCATTCTATTCCCCATTCTCTTCTGTGATGACCACCACAACCATGACTTACCTTGGAAAATATAAAAAAATGATGGCTTTATTTGATGACATTTATCATCCTGGTTTATGTATTTATTTTCTACTTGGGATTTGAAGCCAACAGTATCCAATCTCAGAAATCAATTTATTATAAATGATACTCCTGTCTAAAATATGCCTTGGGTGCAAAACAACTTTTCAGGAAATAAAGATGTTTCAAAGGAGGTCTTTCCAATGAAAATTATCCTTGTTATGACTTGAAAGTACTTGTTCTAACTGTTCTGTATTAATATAACTGCTCATGTATACTTTCAATTACATGTATTTAAACATATAAGAATGATGTAAAACATGGTATACCCATTAATGTAATTTGGCAGTCATATTACATATTTCTAAGCAGTTTATAAAATGATGCACCAAGAATTAAAGTGTGATATTCTTACTTAAATGATATACTGTATTACCATGTTTTACTTCCAGTAGCCCAAAGCTCTATTTTGGGAAATTAGATATTCAAAATTGAGTTAATTATATTCTTCAGGTCATGAAATGTCATGGCACCTTTATATCCACTGCCCTTATGGTGGACACAGTAAGATGAGTAACAGCAGGTATTTAGGGTGACCAACCATCCTGGTCTTCCTGGGATTGAGGAAGTTCCCGGGACATGGCACTTGCCATGGGCTAGTCTCAGCAAACAAGAGACAGGTTGGTCAACCTATGTATATTCTAACTCCCATATATAGTTGGGGAAACTGAAGTACAAAGAAGCAAAGTGCTTTGCCCAGTTTATCTAGCAAACTAGAAGCAGGTGTTGCACTCAGTCTTCTGTATTCCAATGAGAGCACATTCGCAACTAGGCAGAGCCCTGTTATTTCTTCTGTACCTTACTTTCCCCTGGAACTGTAAGGCAACCAATGTCATTGTCATGTGGGGTGACCTGTGGGGTCTCAGCTCCCGTTCCCCACATAAGAACGCAGGCCAAAAAGGAACAGCCACGGAGCCATAGGTAGGGAAGTCATACCACTATACTCTCACTGGCGGCTGGGTTGGAGACACAGGAACCAGGAGCAACACAATTCTCAACCCTCACTGTGCCGCTTGGAGACTCAATCACCATCTTCTTGCTAGCTCCTCCTTTTCTGCTAGCCTAGCCACGTCAGTTATATTCATGGCTAATGGCTCACTGGTTACAGCTGACGGCCAACTAGCCACAGCTGATGGCCATTTGATCACAGTCGATGGCCATTTACTACCTGAGCCAGCACCTTTCTATGTGAGGCTGAGAGCCTGGAAACTGCTTTTTGTGGCTCTGTCCCCACACTCCACCCCTACAGGTTCTCGCCTCACAATCTACGTGACAAGAGTCTTCCGCTAGGGGTCCTGTGCGAGGAACCTGGAGGTGAATGCTATTTCCTGGACACAGCCAAGCTCTCTGGTCACAGCCAGGGTTTCTCAGGGCACCACCAGTACTTTTGGGCACAGCCAGACTTCCTGGGCTTCTTAGGGTACCACTAGTCTCCCTGGGTACAGCCAGGGCCTCTCAGGGCACTGCCACTCTCTCTGGGCACAACCAGACTTGCAGCGAGCAGGGTCTCCTGCACCACAAATGGCGCAGCGAGCAGGGTACGGTGTCGGCCAAAGCTCTCTGAAGGGCGGTGGAGCAGTTTGTGCTTATGAACACTCAGTTGCAGGAAGACCAGGAGGAGAAGCTGCCTGAGAGCTGGACCCCCGTGGAGGGGTGGGAAGATGTGGACGTTTCCCCAACCAGCAGAGGCCGGAGAAAGTGAAGGTTGTTGCGGCCCTGTGGGCTGGGAAGTGCTTGCTGAGGCAGCCCGGATGCAGGACTTGTAGTCCCAGGAGGAAACGCTTGCTGAGTCCTCCATGGGAGATGAGGGTGAGGTCAAGGTCATCCCTCACCCCCAGGACAGCCCTGGCAAATGACTATGGACTATGGGGAATTGCCTTCCATCCCTAATTTAATGGACAGCTTGACTGTTTGTTTGGGAACATACCACCATGTAGTGGAACTGGCGGATGTTTGCTTTTGTGTCTTGACCGGCCACCATTGAAAATATGTAAGCACCTTGACTGTCAGCCGCTGTTGTTCCAGCACGGTACCCTGAGGGGCCCAGAGAGAGTGGCAGTGCCCTGAGAGCCCTGGCTGTGTCTAGGAAGTCTGGCTGAGCCCAGAGAGGGTGGCAGTGCCCTGAGAGCCCTGGCTGAGTCCAGGAAGTCTGGCTGTGTCCAGAGAGAGTGGCAGTGCCCTGAGAGGACCTCATGTGCCCGGGGAGACTAGTGGTACCCTAAGAAGTCCAGGAAGTCTGGCTGTGCCCAGAAGTACTGGTGGTGCCCTGAGAAACCCTGGCTGTGCCCGGGGAGACTAGTGGTACCCTAAGAAGTCCAGGAAGTCTGGCTGTGCCCAGAAGTACTGGTGGTGCCCTGAGAAACCCTGGCTGTGCCTGGGGAGACTGGTGGTACCCTAAGAAGTCCAGGAAGTCTGGCTGTGCCCAGAAGTACTGGTGGTGCCCTGAGAAACCCTGGCTGTGACCAGAGAGCTTGGCTGTGTCCAGGAAATAGCATTCACCTCCAGGCTCCTCGCACAGGGTCCCTCGTGGAAGACGCTTGTCGCGTAGATTGTGAAACGAGAGCCTGTAGGGGTGGAGTGTGGAGACAGAGCCCCAAAAAGCAGTTCCCAGGCTCTTGGCCTCACATAGAAAGGTGCTGGCTCAGGTAGTAAATGGCCATCACTGTGATCAAATGGCCATCAGCTGTGGCTAGTTGGTCGTCAGCTGTAACCACTGAGCCATTGGGCACTAATATAACTGCCGTGGCTAGGCTAGCAAAAAAGGGGGAGCTAGCAAGAAGATGGTGGCTGAGCTAGCAAGCGGCGTAGTGAGGGTTGAGAATTGTGTTGCTCCTGGTTCCTGTGTCTCCAACCCAGCTGCCAGTGAGAGTATAGTGGTATGACTTCCCTACCTATGGCTCCGTGGGTGTTCCTTTTTGGCCTAGCCATATCCTGCGTTCTTATGTGGGGAGCGGGAGCTGAGACACCCAGGCTGCCCCACACGACACATGGCGAAGTCGGCAGGATCCCCTGCACTACATGCCCTTTGTCCATACCCCACGTTATTCAGGAGGGACAACATTGCCTCTCGGTGTTTTAGAGAAGAATGACAGAGGGACTGAGAACTTATAATTATCACAGTTCTTAAGAGCAGAGAAATACTAGTATAAGTTCTGTCTTCTCCACCAAGTACCTCTTAAGATGACAAACTATCACTGGCTCTGACTGTAATTTCATGAAACAAATCAACTTAAAAAGACCTCAGGAAAAATGACCAGGTGGCCACCCTTTGAACTGAAACATGTTAATAGCTAATACTTAGTAAGGGCTTACTGTGTGCCAGGTACTGGGCTTAGAGCTTTATATGGATTCAGTCAATTCAATCCCACAATAATTCCATGAAGTAGCAACTAATGTTACCTTTTTCAAAAATTTTATTAAATCTATTGGGGTGACAATGGATAGTAAAATTATATAGGTTTTAAGTGTACATTTATTTCTATGATATATCATCTATATATTTGTGGGGACAGAGCCAGGAGTGCAGTTTCCAGGCTCTCGCCCTCACATGGAAAGGTACTCACTCGGGTAGTAAATGGCCATCAACTATGAATGCATAGCCATCAGCTGTGGCTAGTTGGCTGTCAGCTGTAACCAGTGAGTCATTGGCCACTAATATAACTGCCGTGGATATGCTAGCAGCAGATGGAGGCTAGCAAAAGATGGTGGCTGAGCCAGCAAGAACGGATTGCAGTTAGCAAGTGAGTTTGGTTGGCAGAGAAAAGTGGATGGCAGGTTGCAGATAGTGTGGCTCCTGCTTCCTGTGTCTCCAACCCCGCTAACAGCGAGACTATAGTGGTATGACTCCCCTATCTATGGCTCCATGGGTGTTCCTTTTTGGCCTCACCATATCCTGCGTTCTTATGTGGGGAGCGGGACCAGAGACCCCACATGACACCCTGCATGACACAAATAAAATCAACTTTCACTTGTAGCACAAAGTATAGAATGTATACACTGTATAAATGAGTCCTGCGATGGGGAAGAAGAGGGAAAACTTTCATTGGACCCTCTTTGCCCATGAGAATGGTTAGTGCAGGTGCCTGTCTCTGGGTGGGAGAGAATCTAAATTATAGAGGTGGAGGCTAAGCAGATTTTTAAAAATTATTTGGGGAAAAAGAAAAACACAGTTTGTATTAGTAACTAATTTAGCTAATTTTAACCTTTATCTACACTTTAGCCATTAAGCTCTGCTAAAACTAGCATCAGTTTGCCCTGTTCTAAACTGGTGTTTGTGGACATGGATGGATATTTCTTTTCCCATTGAAAAGTGTAAATTCTTCATATATCTGCACATAATTATTCTCATACAAAATTCATAATGGAAACCCAGGCAGTTCTCTTGCACCTTCCCAAATGAGAATCTCCCAGGTACCGCCTTAGGTTACAGAAAGAAAGAAAAAAAATTTTTGGTATTCTGGCATCATTTTTCCTATTTCAGGTGGCTAACTACAAACTGAGTGAAAAGCTTATATTTTCACATTTTGAGAGAAAAACTTTAAAAGGATTAAGAACTTGAGATTTGACATTTCCATATTAAGCTTTGTTTTGTTTTTTTTTTTTCAAAATGCTTGTATTGATTTCTTTTTTGTTTTAGAAAAAACTCAGGTGTAAAATACTTTATTTCATGTATTCATCATTGAATGAATTTTTTGAATTTACATAATATTCATGAACTGAATATTATATTTGTCAGTTGTTCTGCCAGCCAAACTGTTTTCCCTCATTCATAAATGGATCTGTTCTGTATTAAATAACTGATTACCATGAATGAAAGGGATGTGACATCTTTAGAATTCTGAAAAAAAAGCTGTTGAAACCAAGCTACTACTATTTATTTGTCCCCTTAAAAAAAAAAAAAATAAAAACACAAAAAACAAAGAATGTTATTGTTTTGTTTGATTTTCTTTTGTTCTGAATAGAAAAATTTAAAAACTCGGATGGATTTTCTTTTTGGTTTTCCATTTTCACATTCCTATAGGAAAGAGAGGGGGGTGTTCTCTTTTTCATCAACCAGAACAATAATTGTTTAAAACACAGCAAGTTTCCAAATAAAACAACTATATTATAGCTTTCAGAAATAAGAGGAGCTTTTGTTCTCAACAAGACAGAGGTGAGATTTCCCTTTTATCTTCCACTTTTGTTAATACCAATGCTTGAACCATTTCTATACACTTGTTTGAAAGCATGAATCGAATCCCATGACAAATAGCAAAGTAAGCTGACTCCTTGATTCTGACCATGCCAGCAACATGTCTTTGGATTTGAGTTGGATTTAGATGAGCAATTCAATAAGTTGTATACCAGAAAGAAGACTGGGAGCTTAGGAATCAAATAACATCATGATCTTGGTGAGGATTTTGCTCTTTTATGACAAGCTTAGTAGATAATGGTAATTTATTTAAAATTTTATTTAATTTATTTAAAATTTTACACAGAGCTTTTACATTGTAGAGCTTAATTATTTCTCCACAACTTGATTTCTTCATTTATACAATTGGGTTAATACAACTTACTGTACAGGTCTATAATAAAGACTACAGAAAATGTATATATTATGCTTACTATATTGCCTGGC
Organism: Rhinolophus ferrumequinum; assembly: GCF_004115265.2. Lineage (NCBI taxonomy): Eukaryota > Metazoa > Chordata > Mammalia > Chiroptera > Rhinolophidae > Rhinolophus > Rhinolophus ferrumequinum. Next base: position 38,247,942 of record NC_046308.1, on the reverse strand, counting down.
ACATAAAAGCTGAATGACTATTTATCATCCACTGCTAAACCTTGGTTCTTAATAAATAATGTTGAGCTACAGTAACCTTCTGCCACCCTCTCACTCCCCAGAAAACACAGCTAACAAAGAACATCCCCAGGTAGATCCAAGATGGTGGAGTAGATCAACACTGTGCTTGCCTCATCCATGAACACATTAAAACTACAACTAAAATATAAAACAATCAAGCTGGAGAACCATGTGAAGTCTAACTAAACAGAAGTTTTATAACTAAGGATATAAAAAAGAAGCCACGTCCAGACTGGTAGGAGGGGTGGAGATACGGAATGGGCTGATCCCAAACCTCCTTGTGGTGGTTGAAAATCAGGAGTGATTATCTCAGCCAAAGATGTTCCCCCTGGAGGAGCAAGGGACCCCAGCCCCACACCAGGCTCCCCAGGCCAGAGTACCAGTGCCAGAAGAAAAGCCCTCACAACATCTGGCTGTAAAAAACAGTGGGGATTCTGACTGTCCAGATGGGATGGAAGGCTGCAAGAAACCCAGACATCCTCTTAAAGGGCCTGCATATAGACTCACTCACTCACAGGCTCTCACTTTGGGCTCCAGTGGAGAGATGGTAACTCCAGGGGTGTCAGACACATAGGGGAAAGACTGAGTGGTATGGCTTCCAGGCAAGGACTGGAGGGACAGTTGCCATTTTCCCTGTGTGGGGTTTTTCTCCGGTGCAGCCATCAGGTGGATGCCATATTTTCTGTGTTGAGCCTTCTCCCACATCCACGGGCAAATCTGAATCTGAATTGGTTTGTTGAGCTCTGCTCACACCACCCTGTTGACTCACTGAGACCATGCCACACCAAACTCCATACCACAGGAGACTTTATCAGTGGCTGAGCCTTATAGGTGCTGGCAGCTGGTAGCAGGCCTCAGAATGTCCTGGCTTTTTGCAGAACTTCCCCAGACATGGTACTTGTGGCAGCCATCCTTGTTTCACAGCATGGCCTCTTCTATGTGCCTCCAGGTCCAGCACAGAAAGAGACCAACCATGGATTGCTTTGTAGGTCCTACCAGGTAGTCCCTGGTCGGTCACAGGCAGTGGCTGACTTTGGACTACACCAGAGCCCCTCTCAAGAGGCCCCAGAATCAACATACTTTGAGGTTTGATTTAAACTATAGCAGAGCACCACACAATTAGTCCCACAAGTGGCAAACCCAAAGGGTAATCTCAAAAGACACCAGAGACCACTCAGGTGCCTTCAGGGGGTAAGCCTCCCATACAACAACCTGTAAGCTGTGGATGTGGCCAAATCCCACAGAAAATGGGCCTGAGAGTCACTCCCGCCAACTGATGTGCCAACAGCAACCAAGGCTCAACTACAACAGAAGAGCATGCATAATCCATACAAGGGACACTTCTGGAGCACCCAGAACAGGTGGCCAGGGAGACTGTGCAACTGGGCTGCATGGGGCACCTACTACATAAGGCCACCTGGCAAGACTGAGAGACATAGTATATCTACCTAATACATAGAAACAAACACAGAGAGGCAGCCAAAATGAAGAAACAAAGAAATGAATACCAAATGAAAGGAGAAAACTCCAGAAAAAGAACTAAACAAAATGGAGGCAAGCAACCTACCAGAGATGGAGTTCAAAACACTGGTTATAAGAATGCTCAATGATCTCAGAGAGAACAAACATAAAAGAGATAGGAAAAAAAGAGATAGAAAACATAAAAATGGCGATAGAAACCATAAAAAACTGAAATTAAGAATGCACTAGAAGGAATCCCCAGCAGACTAGATGAAGCAGAGGATCAAACTAGCAATTTGGAAGAAAAGTCAGTAGAAAACACCCAATCAGAACAGCAAAAAAAGAATTAAAAACATGAGGATTGTTTAAGAGACCTCTAGGACAACATCAAGCAAAGCAATATTCACATCAGTCGGGTATCAGAAGGAGAAAAGAGAGAACAAGGAATTGAAAACCTATTTGAAGAAATAGTGATGAAAAACTACCCTCACCTGGCAAAGTAAATAGACATACAAGCCCAGGAAGCACAGACAGTCCCAAACAAGATGAACCTAAAGATGCGCATACCAAGAGACAACATAATTAAAATGTCAAAGGTTAAGGACAGAGAAAATCTTAAAAGCAGCAAGAGAAAAGCAGTTATCTACCCACAGGGAGCTCCCATAAGACTTTCAGCTGATTTCTCAACAGAAACTTTGCAGGCTAGAAGGTATTTACAGGAAATATTTAAAGTAATGAAAAGAAATGACCTGCAACCATGATTACTCTACACAGCAAATTTATCATTTACAATGAAAGGAGAGATAAAGATCTTCCCTGACAAGAAAAAGCTAAAGAAGCTGATCAGCACCAACCCAGAATTACAAGGAATCATAGAGGGAATTAAGACCAAAAAAAATAAAAAATAAAATAAATATGAATAATAAAATGACAATAACTACATAGCTATCAACATTTACTTTAAATGTAAATGGAGTAAATGCTCCAATCAAAAGACAAGGTGGCTGAAGGAAATATTGCTTGGTCATGGAAGGGAATGGGATCTTGCCATCTGCGACGGCATGAACGGACCTGGATAGTATTGTGCTGAGTGGAGTATGTCAGACAGAGAAAGACAGATGCAATGTGCTTTTGCTTATATGTAGAATCTAAAAAACAAAGTAAACAAACAAACAAAACAGAAACAAACTAACAGAGAACATTTTGATGGTTGCCAGATGGGAGGGAGTTTGAGAAGGTGTGTGAAACAAACTAACAGAGAACATTTTGATGGTTGCCAGATGGGAGGGAGTTTGAGAAGGTGTGTGAAAAAGGTGAAGGGATTAAGAAGTACAAATTGGTTATTACAAGTAGCCATGGAGATATAGGGTATGGGATAAAAAATATAGTCAATTATATTGTAATAACTATGTATAATGCCAGGTGGGTACTAGACTAGTCAGGGGGATTACTTCTCAAATTATACAAATGTCTAACCACTGTGCTGTACACCTGAAATTAATATAACATTGAATGTCAAGTATAATTGAAAAACTTTTAAAGGGGGTAATGGAAAAGGGAAATAAGAGGTCCAAATTTCCAAGTATAAGACAAATAAGTCATGGGAATGTAATGTACAGCATAGTATGGTGTCAGATGGTTCCTGGACTTATCATGGTGATCACTTCTTTAGGTATATAATGTTAAATAACTAAGGTATAATGTTGTATGTTAGCTGTATAATGTTGTATGTTAGCTATATTTTTAAGAAAAATCTTTTTAAAAAGAATATCCCCTAATTTTCACAATTTTATTGTACCTTTCATAAGGAACCCGGTTTCCCTACACCTACTATAATAATTTATTGGACAGTTACCATGGGCCATGCACTGTAATAAGCATTTTGAATGGGCAATCTCATTTCATTTCTATCAATTCAATATTATGGTATTCTTTTCAAACAGAAAAGAGGGAAAACAGAATTTACATTAAGGGGTCCACTATCTCTCTATTTTTAACCATATAGATGCTTCCAATCTCTGATTAAGTTTATGACCTTATAATAAATAAGAATGGCCAAAGCTCTTATTAATATCTGTTCAAGAACTTCAGCCAGTATATACAACACCGACAAGATGGTTGAGGTCAACCACCTTGTTGAAATGAAAAGCATGAGGACATTGAAGAAGAATTCTCGTGGAAATTACTCACCCACATTTACTGTCTGAAAAAATGTTATAGAAATTCCTGCACATTGAATTGGCAAATAATAATTTTCTATACAGACACCAGTAACTTTTATTAGAACAATGAAGAATGCCTATGCTTGACACAAAGACATTTACCAGAAAAAGGAGTTTCTTATTGAAAATACATTACATCTCTATTTAAAAACCTCAGTCAATTCAGTTCATTTAGAAAAACTCCTAAAATGAAACACCTATTTGTTTCTTATGTTGTGCTTAGCTTTGTCTTACTTTTGAATAAATATTTGCAGACCCATATATTTGAACTTCCTTTTTAAAAAATAATTTTTGATATTTTATGAGATACTGTTGGTTCTTACTTCATGGAGAAAACTGAAGCAATCAAATGAGATTTTATACAGGGTCTCAACACTACATCCACCTCCCTACCAGCATGAGTACTCTAAGCATGCCTGTTACCATGGATGGAAATATCTGATTTTTCTGAAGCCACATTTTCCACTTGAAAATGTGGCTTGTTATCACATAATGATAACTAGAAAAAATAAATAATGAAAACTAGATGTTATCATTATTTGCTGACACAACAAAATTGCTTAAGGAATTCTTCCTATCTTTCCTAAAACATTAATCTGTCCCTTTCTACTGGATCATTTCCATCAGCACAAAGCCTAATTGTTATGTCTCCCAAACTAAACAAACACCACCATTAACAACAACCCTTAGCATTACCGCATTTTCCTAATCTGTTTCCATCCAATTTCTTTGCTTCCTTTTGTAGGAACCTCAAGAGTTTGCTTTCCTCACTATTTCAATTCTTTTATCCTTCTCTCTTAAGCTACTTAAACTATGATTTAACCATATTACTCCATCAAATATGTTCTTGTTAGGGTTATTGATGATCTGTAGTTGTGAGATTCAATGGTCAAGTCTCAGTCTTCACCTTACTTTACCTGTCAGCAGCATTTGACACTATTTTTCCCTCCCCTTACTTGATACATTTCCTTCTCTTGGTTTTTAGAACACCACACCCTCCTAGTTTTCCTCCTACCTTGATGGTCGTTCCGTTTCAGTCTCTCCTTGATGATTTCTTCTTTTCTTTCTTGACCTCTTAATACTGGAGACCCCCAGGGTTGAGTCTCTGTATTTTTCTCTGCTTTATCTATGTTAACTCACTTGATAATCTCATTCAGCCCCATGGCTTTTAATATCAACATGTTCATGACTTCATCTTTAGCCCAGACATGCTTGGCATACTCTCTTAAGCTCCTCATATACATGATCAACAACCAACTCAACATCTCCAATCAAGTGTTTAATAGTCAATTCAAATTCAGTATGTTCAAAACCAAAGTTGAATATTTCCTGCAAACTTTATCTTCCTGCAGCCAATTGATAGCAATTTCATCTTTGCAGTTTCTCAGACAAAAAACTTGATTCTTTTTTCTCTGACACCCCACATCCAATCTATCATGAAACCCTGTTGAACTTTACTTTCAAAATATACACAGAATCAAGCTACTTTTCACCATTTCTACTGATCAGCCCATGGTTCAAATCACATCATCTCTTGTTTGTGTTATTGGCACAGTCTCAGAACTAGTCTCTTAGTTTCTATCCTTGTCTTATTCAGTCTATTCTAAACACAACATCCAGAGAGATCCTTCTTTAAAAAAATCAGTGACTCCTATTTCATTCAGATTAAAGCCAATGTCTTCTTCAGTGACCCACAAAGCCTTACACGGTCTTAACCTTGCCTCTTTGTTAACTCTCTGATCTACTACTACTTTCCCTTCACTCATTTAGCTTCAGCTCCACTGGCCATTTTGCTGTTACTTAAATATGCTAGACATGCTCCTACCTTTGGTCAGGCTCTCTCTGTCTGTGACACTTTTCCCAGATATATACATCCTTATAGTCTTACTGGCTTCAGGTCTTTGCTCAAATGACGCCTCTATTTAAAATTGCAAATGCACACACAACCTGCCCCTGTGGGACCCTAAAGTCCTGAACCTCATTATTTTTCTTTAATTTCCTCTTTTTCATAGCATCTACTACCAGGAATACAATATACTGATTTGGATGTTTAGTATCTGTCCCTGCTAGAAAGTAAGCTCTGCAAGAGCAAGAATTTGTGTAGGTTTTGGTTATGTCTTTTCCTGAGCATCTAGAACAGTGTTTGGCATGTGAAGTCACTCAATGAGTATTAAATTGAGTTGAATTAAATTATATAGGCTTCCAGGAAGAGAACATGAATTGATAACATTGTGCTTATACAAAATAAGGACTCAATTTAAAATAGTTTGATAAAGGATTATTGTCTGGTATCTAATTATTTTATAAAACAAGAAGAGAGAACACCTAAATACATACTCCATTTGTTGGGAAAGAAATTATGGAATCAAAAATGACATCCAGAGAGAAAATGAAGATGTATCTTCCCTCTTTTGCTTTTAGAGATTCAAGCAATATATTCTCAGATGACTCAAGAAGGAGTTTTGAAAAGATCATAATAATGTGTTGTACAAAACCATGAAGGAAATGAAAGTTTAACTTTTAAAAATAACAAGTCTGATTTTCTTTTTCTTTTTCTAGTGTTCATTGTGATTCTACATAGACATTCTGACCCATAGATGTCTGCCTATGGTTTGTGCCACTGATGGCTCAGTTAAAGTAGTCTCAGAAAAGAATAACAGTCCATGGAATATTTATTTTTACCAGCCTTGGCAAAAGAGTCAGGTAGCACAGTATTCTCAGTGTGGTCCCCGGACCATTCTCAGTGTGGTCCCCGGACCTATAGCATTAGCACGAACTGAGAACTTGTTAAAACTGCAAATTCTTGGGACCCACTCCACAAAAAAATCTACTTTATCAGAAATGTTGAGGGTGATATCTAGCTATCTGTGATTTAACTAGTACCCCAGGTGATTCTAATGCCTCCTCAAGTTTGAGAATCATTGAGGAAGCAAAATGAGAGAAATCATCAGAATTGTTCTTTTACCAGTTTACAATGACTTCCTTAGCAAGGCAACATTATAATACAGATTTCCTTCATTGATAAATGCCGTAAATTTCTAGGTCATCTAGCACCCAACCATGACTCAATGTATTTCTCTCTTGCACTAATATTTATGAAATACTCTTTCTGGGCACTCTGTCTTAGATTAACGAGAAAGTGGTAGACTGCTCATATATCCTAGAAGCCTAATTTAACTGATTTCATAATGCTCTGAGCCACTCAGCTCCTGGCTCTTCCTCTGAAGTTTTATGAAGCTAGATTGTAGAAAACCATTTTTCAACATATCGTCAAGTTAACAATTTCATTTCAACAGTAAAGATGGTCACAATGGAATGTGAATTAAGGGGAAAAAACAGATATTGAGGGTTATAGGAATTTGTAAAAAAATGACTTACTAATTAAAAATATTAATTCACAAGTAAGTCACAAGAGTCCTTTTGCTTTGGTTACTCACACAAAGACCAACAGTTTGTAAAGTATTTATTTAGAGAATACAACTCCACCTTGTCTCTGAAGTCCAAAACAAATATCCTATAAAGTCCAATTTCCTGGGACACTCCCATTCCCATTAGCCCTTTAAACATAGAGACATCCCATTTTACAGATCATATAACAGAAGCTCAGTGACTTATCTAAGAACACATTGTTATGGACAAAGTCAAGACTGAGTCTCATATTTCTTGCATTTTCTTATGGATGTCAATTAAATATAATTAAGAGGTATTTAGTATCTGCTCTTTTCCAGACCCTAGATTAGGGGATAAGGATGTAAAAATTTCTGACACAGTCACTGACTTTGAGGAGCTTAATGCTAGAGGTCCTGTGTCCCAGATCATTTAATAACCACTTTTGGCTGATTTGTAAGTTCCAAGAAAGTAAATAAAAGGAATAGTAAAGATGGTTGATTTCCACACTAAAGAAATCTTGGAGCAGCAAGGATTTTATCACAAGGTGTCCCAAAGTCCTCACACTGACCACACACCATTCAATCAAGGCACCAAGACGTCACATGGACATCATGGTGATGAAGAGTTTAAAAGTGCTCTGTCATGTCCTATTAATATTTCATATCCAGAACAAACTGGGGAGATACCATGTGGGAAAATGATAAGCAATGGGATTTGGAGCTCAGGGTCAGAAAAATCTAAAATCTATGAAAAAAAAATCTCATTTTACAATTAAAAAATAGCAATGTTCAGATGTATTTCCAAACAAAGACATGTTAGTACTGGTATGTATTTCTTCCATTATTCTCTTAATTATCTGGGTATGAGGTTAAGTTTGGGGGCAGGGAGGGGATTCTACATTTTTCAAAACACTAAAAGCTCTGCTTTACTAAATATTCAGGTTAAGTCCAAAAACTTATGTGACTGGGAATTGGAAATCTAAGTTCAGGTCTCCACTTTGCCACTTGCTGGCTTTATAACTAAAGGCAATTTTCTTGGGGGTAGGGGAGGTTATGGGTGAAAATAAGAGTCACTCAGACAGCATTTTTGAGGAAGTCAAAGCTTTCCATGAACTATTAAAAGTTATACAAGTATGAGATGATATTTATCATCAGTCAACATTTTATTTAAGCACCTGTGATGTACTCTGAGTGGCAATAGGTCCTGGTATAGTAAGTGACTATAACTAGGTGTTGGTGTTTCTTATTCTATTATTAGAATAGCTGAGGAATACCCTCAGAATAGTAACCCTAAATGACCTGAATTATGGAAAAATTGGACTTAAATGAGTTTTTTAAACAAGTTGAGTTTGCTTAATTAGAAAAATAAAAAGACTACAGGGTAAGTTTTAATAAATTTTAATATTTTTTTTTAAATTTATAATATCATTTTTAAATGACCTTAGGTTAGCCAATGTGAAAGCAAAATAAAGGTTTGGGGAAGAGATTAGAAAGAAAGAACAAACTTTTTCTGAAAGAACACTAGTGATGGTGGTTGAATTCCTCTGCTGCTCTGCTGAAGATACTTTGAAAGCGATTAGCTAATTCTCTCTCTCTCTGACTAAAAGTGGGGTGTAATAATAAATTTTTTTTTGAAGTTCCATTTCTAGAACTCTGAATAGTTAACTAGGTGGATTAAGTCTGTTTTCCTCTCTCTTCCTTATTTGGCTGATATGTCTAATTCCAGATTTGGAACTCACAGACATTACTATGAAATGTATCATAGACCATGACTCACTATGAAAAGGACAAGTGTGTAAATTGCCTAACCAGTGAAAAATCCTCTGCCTGTCCTGCCCTTTTTTCTGGGACAATACTTCAGTTTTTTTTTTTTTTTCTCTGATTCATATCCTGAGGAAGTCAAATCACAAAATGCATGTTTGCAATAAAAAATATCTTCAGCCCTCCATACTTTAAGAATGTAAGGTCTTTTTTAAATCCAGATATGTATTATCTTCCCCAAAAAGCTTTTCCTTAAGAAGAATTTGGTGCCATTTAAGATAGGGAAAAGAGTCAGAATTCCATTTATACACATTAAGTTCCTTTAGCGAACAAGTCTACAAAGAGTGTCTGTCAATGGCAACCATTTTAAAGACAAGAATTAGCAGGAGAAAGAACTAAAGTTTACTGAGGCACTGGTCTTGTGTATGCTAGGTGCTCTTCTATAATAACAGTTGATATTAGTTGAATTCTTACTAGGTATGAGGTACTACTTTAAGTTTTACATGCACTATTTCATTTAAACCCAGCTGTTTTATGAGACAAATACTACTGCGGTCCCCAATTCAAAAACAAGAAAAATGAGGATCACAGAGGTTAATTAACTTGTTCATGATGATGTAGCAAGTAAGAAGCAGAGACCAGAGTCAAATCCAGAACTGTCTAACAAAAGAACTTAAAATACTATCCTCATTTAGTCCTTTAAAAAAGGTAGATATAATATATCCATTATGTATATAAGAAAATGGAAGCTCAGAGAAGATAAGTAGCTTGATTAAGAGCAAAAAGATTATTAATATTTTTTGGCCTGGGATTTAAACTCAGGTCACATGGACCACAACATTTATGTTCTAGTTATATAGATACTAAACCAAAAGATGAGTAGATATCTTCTTTACTCACATTCACTCCATGTAAATTATTCTTGGATCAATACAAATAAACAAATGTTTACTCTGTACAGAGCACTGTATATGAGACTTTGAAGATAATATGAAATATTTAAATGTATTGTACCTACCTCCAATGAAATTTAAATTGTAATTGGCAGAGAAAATACACAGGTGAATGGACAGAGGTCAGTTGCAAAGCATTGTGTCACCACAGGTAAAATAACATCCTATGAATTGAATAAATTCTGAAAAAAAGAATCAGAAGAAAGCAGTAATAAGAGGAGAAAAAAGTTGATCAAGGAAAGCTTCTGATAGAATGTATAATGAGTGGAGTTGATCCTATTGTCTATTATCGTCCTGGCTATTTCATGGGTAGAAAGAAAAGATACTTCAGAGAGTTTGTGGAAAGAAAACACAATCTTAGCACTTATTAGAAAGGTTCTATTGAATATATGGCTCATAACCATAGAGCAATAGAAACATGGAGGGAGAGGAAAGGGTTTTTTTCTGTGATTACAGTTGAAACTACTAGCTATTACTCTTTCTCTTGGTGAGTAGCTTTCCATAGGTTCCCATCAAATACAAACTATAATATTTATAAATCAAACCCAGACTCATTCTTTATAAAGAAAGGCAAAAGGGCAGAGGAGAAGAGGAGGAAGAGTCAATTTCAACATTTTCAAAGGACTTTCTGTGAAATCTACGCAGCCTAATAGAAAAGAAAAACACTTTTTTTTTCTTTTTTTTGAATTAATCTTAGAAATAGAGCTTTACTGGATGGACTAGAACTCTGACTGCTTATTTCAGTCTCCTTTCCTGCAAACCTTAAATTTAATAAATAATGGGCTGTTTAAAGGAATGTTTGGGATGGTAAACATGTATTCCCTAATTTCAAGGTTGTATCTAAGTAATGTTCCACACTTCTTCAATCTAAGATATAGATTTTAGCCTTCAATAAGACTGTTTACTGAAATTTGTTTAAGAACATCATTTTCCAAACTGTCTATGGAGAAACAAGAGGTACTCATTATGCTAATGAGCACTGCTAAATAAAACAGTTCTATAGTCATATAACTTTGGGAAAACTGTGTTCATTTTTTTTTTCTTTTTGTATCGGTAGATATGCATGTGTGCATTTTGTATCTTCAATGGAGACATATTCAGAACTCATTTAACATTAGAATACCTTCTTATTTTGTAGAACTCATATTAATTTTAACCTAATGTTCTAAAAAAAGAGCCATGTTCTCCTTCCTTACATAAATTTTAGAAAGGCAGCTATCAGAAGAGTTAGGTCCAAGAAGATTAAATACTGTGTTTTCCTGAAAATAAGACCAAACCGGACAATCAGCTCTAATGTGTGTTTTGGAGTAAAAATTGATATAAGACCTGGTCGTATTTTACTATAATATAAGATCAGGTCTTCATAATGTAGTATAGTATAATATAATATAATATAATATAATATAATACCGTGCATAATATAATATAATATAATGTAACATAATATAATACAATATAATACCAGATCTTATATTAATTTATGCTCCAAAAGATGCATTAGAGCTGATTGTCTGGCTAGGTCTTATTTTCAGGGAAATACCGAAAATGTTTGGAAGAGAAAGAGAGGACTACCAACTGCCCATGCCTTTGACACCATACTTGGGAGTGATGAGCCTTCACTTCCAGGTTCTCTGGGTTTATCCTTGAACAAGAGTGAGTAACAAATCTCTAATCAAAATCTCATCTCATGCTTTTCAGGGTCACCCTCATAGCAACATAGAAAAGCACTGGAAGAAAAGCAATCTCCCCTGTAATAATCAACTCTGAATTGGTCTCTGTGGAGAATGTGGGAGACGAGGCAGGGGTTTCTTCCCACGGGAGGGTCAAGAATTTTCAAAAATTGAAGAAGCACACAGAGTGAAAATATTTACACTATGTTCCTGAACACACTGTTAATCAATTACACATTAGTATTTTGTCCATGGTCTTTAGGATACACTCAAAGAATTCCTTTAGGAGGACATTCTCTATCTGTAGGATTACTTCTCTGCCTTCTCTCACACTTGAATATAAGACGGACTCACACAGAATATAATGGAATTATACTTGTTCAGATCCTTTATATGTCATGTGACTCTATAAAATGCTGCCATTGTTAAGATCACTTAAAGAGGAGAAAATGGAGGCAGCAAAGAGAAAGTTTCACCTCTTAGAGTTCTATAAGTAGAAGGAAATTCTTAGGCTAACCTTGTCTACAAGGTTGTAGTTCACCTAGTAGAGAGAACACTTTATAATCACAACATCCGAATGACTTACTTCCTAGCACATCATATGTCTAGTGGAGTCAGACTGCCTACCCTGAATTAGGGTTTCTCTGCCCTCTCCTCAGAGTCAGAAATGTATAAAAAGCCATAGCCAACTCATTAACATGTTATGCATTTTGCAATAACATTAAGCAAGATTTTTAGCCGGTAAGTATAATTAACATACCTATTAATGTGAATATTGTATCTTGCCATGTAACTATATTTATATACCTTTTCATATCTTCCAAATATTCTTGTCAGTTAAAAATTCCCTATTTTACAGATATGCATATTTAAAGATTAAATTTATATAGTATTTTACAATTTACTAAGTACTTTTATTTACATGTCTTATTTTATCCTCAGTATAACTCTGAGAGATTAATCTTAATGTCTTCATTTTATGATGTAGAAATTGAGAAATTATCACCAGGTTAATACCTGGCAGAGTGAAACTGAAAACCAGACTCTGATTTCAGATTTACCACTGTCAGCTCCCCATGTAGTGAGGAAACACCTACGTTTTCTGAAGGATTCCTTTGATAAGATCATGGTGATCTCAATCTTTTCTAAACTTCTAGTGCATTGTACTAGGAGTAAAATTAGTACTTTATTGGAAATTGTCTTATTTTCCAATAATTTCGTTCCCCCTTCAAACATAAACTTTTGGTTATGTTGTAACTTCAGGTGTTTCCTGAACTCTCATAGGCTGTACTTACAGCAAGGAATGCTCCCTCCCTCCAAACTTGACACAACCAGGCTCAATCCTATTCAACAGAACCCAGCACAGGCCAGCTGTGGCCCTTTCTATTTCTCAGAAATGCACTCTGGCCTTCTCACCTCCACCCTTGCTTCAGGGAGGAGATTTTCCCATGAAAATGTGGTGAACTCATCCCACTGCATTGTACTGCAAGTGTCTGTTTGTCATACATTTCCCACTTGATCATCTTGAGAACAGGGTTCTTGGGCTATTTCTCTTTGAATCCCCAGAACCCATCACATAGTAGGCTATCAATAATCAATAAATAATCTAATAAAGTAACACAAAAACAATTAAGGCAGTTAGTGCCTTTGAGGAATTCTCAGTCTCGTGGGGCAGAAAAACCTGTCGAAATACAAGGACAAGCAACATGAGGAGTTGTACTTCCACAGTAAAGATGGGTTTAAGGTGCTCTGGGAGCATAAACAGGAAGGGATTGTGTTGCCCAGGAAATCAGCCATCAGAGATGGTGAAATTGGGCAGTGTCTTCAAGAAGAGTAGAAGGTCACTCACCAGGCAATGTGAGCGGAGCAAGTTAAGTGGCATTGGGGTGGGTAGCAAATGGGGAGAGCAGGCTTAGTGGAATTCATTTTTTTTTTTTTTTGTCTGCATGGTAATTCCTTCTCTGGGGGCAGCTGCCCTCTCTCCAGCCAACCTCATGGTTCTAATAGCAGCTTCCAGTCATTGTATGTTTCCTTGGCCTACAAGCCTCACAGAAGATGCAGATATGAGAGAATAAGCTGATCCACAGAGAGAAGCCACGGACAAAGTAGGAAAGAGGAAGTGTGTCATGGAACTGCTTGAGTCTCTGAGTCTGGTAATTTCTGGAGTCTGTTGTACTCCTGCCCTTCCTCTGGAGTTTGGTTTTTTACCTCAACTAAATCAAGCTGGGTTTCTGTCACTTGCAAACACCAGAATCTTGATCCACACTAAGACTTTATAAAATCACCCACACCATGTACAGAGATAAGCACAAAGTTACTACTCAGTATTTCCTTCCTGAAATGGACCTTTCGCCATCATCTTGTTCATTCCTTTTATTTAAATGGAAACACAGGCTTAAGTACCTTTCCCAAAGCCACCTAATCCTACTTACTATAGAGTTTACACTAGAACCTGAACTCTCCTCCTATAACAGTTTCCATCTACCACAGACTGCTTTCCTTGTCATTTATGGCTAATTAGCCTCAAGGTAAGAGATGATTATGGGATAAATATTTGGTGTAAAAAATGGACACATGATTTATAATATGATTATAAACTAATGACATTATTTTTCTTTAATTCATTCAACAAATAGCCTCTGACATGCATCTGCTTCTGTGATAGGTGGGTATTTTGAGACAAACATGACATGCTCCTTGATTGCAAGTAGTTCACCAACTAGGGTCAGAAATAGTATGGCTACCAGATCTCATACACCCCCAAATTAGCCACCTGGGAGAATATTCTACGAATTACGTTTGCAATTGCTGGTAAGACCTTTTTGAACCAGTTACGAGCTAAACAAAAATATCATCTCTTAATTTCATAGCTACATTTAAATTAATTTTTAATCAAAACTGGTATCACTCAGCTGGATCAATTAGATATGGCATGTTGTTTTTTGAAAATGCAAAACATCCTCCAAAGACAATGACTTCAAAGACAATAATTTTCTCCTACTAAGTGTATTTTTAAAATATGCTATGAGTTCTGAGATCTACTGTAGATCTCAGGATGTTTATAGATGTTTTGTCTAAGGTTAGGCAGCATCACTGTCCTGAAGGGAACTATATTATTCATGATGAGTAAATTTTTATGTACTGTTAAAATAATGAGTTCTAGAATTTATATTAAATGTCCTGATAGGCATATATCTTCCTAGAGTCAGGTGCCATAATCACCTTAAGTCCCTTCCAGCTCTGTGATACTACAACTGCTTATACTGGATTTCTACATGCCTGTGATGGGCTAATGAGCCAATTCTGTCCTAGTTCTTTTCCTTATATAGGTTAAATCCCATTCTGATGAGTACTATAACAACTTTTGGCCTGGTTATTTTAGACAGTCTGATAAAATGAGAATCAAGTATGACCTCCATGCTAGAGTTGGCTTTTATAGAATTTGACCTGAATATCATTTAAGCAAAGAGGCAGTCAGTGTCTTAAGTTTTTATTTTCATGTCACCGGGCCATTACAGAATAGTCAGATGAAAGGTACAGAAAAATTATTAGTGAGTCAAAGTCACAATACTCACACTCCTGAATCAGTGACTCCATTTGTCTGATAGACAATGCAAAATCAAAATGTCCAGGAATTCAATGCTATGAGTCTCCATGTAAAAAATATATGCATCTTCGGTCTTTCAATTCCAGCCAAAGAGTGTCCATCCTAACTCATTTTTATTAACAATCCTTCATGTCATATTGGGTACCCCCAAATCTAAGGTTTCTTTCTCTACTCCTTCCAAATAGGGCTGGATTTATACTTCTTTTTGCATATGTTGTTCTTTCTTAGAATGAAGTGCTAGTTGTTGCTCTTGGTAATGTTCCTCTAGAAGAATGTAAAATCCCTGAAGGTAGAGATTTGATTGTTTGGTTCCCAGATGTATTTACAATCTGGGTCCTCTGGCTAGAATGTAAGCTCCCCAAATGCATGGAATATCACGTGTAGAACACTGTTTGTCATAGAGTAAGTGCTCAATAATTATTTGTTGAATTAATGTATAAATACATGATGAACACTGATTCTTTAGGACCCAACTCCAATGCCACCCTTCCTCTCCCAAAGCAGTTATGGCTCTTTCCTCTGACCCTTTAGTACTGTTTGCCTTTCTCTATTATAATGTTCATGGGATACTGTATATTTTTTATGCTACATATGTTTTCCCAGATAAACTGGAGAATATTTTATGGCAGGGGCTATGTTTCATGAGTTCATATTCTCTGTGCGTAAAACAGTAAGAGCACAATAAATGCTTATTGTTGGAATAACTGAAAGAATGAATAAAAGTGTTTCTCTTGTAACAGTGAACACTGATGATTTATGACTTAACATTATATCTCAAATTCTGCCTAGATTCCAGAGCTCTCCAAACTGAAGAAGCTGTGAGTCACTGGGCTTGGAGGGGAGGGATGTTTGTTTGTGGAGGACTTGTTTCCCGACCTCTATGAATCACATATATAATCACCCAACTGCATCCTGTCTGGAGGAAGTAACCAAAACCCGTATTTCTGGCCCCAATGGCTTTTGGTTTTATGAGTAAATGCCACTGGCATGCCATTAAATACATGCCCTCAGAAAGCACTCAGGCAGTGCTATAACCTCTGATAGGTTACACAGGAGTATTCTTGTAATTAGAGCACAGGACAAAGGTGTCACCTGATTCACCTTGCCTGGACCATTGCTCTAGCTGCTAACTGGTGACTTTGCCTCCAGATTCTTTTCAAACATCTATTTCACTCTTTTCCAAATCACAGTATGGTCATGTAATTCTCCTGCAGAAAAAATTATGCAAGGGTTCTCATCATCTACAGAATAAAGGCCAAACTTCTTAACCTACAATTCTAGACCCTCTAGAATCTGGTTCTGACCTACTTCACCAACCTTATCTTCCTCCACTCCCATATAAATATATGTTCCAAATATAATAGAATGAACAACTTTCTGATCACATGTAATCCCTATACTTGGCTCTGTAACTTTATTCCCTCTTTGAGTTTCACAAATGCCACTTCCTCCACAATATATTCAGTGATTGTCCAATAAGGAAGAATACTTCTCCTTTGAGCATGCTCAGATTTTATCTGCACTCCCATTCCATTGCTTATTTCTAATGTGTATTATAAATACACATGAACATGTTCATATCTCATAAATCACTTTCTGGACTATATCTGAATCTTAGTCAATGTGACAGCAGCCCTTTAACTCCTGGCCATGCTAGCCATAAGAAACCCCCAAAATAAAGTTGATTGAGTGGAAAAATTAAAATAGTTAAATTATATCCTAATCTTTGGCTTGGAATCTTCAGAAAAGGTTTGACATAGTAGTTTCTTATTCTCGTCTGCTATGTTTCATCCCTATCTCTTTTTGAAGAAAACATAATGTCAAGAAAACCTGAGATATCCATATGTCAAGAAGGTTGAGTAGGTAAATTCTGTGCTTGCTTCCACCACCACCCATATCAAAATTACAACTAAACTGTAGAAAAACATCATTGAGAACCACATGAAGACTAGCTGAACAGGATTCCTATAACTAAAGATTTAAAAAAGAAGTTACATTGAGACTGGTAGGAGGGGCGGAGATACAGAATGGGCAGGTCCCACACCCAGAGTATAACAGTTAAGAAATGGGAAAGATATCTCTGCTGTGGGGGACCCCTTAAGGAGCAAGGTGTCCAGCCCCACACTGGCCTGCAAAACGTAGGGCATCAATGCCTGGAAGATGAATCCACATAAAATCTGGCTATGAAAACCAGCATGGATTGCATCTGAGAAAGACTGCTAGAAACCAAGGTGCTTCTCTCAAAGGACCAGCATATAACTCACTTGCTCACAAACTCCCTTGCTGTAAGCTCCAGCACAAAGGCAGCAGCTCACAAAATACCAGGTACTTATGGGGAGAAAATAAATCAATTAATTTCAGGGTGAGGACTGGAGAGGCAGGAGTTAGGGGAACTCTCTCCAGGGACAGATATGTTGGCAGCCTCCATTGTTCCATTGTTGAACTCCTCCAATTCAGCCAGCCCAAAATAGGTGGGCACCAAATCTGAGCCCTCCACTAACCTGGCTAACCCCATTCACCCTGCCCTGGTGAATTCCTGAGACCTCACCCAACCCAACTCACCTATTTGACCTAAGCCTCTTGCAGTATCTCCTCTACACAAGCAGCCTTCCTTGGCTCAACTGTGGACTTTCTCAAAATATCTAAAAGTTCTGCAAACCCCAAACAAGCAACAACCAGCCTTTTCATGCCTTCAAGGTTCTTGCTAAGTGGCCCTAAGCTCAGCACAAGCAGCAACTGGTCTTAACTTATATTGCAACTCCCATCAGGGGATCCCAAGCCTGGCATAAGAGGTGGCCAGTCTTTGGCCTGGAATCCACACAACATCTGGATAGCTTCATAGCTTCATCCACATAGCTTCAATTCAGTGACCACAAGCCTGGCACATGTAGCAACTGGCCTCAGTTCTATTGTGGTGCCCACCAAAGAGTCCCAAGCCCAGAACAAGTGGCAGATAGCCTCAATTCACAGTATAGCATCTCCTAAGTGCCTTTAAGCCAACTGAAAACATCAGTCAACCATAAACCACTTTTTAGCCCCTTCTGAGAGGCCCCAGCCAAGTCACAAGTGATATCTGACCTTGGCCTGCACTAGAGCCCCTCCCAAGAGCCTCCAGAAACAGCACATTGAGTGGCCAGCTTCAGAAAACACCAGAGCACCACCCAACCAGCTTCACTAATGACATTCATGAAGGGTGAACTTAGCTGGCATCAGAGCCCCACTACAGTGATTCCTGTACTGTGGGATCAATCACTGTGCAACAGCTTGTCTGCTGAAGTCATGGACAGAGCTTACAGCAAGTCAACCTACCCACTAGGTCAACCCTACCCACTGATGAGGCAACAGTAATTTAGGCTCAAATAAAATAGGAGGGCACACAAAATCCACAGAAGGGACACACCTGGAGCACCCAGATCAGGTGATCAGGAACACTGTGCCATTGGGCCCCACAGGACATCTTCTTCATAAGCTCACTCTGTCAAGACTGAAGGACATAGCATATCTATTTAATACAGGTCTATCTAGAAACAAACACAGGGAGGCAGCCAAAATGAGGAAACAAAGAAACATGTCACAAATAAAAACAAAGAACAGGAAAAAACTCCAGAAAAAGAACTAAATGAAATACAGTCAAGTAATCTACCAGACACAAAGTTCAAAAATTGGTTATAAGGATGCTCAATAAACTTAGGGGGAAAACTGTTTAACTCAGCAAAACCTTCAACAGAAACCTAGAAAACAATAAAAAGAAGGCAGACTGATCAGAAATGAAGACTATAATAACTGAAATAAAGAATACATTATAGGGAATCAACAGCAGATTAGATGAAGCAGAGGACTGAATTAGTGATTTGGAAGACGAGGTAGCAGAAAACATCAACTTTGAAAAGCAAAGAGAAAAAAGAATTTTTAAAAAGTGGATAGTTTAAGGAATGTCTGGGACAACATCAAGCATACCAACATTCACATCATAGGGGTAGAGGAAAAGAAGAGAGAGAGAATAGAATTGAAAATATATTTGAACAAATGGCTGAAAACTTCCCTAACATGGCAAAAGAAATAGACATATGAGTCTATTGTGTAGAGAGTAGAGAGTGTCTCAAACAACATGAACCCATAGAGGTCCACACAAAGACACATCATAATTAGAATGCCAAAAGTTAAAGACAAAGAAAGATTCTTAAAAGCAGAAAAACAGTTAGTTACACACAAGAGAGCTCCCACAAAACTATCAGCTGATTTTTCAACAGAAACTTTGCAGGCCAGAAGGCATTAGCACAAAATGTTCAAACTGATGAAAAGCAAAGACCTACAACCAAGACTACTCTACTTAGTAAGGCTATCATTTATACTCAAACAAGAGTTAAAGAGTTTCCCAGAAAAGAAAAACCTAAAAGAGTACATCACCACTAAACAAGTATTACAAGAAATGTTAAAGGCGCTGCCTTAAGAAGAAAATAAAAGATCAAAAATAGGAATAACAAAATAAACAAAAGAAAAAACTACCAATGACAAAGGCAAACAGTACAAGCAGTTGATCAACCAATTCTAAAGCTAGTACAAAGATTAAGAGACAAATTATAAAGGTCATGGGTAATTACAACAAAAACTTAGGGGATAAATATAAACACACAAAAGAGGTAAAAATAATGACAAAAACATAAATGTTGGGGAGGAAATTATAGTGATTTTAAAATGTGTTTAAATTTAAGCTGCTATGAACTTAAAATAGACTGTGAACATAACTTGATGTATATGAGGACATAGTAGCCACAAATCAAAAATCTATAAAAGACATGCAAGAAATAAAGAGAAAACAATCCAAACATAACTCTATAGAAAGTCATCAACATACAAAATAAGAGAGTAAGAAAGGAACAGAGAATAAGAAAGGAACAGAGAACTACAAAAACCATCAGAAAACAATTAAGAAAATGGTAATGATTACATATCTATCCATAATATCTTTAAATGTAAATTGACTAAATGCTCCAAAGACATAGATTGGCTGAATGGATAAAAGAAACAAACAAACAAACAAACAAACAAACAGGTGTGAGGTGATATCTCATTGTGGTTTTTATTTGCATTTCTCTGATGATTAGTGATGTTGAACATCTTTTCATGTCTATTGGCCATCTATATGAGATATCACCTCATACCAGTTAGAATGGCTATCATCAAGACAAACAGTAACAAGTGTTGGAGAGGCTATGGAGAAAATGGAACCCTCATACACTGTTGGTGGGAACGCAGACTGGTGCAGCCACCATGAAAGGCAGTGTGGAGGTTCCTCAAAAAATTAAGAATAGAATTACCACATGACCCAGCAATCCCTCTCCTGGGTATCTAACAAAAAAATCTGAAAACATTTAACCATAAAGTTCTAATGTTCATTGCAGCTTAATTTATGGTGGTTAAGACATGGAACCAATCAAAATGTCCTTCAATAGATGAATGGATAAAGAAGTTGTGGTATATATACACAATGGAATACTATTCAGCAGTAAGAAAAGATGATATAGGAACATTTGTGACAACATGGATGGATCTTGAGAGTATGATGCTAAGCGAAATAAGTCAGACAGAAAAAGCAGAGAACCATACGATTTCACTAATATGTGGTATATAAACCAAAAACAACAAGAGAACAAGACAAATAAATGAGAAACAAAAACTCATAGACACAGACAATAGTTTAGTGGTTACCAGAGGGTAAGGAGGTTGTGGGGTGGGAGATGAAGGTAAGGGGGATCAAATATATGGTGATGGAAGGAGAACTGACTCTGGATGGTGAACACACAATGGGATTTATAGATGATGTAATACAGAATTGTACACCTGAAATCTATGTAAGTTTACTAATAATTGTCACCCCAATAAATTAAAAAAATAAAGATAAAATTTAAAAAAAGAAAAAGAAAAAGAATATGTGACAAAGTTGAGACCAAAAAAAAAAAAAGAAAAATTATAAGACACTAAAGAAAGCAATAAAAGAAGATACAAATAAGCAGAAGGGTATAACGTGTTCATGGATAGGAAGAATTAACATTGTTAAAATGTCCATACTTCCCAAAGCTATCTATAGGTTTAATGCACTCTCTATTAAAATACCTATGACATTTTTCAGAACTAGAACAAATAATCCTAAAATTTATATGGAACCACAAAATACCCTGAGTAGCCCAAGAAATACTGAGAAAGAAGAACAAAATTGGAGGTATCACACTACCTGATATCAAACTATGCTACTAGAGCTATAGTAATCAAAATGGCATGACACTGGCATAAAAACAGACACATAGATGAATGGAACAGAATAAAGAGCCCACAAATATGCTCATGCTTATATGCTAATCTATGACATAGGAGGCAAGAATATACAATGGGGCAATGACAGTCCCTTCAATAAATGCTACTGGGGAAAATAGACAGACACATGCAAAAAATATGAAACCAGACCACTTTCTTATACCATATACAAAAATAAACTCAAAATGGATTAAAGACTTAAATATAAGTCCTGAAACCATAAAACTTCTGGAAGAAAACGCATGCAGTAAACTCTTTGGTATTGCTCTTAGCAATACTTTTTTGGATATGTCTCCCTGGGCAAGGGAAAGAAAAGTAAAAAATAAACAAATGAGACTACATCAAATTAAATTTTTTTGCATCACGGGGCAGATAAAAAGCTTCCCAAACAAGAAAACGCTAAAGAAATTCACCACTACCAAGCCAGTATTACAAGGAATGTTAGAGGTACTTTTTTAAGGAAAAAATAATTGTGAATAGTAAAATGATAATAACTACATATGTATCAGCAATTACTTTAAATGTAAATGGATTGAATACTTCAATCAAAAGACAGAGTAACTGAATGGAAAACAAAATAACACCCATACATATGCTGCCTATAAGAGACTCACTTCAGATCAAAAGACACACGTAGACTGAAAGTGAAGAAAGAGATAAAGATATTTTATGAAAATAGAAAGAGAGAGAACAAGCAGTGGTGTAACAATACTTATACTAAACAAAATATATTTAAAAACAAAGGCTATAACCAAAACCCAGCAATCCCACTCTGGTTGTTTATCCAAAGAAACCCAAAACGCTACTTCATGGGGACGTGCTCAGCTACATATTCATTGCAGCATTATTTACAATACCAAAGATAATAAAGGCAACCTGAATATCCCTGCATGGATGAACAGATAAGGAAGAGGTGGGACAATTAAGTTTGAGAATTTGTTGTAATGATGTTGCTAAAATTTTTTGATATCAGAGGGATTATTCATTATGAATTTGTACCAACTGGACAAACGGTTAACCCAGTTTACTCTTTGGAAGTGCTGAAAAGGCTGTGTGAAAAAATTAGATGACCTGAACTTTTCGCCAACAATTCCTGGCTCTTGCATCACGACAATGCACAAGCTCACACAGCACTGTCTGTGAGGAAGTTTTTAGCCAGTAAACAAATAACTGTATTGGAACAGCCTAACTATTCACCTGATCTGGCCCCCAATGACTTATTTCTTTACCCGAAGATAAAGGAAATATTGAAAGGAAGACATTTTGAATATAGTCAGGACATTAAGGATAATATGACGACAGGTCTGATGGCCATTCCAGAAAGAGTTCCAAAATTGCTTTGAAGGGTGGACTAGGCACTGGCGTCAGTGCATGGCTTCCCAAGGGGAGTACTTTGAAGGTGACATAGTGATATTCAGCAATGAAGCATGTAGCACTTTTCCAGGATGAGTTCGCGAACTTAATTGTCAAACATTGTATATAATGGAATACTACTCGGCCATTAAAAAAGCATGAAATCGTGCCATCTGCAACAACAGGGATGGACCTAGAGTGTATTTTGCTGAATGTAGTAAGTCAGACAGAGAAAGACAAATGTCACTTGATTTCACCTATAAGTGGAATCTAAAGAATAAACTAATCAAATAAACAAAACAGAAACAAACTAATAGATACATAGAATATTTTGATGGTTGCCAGATGGGAGGGCGTTGGGGCACTAGGTGAAAAAGGGGAAGGGATTAAGGAGTACAAATTGATTGTTACGAAGTAGTCATGGGGATGTAGAGTATACCATAAAGAATATGGGCAATAATGTTGTAATAATTATGTGTGCTCTCAGGTAGGTATTAGATTTATCTGAGTGACAGATGGGAGGGTTTGGGGACTGAGTGAAAAAGGTGAAGGGTTTAAGAAGTACAAGTTGGTAATTACAAAATAGTCATGGAGGGAAAAGCACCAGGAATAATATGGTAATAACTATGTATAGTGCTAGGTATGTACTAGAATTGTCAGGGGGATCGCTTCTTAAATTATATGAATGTCTAACCACTATGCGGTGTCCCTGAAATTAATATAAAATAACATTGAATGTCAACTGTAACTAAAAAATTTTAAAAGGGTGGCAAGAAAAATGAATGGGCAGAATACCTGAATAGACATTTCTCCAAAAGGGACAAGATATGTGCACCCCTGTGTTCACTGCTGCGTTATTGACAATAGTCCAGATATGCAAGCAACCTAATTGTCTGTTGATAGACAACTGGATAAAGAAGAATGTGGTACATATATACAATAGAATATCACTCAGCCTTAAAAAACAATGAAATCTTATTTTTTGAGACAACCCAAGTGGACGTAGAAGGTATTATGCCAAGTGAAATAAGTAATACAGAGAAAGACAAACACCATGTGATTTCATTTATATGTGGAATCTTAAATATAAAACAAACAAACAAACAAAACAGAAACAAACTCATAAATACAGAGAACAAATTGATGGTTGCCAGATGAGAAGGGGTTAGGGGGATGGGTGAGAACGGTGAAGGGATTAAATACAATTGACAGTTATAATAATAGCTACAGAGATATAAAGTACAGCATAGGGATTATAGTCAACACTATTTTAATAACTATGTGTGATATCAGATGGGTGCTAGGCTTATGAAGAAGATCATTTTGTATGGTATATAAGTATCTAATCACTATGTTGTACACCTCAAACCATATGTCAACTGTACATAATTGAAAAATAAATTTGAAAACAAAAAGAATGAAAGAAAATATTTTGTCTATGTAAACAACTTGTTTTATATCTATGAATTTCAAAGGCAAGGTCTTTTTCATTCCAGGCTTCCTTCTTCCTGACCAGCACCTTGTGGCTCACCTTGCTAGTAGATCAAACAAGCTTGGGAGAAACATATAATTTTAATAATACAGTGGTAAAAAAACATAATAGGGGACTTGTCGTTTTAAGAGGCAAACTTAAAAAGAAGCATATTCCAAAATCAAAGACTTTTCTGTTACTGGTTATTTCAGAATACCCATGCCACAGCGCCATTTTTAGGGTGGATACATTCCTTCAGTATGGGTAGCAAGAGTGCAATAAAGCTTAGCTTTGTTTGACTGCAAAGCACTTTGCTATCCTTTCTGTTTATTAGTATTACTCTGGTTATAAGAATAGGGATGCAGAAGCAGAACTAGGTTAAAATCACTCAGGCGAATGCCAGACAAAAAGGGAACGGGATGTCAAAAGTTGCTTCCTTGACTGTACTCAGCAATGACCACATCTGGGTGGATAAACAAGATAGGCAACAATTACTGCTGCATGAGAGTCATTGCCTTTACTGCTTCTCTTTAGAGAAGGCTGCCATCAGGATAGCACTCTTCTCTCTTCAGAGGCCAAGTCCTACCTATGCCACTTAATGGCAGAATGACCCTGGAAAAGTTTGCAATTTCTTCATCAGTTAAGTGAGGATAATAATACCTGTTATGAAATATGTGGCCAGACTTTATAAACTGGTAATATGGTAATAAAAGTTCTGTTCAAATATTAGTTGGTGTTATAAATTCAAAGATAACTGGTTTTTTCTTTTTGTTTTTCATTACTTTACACCTGGTGTTGCAAAACTTTTTCTGTAAAGAGCCAAATAATAAATATTTTACGCTTTGCTAGTCATATGGTCTCTGTTGTAATTACTCAGTTCTGCCTCTGTAGTAGGAAAACAGCCACTGACAACTTGTAAATGAAGAGATGTGCTTTGTTCCGATAAAACTTTATTTACAGAAACAGTGGCAGACTGGATTTGGTCCATGGGCCATATTTGCAAATCCCAGCCCTATACATTTGGAGAGAATGAAACACCAGAGGCAGATAGAGGGCCATATCTATGTTTCCCAATGTGAAGAATGATATCATCACTTTTTGTGAGCAATTGTCCTGAGATATTCAGGCATCTCTTTAAGGTACTTTTCAAAATCAGTTTTCGTTTGGTATATCATCATCACTGTTTTCTTCATCATTGTCATTTTGTACCAAAATGAGAAGTGTTAACTAGAGAGGCCTAACCCTAGTTTTTTATACCTACCACTTGATCACACTCTCTTCTGGGAAAAGACAGCTTTGATTATTCTTAAAGAAAATATCAGTCATACTTGTGGTGAAATGTCACTACATTTTTTCACAAATTGGTCCTTTGAGCAGGATGAATTTTAATGGATTGGTTTATTAACCTAAAGTTGAGCCAGACTGAGAGTAACTAAATGATTTGTACATAATTAGTATTATTTATAATTATTTTACTTTGGAAAAAAATACCTTAAACGTCAGGATGCTGTTTAATTGCTTCAGATGAGATTCAAAATAATTGACTTTGCAAATGTATTTTTAAAAACTCATTTAATAATATCTGAAGCTGCTGAGAGTCTGTCTGGAAGAGGCAAGATATTGATATTCATTGCAAGGATCAGGGAAAAATTGATTCACAATTTTTTTTTTTAACTACATGAATTGTGTATTATGGTCAATTCTGGACTCTAAAATAGCTGAGATGCTATTAGAGTGATGTGTTCCTTCCTCTTCCCCATTAAATCTGTTCTCTAAGTGAGTACACTATGTGGATGTTAATGAATGTTTTTTGCTCAAATATATGTTTGTATAAATTTTGCATTAAAAGAGAAGTACATGCTTGAAAGGAGAAGGAGTGTGTGTGTGTGTGTGTGTGTGTGTGTGTTTAGTGGTTTTAGAAAAATACAGTCTGTGTACATATTGTGCATCTAACGTGATTTTGGTAAGATGCCAACCCTTTGAAGATAAGTAGGTGTAGGCCTTAAACTTAGCATCTCTAAATATTCAACTTACCAGTCGACTGGTAAAGAAGAAAAGTAGATGGATACATTAGCATCTGGGAAAGACAGTTTTGAAAATTATTAAGATTCTGAAGGTAAAGCAGGTAAAGCACTAGTAAGAATAGCCATGATGATGCCTTATAGTTGTACTTATATAACACTGTAGAGCTACAAACTTTTGGTGTGTTTAGGGATAAGCTCACATACACCTCACCTCTACATCTGGATGCAGGATGGAAGGGTAGTAATAATTTCATTTGGCAGATGGGGAAGAGAAGGCTCAGTGAAGTCGAAGGATTTGCCTATGTCTGCACTGCCTTTCTCATACACAACACTGCTTCTGGAACCCAAGGAAAGGGTGAATGTATCCACAGGTATCAAAGCAACTTCTGCCTTCATAGGTGGACTGAACCAGCCTGAGCCAGAGAAAGCAAAATCCAATTTCCCATCTGACATTCTGATGACTAAGTAACAAGTGGTCTAGCAGGAATATCCGAGGCAAGGAATATGGTGATGAGATTATAAACACAACCTCTTATTTGCTTCTTGCAAGTATATTCAGTCTGATCATGTGCCTGAGATAATGTGACCTTTACTCAGGCAGTATACTGCTCAGGACACAGACAGATCACTCTCCCAGGTAGCCAAACAGATGCCATCAATCACTATCTGCATGTATGAGAAATAGAAAAATGTAACCAAGGCAAATGAACATTTGAAAGTAGCTAAAAGGGAAAGAACAGCAAGTTTCCCACTTATCTGCCATAGAGTTTCCAATAGAAAGTGCTGTGGAAATTGGCGGGCCTGTATTTAAATCCACCCACCTACCCACCCACCCCACACACAGGTCCTTGTGTGTGGACCTGTAGGACCTGCTCAGTAGGAAAATACCCTGCTGAGAGGAGGAAGAGTATATTAACTGATTAATTTTTATTAACACCTTATTTTATTTAGCTAGCAATTATAATCTATTAAGAGCATTTATTATTCTCATTATCATACTTATTCAATCCTCAGAAAAATGCTATAAGGCTTACCAGTAATATATTGTTATCTCTCTTTTATAGACAAAGAAAAGGGAGACTCCACTGTTTCCTTACTTAAACTAATCTCACGAAGTGGCAGGATGAGAATTTCTGACTCCTTATTCATTTCTAAATGCAACTGTGGGATATTGGAAGAAAGAAGGGGAAAGTCTGAAACATTAGTTCAGAGTAGAGAAAACCTGAAAACGTCATCAGACTAGAATTCCTTCTAGTTTAGGTCAAAAGTCCAGAATAGGTGTGGCTACATGACACACCACTAGAACTATTAGATAGACTTTCAGGCACACCTACTCATTTTGCATTTTCTTGTGCAACTGAGCATTCACTCTCAAACTCTGGCCTCTGACATTCTGTTAAATTTCTGGGGTGGCCAAGTTGGAATCAACTTCAAACTAGTTTAAGTCTCTGATTCAGTTTACAAACCCTCCCTCTCCAGCTCTTGGGTCAGTCTTTTGCATCACAACCCGCAAGCATTTTTTTTTTCCTTTGTGCTCCTTTGGGGCTCTTCCCTCCACTCTAGCCCAATCTCCCAACTCCTCCCTGCACTGCCATCCCCCACAATGTCTCCTGACTACCCTGTGTCTGCTCCATCCACTCCTCCCACTATCGGAGGCTCTGTGCCTCTCTAGCCCCTGAGCCCCTCAGTCATCCCCTCCCGGACACCTACCTGAGCTGCGCAACCACAGGCACCTCCTGGCTGCCCCTTAGATTTCTTGATTCTGTCTGTTTGATGCTGCCTGCCTCACTCCAGGGCCTGTGAGCCATGAAAGACCTCAAGCTCTTTATTACTTTGCCTCCTTAGTTTATAACACTAGTTAATAATAACAAACAATAAAAGATGGTATCTCAACAATAAAAGGTGGTTCTCGCCCGCAGCCTCCAGAAGTGTTATCTCAGACCCCAACATTGCAACAAAGAAATCTCACAGTTGGGCGCATTGCACAAAAATCAGTCAGAGGACGAGGAGGAAACTTCAGCGCTTAGGAAATTCCTCTGCCCTCCGGGGCCTCCCCCTTGTGGAAGATGTGGGGCATGGCAAGGCAGTAACCAGCTGGGCCAGTGCCTCCTTGGGAGCATGGTGAGAGAGAAAAGAGGGCACACAATCCAGGGGTGTGACCCAGAGGGTGTGGAGTCCCACTCCAGACAAGAATAACAGTCTCTGTGTGAACTGCAGTGTTGAGGCCCTTCATAATTAATCAGGGTAATACTCTGGGGAGACAGAGTTCTCAGTGCCTGGAGGTCTCCAAGTCCAGGTGAGTATAGCATGAGTCATGAGTTTGCACAGCTCATGCTCTGTATGGGAAGTGGTGACTGGCAACCATTTGCCTCTGCTTCATGTCCAGTTCCCTCACCCGCACAAATGTATCATAAAGTCAGACATTCACTCAGGGCTGTGCTGGGGAGACAGGCGTGGTCTCCGCTGTCTGAGTAAAGGATGATGGTCCAGTCTCCTGGACGCTCACCGCAGTGAGCACAATGCCTTTTAGAACCCTGCCAACTTAATGCTCCCCACCTTGATGGAAACAGACTGTATGTCCAATTAGTATCTTTCTCCAGAGAGATACAATCTCACTCATTCTCACCTATCCTGACAGGCAGGTAGGAAACAAAATAGATTACTCTTTCTACAAACAAAATCAGAGGCTCATGCAACAAAGTTAGGTGTCCAATTCGAAAAACAAACAAACAAACAAAAAATAAACCTGTGGCACTAAGGACTCAGGTTTACTGACTTCCTCCTGCCCCGTGTGTCTAGACTATGCTGTCTCTGGAGCAAAGGGGAAATGATGCTCGCTGACCTTCCTCAGTGCAGGGCAATGAGCTGCACGATTAAGCAGTACTAACTGACTCCCCAGCCATGAGGACAACATGCTCGGTATGACACAGACAGAGAGGCCCAGACTGAGCCTACAGGAGAGAATTTGTTATTATGTCGAATGTCAGGGAAACAACCAAGGATTCTATTGGAATGTTCTTTATTTACCAGAACCAGTAGTGAGGCCAGAATAAGGAAATCTGCAAAACGACAACAGTGCAGAACGACAACAGTGCTCTGGCCAGAATTCACCACATGTGTTGTGACACATTAGCTCATTTCACCATCATACCAGTTCTGAGACCTTGGTTGTTAAGTTAGGTTAATTCCAATTTTATAGATGAAGAAACTGAGGCCCAGGTGGTTATCATGAAATAAGTGGCAGCAATAGGAATCCAACCTAAAACTATTTATTCTAGGGCTCTTCACCACATCACATTGCCTCAGTGATAATTTTAGCCATTCTGCCAAGGGGACTCTGGCTAGGGGGTCAACATAAAACACCTCATATTAATTTTAGCAAACCACATCTCAAGCCAGTTCCTACTGATCTTTATTATATTCCACTACTTCCCTGAAGTTGGTGACAGCTCTGTGCTGAATGATATGGGAAGACTGAGCTTAGATAAAGACATAAAAATCCATTTATTAAAAACCACAGCTTTTTCATGGGCTCTTTCTCCATAAACTTCATAGACACTACTAGAATAAAGAAAAACAAACAAACATCCTAGGCAAAAGGAACTACAACGTCTGACAATTAAGTTAGCAAACTCACCCTAGAAAAAGTGTTACATTCCTCATTGCTGAATATCACTGTGGTCACCTTTGAAGTACTCCCCTTGGGGAGCTATGCACCGATGCCAGCACCCAGTCCACCCTTCAAAGCAATTTTGGAACTCTTTCTGGAATGGTCATCAGCTCTGTCTTCGTATTACCCTTAATGTCCTGAATGTCATCAAAATGTCTTTTGGTTGGAGCATTTAATCCCTTTACATTTAAAGTAATTATTGATAGACATAAGGTTATTGTCATTTTATTGTTCATATTTCTTATCTTTTTTTTTTTTTTGTCTTAAAAAAGTACGTCTAGTATTTCTTGTATTTCTAGTTTGGTGGTAATGAACTCATTTAGTATTTTCTAGTCTGGGAAGCTCTTTATCTGTCCTTCAATTCTAAATGATAGCTTTGCTGGGTAGAATAATTTTGGTTGTAGGTCCTTGCTTTGTATTACTTTGAATATTTCGTGCTAATCCATTCCAGCTTCAAAATTCTGTTGAGAAATCAGCTGACAGTCTTATGAGAGCTCCCTTGTAGGTAACTAACTGCTTTTTTCTTGTTGCTTTTAAAATTCTCTCTTTGTCTTTAACTTTCGTCACTTTAATTATGATGTATCTTGGTGTGGGTTTCTTTGGGTTCATCTTGTGCTTCCTGGGCTTGTATATCCATTTCCTTTGCCTAGTTAGGGATATTTCCATCATTCCTTCTTCAAACAGATTGCAATTCCTTGCTCTCTCTCCTCCTTCTGGTACCCCAATGATGTGACCGTTTTCACACTTGATTTGTCCCAGAGGTCCCTAAACTATCCTCTTTTTTTTTTTTTTTTTTCCTGTTCTGATTGGGTACTTTTTGCTACCATATCTTGTAAATTACTGATTCGATCCTCTGCTTCACCAAATCTACTGTTGATTTCCTCTAATGTATTTTTCATTTCAGTTATTGTACTCTTTATTTCTGATAGGTTCTATTTTATGTTTGGTATCTTCACTTTTATGTTTCCTACCTCTCTGTTAAAATTATCACTGAGTTCATTTACTCTTCCTTCAAGTTCATTGAGCGTTCTTATAACAAGTGATTTGAACTCTGCATCTGGTAGTTTGCTTGTCTCCATTTTGTTTAGTTTTTTTTCTGGAGTTTTGTTCTGTTCTTTTATTTGGGATATGTTTCTTTGGCTCCCTTTTTGTGTTTGTTTCTATGTATTTGGTAGGGCTGCTATGTCTTCTAGTCATTACAGAGTGGGCTTATTTAGTAGGTGTCCTGTGAGACCCAGTGGCACAGTCTCCTTAGTCATGTGAGTCAGGTGCTCCAGATGTGTCCCTTGTGTGGGTTGTGTGTTCTCTCCTGTTGTAGTTGAACCTTGGCTGCTGTTTGCAGGTTAATGGGAGGGATTGACCCTTGGGCTGATTGGTAGTGAGGATTGGACATGACTACAGTGGAGGAGCTGTGGTGCAGAGGCTTACTCTATGGATCAGGATTTATGTTAACAGGGCTCTGGTGCCTTCCCAGTCTGCCCTTTGGGTATTTCACCCGCAAAGGCAACCAGGTGGTGCTCTGTCTGGGTCCAAAGTTGGCCACCAATGTGCTGGCCCTGGAAACTCATGGGAGGACCCCCAATGCAGACCAAGTTCAGCCACAGTCTGTGGCCTTCCTGGGACCACCTGGCATGAGCCACAAAGACATCCACAGAAGTGAGTCTCCCAGGCTGTGCTTGGAGGTACCTGGGAGAGGCCAAGCTGTGAACCATGGTGGACTGCCACTAGTGCTGGTCTTGGGGCTGCTTAGCAAGAGGTACAGGGTATGTGGAGACCAGATGCTGCTGGTTTGGGTTTTGTGAACCTTTGAAATACTTTAGGAAAGTCCACAGCATGAGCCAAGACAGGCCATTTGTATGGAAAAGCCACTGGAAGCAGCTTAGGTGGGTCCAACAGTTGGGTGGGGCAGGGTCTCAGGGAATCACCAGGATAGGGTGAACAGTGTTAGCCAGATTGATGGAGATTCAGACATGGCAGCCACTTTCATCGGCGTACCAGGAGATGGGAGGGCTCAATAAAGAAATACAGCCTTCTGCCAGCACTTTTGTCTCAGAGGAAGCTGCCCATCCTTATTGTGGTATGTGACCTCATCCTGCAGCCAGAAATTTCAATTCCTCCCCACAGGTCCCTAGCACCTTTCAAGCTGCTGCCGCAGCACTGAAGCTCAGAAGGAGTGATTCCACCAGAAAGTAAGTCTGTGTGTGGGCTCTTTAAGAGGAACACCTGGGACTTCAGCAGCCCTCTGTCTCACTCAACCACAATCCCCACTTGTTTTCACAGCCAGAAGTTGTGTGGACTTGTTTTCCCAGCACCAGAACCCAGGGCTGGGGAGCCAGGTGTGGGGCTTGGATATCTTGCTCCTAAGGGGGGATCTCAGCAGCCAAGATACCCCCCCCATTTTTAATGGTCACACACAATGGTGGGACCAGCCCATTCTGCATTTCTGCTCTTCCTACCAGTCTTGAGGTGGTTTCTTCTTATGTCCTTAGTTGTAGGACTTCTGTTCAGCTAGACTTCAGGTGATTTGCAATGGTGGTTGTTCTGTAGTTTAGTTGTAATTTTGACGTGGTCATGAGAGCAGGCAAGCACAGGGTTTATCCACTCCACCATCTTGACCAGAAATTGCATGATTTTTTAAAATAAGTTTACCTCCCTGTTTATTTTCTATTATGCTAATGTTAGAATGTGTAACATCGCCTAGGTATCCCTAGCTGAGGGGAAAATGACGAGGGATATCTTACTGGGAAGATGTTAAGCAGTGGCACAGCCAATTTGGAATTAAAAAGCATCTATAAAAAATTCACAAGTCATGTAATCCATGTGCAGATTATTGAGAATTGACTGCTTCTGAGAGGTTCCTGCAAGGCCAGCCAAACAGCCATCCAACAATAAAAAATGATCTTAGGAATGTGTCCTCAATTTTTGGCATCAGTTCATGGTTAACTATGCAACAGCATTGCAGATCCATGCTCAGAATCTGAGGGTTTTCATCAAACTAAGGAAACACAGTCTTTTGAAAAGAAAAATTTGAATTCATTCTCACAGGCCAAGATGACCCACATGTGTCAAGAGATACCAAGAGCAGTCATTCAATATGGAACTTTCTAACTCAGACAGAAACTAAAGGCTTCCAAGTTTAAACCTTCCGTTTGTAACTTAGAAGACAAAGAAATCAGGACAAGTCTCATGTGCATGTAGGGAAACAAATACTAGGAACCTAAGCTGGCTTTAATGCCCTTATCAAAAATCTTGGCATTATGAGCAAGAGCGTTGGTAGATACTAATAACCCTTCTAGGAGTGGGTTCATTCAAGAGCCCCCAGTGCCACTTGACCCAGAAGTTCTACAACAGTTTGCAGCCGTCATGGGAACCTGAAAATCATAAGTAACCACATGTGCATGCTTTGGAGGAAAATTTACAAACTGAAGTTTTCCTGACTTAACTACACAGACGTTTAGTTTTCCTATATCAACTATGACAGTAGATATTATCATTTCCAACCGAAAGGAGAAAGGGCATCTTAGGCTAAAAGCAGCTTTCAATGTAGAAAACCAAATGGGGTTGTAAACAGAGTCAAATTACTTGTCTTTAATTAAGAATACAGCTAGACCCTCAAGAGCTACTCATCTTCAGGGAATTTCATAGGTCCTTGACCAGAGATCAACGTGGATCATAGAAAGGGGAAACCTCTGGACTTTTCTTTTAAAGAAAGAACTTTAGTCATCTGGGCTCTGCTTACTGAAAGAATATTCTGTCTTATTTTGGAGTCAGCATAAAAGAAAGTGTTGCCAGGATATTTGAGAGGCCCACAGGGAGATACCAATGAAACAAATCCTATGGTCCCATACCACAATCCTTAATCTTGAAGGCCAGTAAGATGTCATCTTTACTATACTTCCCAACGCCTACTGTCTTCAGGTGGCATGACAGCAATGAACACAGAATTTGATTGCAAGTCATTTCCCATTTCACTGTTAAAGCCGAGGAAATCTAGTATCAGAGCCTTTGGCGTTTGAGTAGGAAAATGGTGACAAGAAGAGTGAGGTTAGGAAGTAATTTCAAACTCTAAAATCATCCAGTACTGTTGGTCATGCAGGATATTGTCATGGCACTGTTAAATTTTTCCTTCTCAATTCTTTGTGAAATTCTCCTCACTTCTGAGTGCAGAGAATCCCACTAACTAAAAGCAACCTGATCATTAGGTATCATCATAATTGTTAAGAGTGGGTCCTGAATAGTGGCAAAAGGGTCCATACAATAGCATCACCCATCGCAAAAATATAACACTGTGTCCACCACCCTATTTCTGATTTTGACTTACCCTATGTCAAGGCCATCATGATAGATTATGGAGTAAGTTTACATAACTAATAGACTGCTATTGCTCCCTCCTTGTTTCTCAGCAAGAAAAGTGCAGAAAGTTCAGTTACTCCTACTAGCCATTGGATGAATGCCTAGATACTCCCTGGAGAAATCTGATAATAACTGTGTCACAGTTAACTCCTCTCTTCCCATGCCCCTCCTTCATAGCTATTTAGTTGCCAAGCTCTGTCCATTCTTTCTCCATGTATTTCTTGAATAGTCCTTTTCTTTCTTTCTTTTCCTTTATTTTCAATTGGGGAATATGGGGGAACAGTGTGTTTTTCCAGGGCCCATCAGCAACAAGTCATTGTCCTTCAATCTAGTTGTGGAGGACGCAGCTCAGCTCCAAGTCCAGTTGCCGTTTTCAATCTTAGTTCTAGGGGGTGCAGCCCTCAAGTCATGTGGGAATTGAACCGGTAACCTTGTTGTCAAGAGCTCATGCTCTAACTAACTGAGCCATCCGGCTGCCCCTAATTAGTCCTTTGCTTTTATTCCTGCTGTGATTATCCTTGCTGAAGTTCTCTTTAAAAAAAAAAAAAAAAAAAAAAAAAAAATATATATATATATATATATATATATATATATACACACACACACACACATATACGGGAAGGGGAACAGGACTTTATTGGGGAACAGTGTGTATTTCCAGGACTTTTTTATTGGGGAACAGTAATGTATTGAAGTTCTCATTTTTTTCTCCACTGGACTTTTGCTATATCTTCCCATTTGATTTCCCATACTAATATCTACCCATCATAATCCATTTTACATGTGATTTTCAGTTTAGACGCATGCCTCTGATCCTATCACTGTTCTGTTCAAAAACTCTTGGTGATACTCTGTTGCTTACTGTTCACAGTTTAAACATAGTCATTCTGCATTGCCTACCAACCAAATTCCAACAAGTAAATGGACAGCTTTATTCACAAAGATTAAATTGTCCAATGACTTACATGTTACCATTTGGATAAAGGACTGAGATCCAGAGTTTCTCAAACTTCAGTAGCCCATTCACTAGAGGTGAATTTCACGTGTCTTATCCAAATGACTTTCTCTCCTGTACACACCCCCCTTGCCACAATTAAAAAGTCCTTTCCTCTGTCTACCCTGAATTTTCCCTCATGCTCTTGAATTCTGTTATCTTTAACTATTATTTGTTTGAAGAGTGAGTTCCACTCTCAGAAATGGGACTAGTGAAGTAAAAAAGAAGCAAGTGTCTCCCAAGAAAAATACCAAAGAATGATAGCACATTAAGTGGAGAAGGGCTGGTACTGAAAGGTAAGCTAAGAGGTGTTTATGACTCTTGTTTGCTTAACACTGTACATCTCAGGAACTTCACCATCTACAGACTATTATCTTGATTGTGATGCGTATTTCTCTGCTGCACTTATGCTCCAGTTACTCAAAACGTAAGTGTTTATTATATCTCACCACAATTAGACTGTAGTAATCTATGATGATAGCAATGGTTTAATGGAAAAGCATACTCGAGTAAAGATCCTTGGGTATCAGAGCAATACATAAAGATTGTAGACAGTAACTTGGAGAATAATGCACAGAAATGTGACTCAGCCACTTTACCCATCATTACAACATGGCTGTTTCTGGCGCTGAATGCAATAGTGGTAAGAGTGGACATTAACTCTTCACGGTGAGGGGTGGAATACACCATATCACACACAATTCTGAGGATTCCAATTCTAGAGAGTTTCTTGTCATGAGTGAAACATGGACATAAAAGAATTTCCCTTTACATAAGGTCTAGGGCAGTCATTTCCCTATCCCAAGAACTAGTACGGACTATAATGAGGCCTAAAAAGGTGAAGAGCTAATGTTTTTTTAAAAAGAGAGAAAAGAAAAAAAAAATCAAATACAAATGAACTCTGGACTACAACTTATAATTTTGCCTGATTATTTTGCCACACTGTACAATCAGAAGTTCTTCTTAAGATCTAACCTGCATTTCTCCTGCTATTTTTGTTTGCTTTATCACAGATTGCTAACAGCTTCTTTGCAAACAGAGACATACAACCCTTCCCAGCTGGCTATTTGGCTTAGCTAACAGAGCTGTTCTAAAAGCCATGGTTAAAATTTCTGTCCCCCAAAAGGACCATTGAGCTTTGTCCCATAAGAGAGCTATGGATCACACCTCTCAAGCTAGACACGCCTGCCATACATCATCATGGTTTCTATCTACTAAGAAAAAAATAAAAGCAAGATTTGTACCTAGACTTCAACTCGACCAGAGAGAGCTGTAGAGTCAGACACCTGAAATTAACTCTATTGCCTTATTTCCAGCAGGACACTAAGCCAATCAGTGCAGTCAGTGACAGAGCTGGGACCACTGACACAGGAAATGAATCCTGTGCTCTAACCCTCATGTGATGATTAGTTCATAAAACCATTTTATTTCCTGGGGGTGAGGGTGGGGCTTTTTAGCAAAATTGTCAATAAGTAGTTGTACCCCAACTTTTCTCTTATACATCCATAGTTTCTTCCAACTTATGAAATAAAATGTTACTCTTGGTTATAAAAAAGCACATTGGCAAACATCTCCTATTCAGTAGTTTTCTTTTAGTTTTGTTGTTTTCCTTTGCTGTGCAAAAGTTTTTAGTTTGATGTAGTCCCATTTGTTTATTTTTTTCTTTTGTTTCCCTTGCCCGAGGAGAGATATCAGAAAAAAATATTACTAAGAGCAATGTCAGAGAGTTTACTGCCTGTGTTTTCTTCTAGGAGTTTTATGGTTTCGGGTCTCACGTTTAAGCCTTCAATATGATCTCACTTTTATGTAGTATCTAAAAGAGAAAATAAATGAACAAACAAAATAGAAACAGACTCATAGATACAGAGAACAAAATGATGGTTGGCAGAGGGCAGTGGGGTTGGGAAGCAGGGTGAAAAAGGTTAAGGGATTAAGAAATACAAATTTGTAGTTACAAAATAGTCACAGGGATGTACAGTACAGCATGGAGAATATAGTCAGCAATGCTGCAACAATGATGTATGGTTCCAGGTGGGTGCAGACTAATCAGGGGGATCACTGCATAAAGTATATAAAGGTCTAACCACTATGCTTGCTGTACACCTGAAACTAATATAAAATAATATGAATGTCAACGATAACTAAAAAAATACATATATTTTTTTAAGTACAAAGCGGTGACAGTGTAAACAAGATGGGACTTCAGAAGGCCTTGGGGCTCTCTGTACTTGGCCAGAACCAGGCTTTACCTCCCTTTGGGTCCCCCAAGTCTGCTGCCAGCACCCTGAATGGTGATTTCTCAGGTAGCCAAGTGTAAAGTGTTGTCTAGTAGGGGATAGCTTGAAGGCTACAAGGAGGGGGGAAAGGCAAAGACTCATTCTATCTGTGTTTAACATTCCCAGGACAGGTTGCTTAACATATCCTGCCTCGGTTTCTTCACCTGCAAAATGGGGATAATGAGGCAACGTATCTCACAGGATTGTTGAGAAGTTTTAATTAAATGGGATAAAAGCCTTAGCAAATGTGTGGCACATAAGGAATGACCATTTAATTGTGCCTCTTGGTATTAATATTAGCACAGTCACCTCTGAGGAAAAGTAGCAAAGAGAGTAGGAAAGAGAGCTCAGGAGAAGTGACTGAGGCAGTGCCATTCCCATTGCCCTGACGATGACCCCGCTGTGCATGCATACAGAACATTTCTCCCATTTATCCAGGTCCCAGCTAGCTCCCAGATACGGAGCAGCGTGGCGGCTCAGTAAAGGCCTGCCTCTCACAAGATGGGCAGTGCCCGGAGCAGTGCTGGGATCCAGAGGAGACATCTCTGTCCAGCATTTCGATCAGAGCTCTTCCAAGCTAGCTTCTGGAGTGCACACAAAGACCCATTCAGGATGGCTGGAGTTCTGGAAGCAAGCAGATGAGCGGAGGGGCCCAGGAAAGGGGTGAAGAAGCAGCTCAGCGCCTGGCACCAGCCCCACTGGGGCCCGCCTCTGGTGAGTGGATGTGGAGGACTCAGGTCTGCAGCCACAGCAGCACTCTTTGTTTCCCCTGAGATACCTTTCTCTGATGGTGGTCCAGGGCATGGAGGACACCAGCTGCCATGGTTGGGACTGAATGACCTCCCTGGAGGAGGCTGGGAACCCCCACTCCCATGATGCCAGCCCAATAATCAGGGTATCCAGTGGAAACAGGCCATTACTAACTGGCATGCCATTTCTAAAGCACTTCTTTCTGTGAAAAATTCCTCTCAGAGGTTGCCACTCCGGGGGTGGAGGCACAAGCTACAGCACTGAAGTGAGAAATAAGAAGCTAAAGTAGTACGTATTTGTCACCCATTATTCTCCAGGACCTAGGAAGTAGCCCCACGATCTTCAGCCTTGGTTTTCTCATCTGTACAATGGGGCCTGGTAAAAATAATCTGTTGGTATTCAAAGAGTAGCTGCTGTAAGAGTTCCTAGGTATCAATTTGTCTATTTTCTCTGAGCCAGCAGGCAGGCCTGAGATCTAGCCTTCCTCTGTGTGGCCTCCAGGATCACATAAAGACTGTCTTGCCTAGGGCTCCAGTCAGCATGGCTCTGTGGGCAGCCCCCGACTATCTCAGGGACGTGCATCAACGACATGCCAGCTCTGCAGCTGGAGAACAGAGGTTGCTTAAAGGACCATGCCCCTTGGATGCAGAGGAAAATAAATTTCCCTCCTTTACCTTTCCACTCCTAAGTCTACAAAAGTCTGTCCCAATAAGGTGACAAATCAAAACAAACATGAAACAGAAAACTGAGCCTCCCTTTGCCACCAGGAATATAAGATATTTCCTATGAGACAGTAGCATGTCC
The DNA here is from genome assembly GCF_004115265.2 of Rhinolophus ferrumequinum. Lineage (NCBI taxonomy): Eukaryota > Metazoa > Chordata > Mammalia > Chiroptera > Rhinolophidae > Rhinolophus > Rhinolophus ferrumequinum. The sequence goes on along the minus strand of NC_046308.1, from coordinate 38,208,812 downwards.
CAGATAACTCAATTCAGAAAGACTAAAAGGATTTTTTATGATCTCAACATGTTTCTACATCAATTAATCTAGCTGTCCACCTTTCCTGGAATGCACTGACTGCATCTGTTTATCTACATGTAAAAATATCTCACACAATGATAAAACTCAGTATAAGCATCACATCCTCCAGGAAGCCTTCCTTGACTACACACATCTCGAATTAGTGCCCCTTTATCATTCATCCATAACACCGATGGCACACCCCTCTCTTATCACTTGGGAAATGACATTGAAATTGTTTCAGTCTTCTTCGTGGTCAGGTTCTGTATTTTATTAATTTTTTAACTCCCTCCTTCAGCACAGTGTTGGTATAATGTAAAAGCTTAATACATGTTTATTGAACTATTGCTGGCATAAATCCCCATTTGTATTTTATAAGAGTAGCTTTTGCTCTCAGGAAGTTCTAGCTCATATCTAACCCTCTCCTGCATACATACATTGCTACTTTTTCTAACCTTAGGAGACAACAGCTGGCTACTATCCTCCTTCTTAACAGTAAAAATTGCTACTATCACTCATCATTTCTTTCTACCAAGTCAGCTTTATTTTGGGGGCTTAAATCAACAATGAATACTCCAAACATCAGATCTGATAGTTTTTACCTTTAATAGACAAATAGAAAAGGATTTTCAAGAAGGATTCTGTCCAGAAAGAATCTGCGCATTTCAACAAGCTTTTGTTAAGTGCCTACTATGTGCCAGACTGTGTGTGATGGAGAAAAAAACAAATGCATAAGTCTCTGCCATCAGGAGAGCTTTCACCCAGAATAGAAAATAACAGGGGCACTTAATATAAGAAAAAGCAGCACTCCGCTTCCTTTGTGGTCCCTACATTAGAATCACCAAATTTGGTAAGAATGTAGCAAAGTTCTGAGTGCTAAAAACCAAACCAAAACAAAACAAAACAAAAACGCCATAGTTTTCAATTCATGAGCAACTTGGGAGAAAACTGAGTGGCCCAATGTTGGGGACACTTTGTAGAGTCCATTTAAGGATAAGTGTCATATGTATGTAGACATTGCAAAAGAAACCATTTGCATTTTCACCGCTGGGCAAAGCTGGCCTCCACTAACCACACATTCAGGAAGCTGGCAGGAGATACTAGTCACCAACCTCCAATCTGGCAAGCCCCTCTTTCGGGCCAAGGAGCTCAGGGTCTGCATGACTTGTGGCAAGTCATCTGAGGACACTTGGGATTCTGATCTCGTGAGCCAGTGGAGGCAGCATAGATAAGAACGGGACAGAAATCTGGCAGCAGCCTAAATAACATCTGCTTGTTCCGAGGTTTTGGCTCCAGTTCCTGCTGGGAACCAAGGGCTGGAGACCAGACCGGGAAAACTGCACTTGGAGCTGGTTACAACAGGTGGCGCAAGAGAGCAGAAACCAAGCCTCAGTAGGGCCGGAAAGAAAGCCTGGGACTAATTCCACTCCAAAGAGAGTCACTAGGGTCAAAAAAGGCAACGGAGAGAACAGCAGGCTCTCTGCATGGTGCCAAAAGAAGGCAAATTGCCTGGAGGGAGCACAGAACCAGATATGAGCATTTTTCGGATAAGGAAAAGCCAAGGTATGTCCGCAGAGGTCTGAATAAAACCCCTGGATGAAGCACTTTTAGGAAAAGTGCAAAGGAAACAAAAGAGAAAATCAACATACAACATTAACTTCAGGGGCAAGATAAACACTCCTAGAGTTGAATGGCTCATGGCTCAGACCACTCTTAGACTTAGACAGCTGATGGGCAAAGTATAATTCCCCAAATAGCCTCCCCACCACCAACAAAACAAAACAATGATAATAGAAAACAAACAACCAACCAAACAAAAATCCCACTTATTCTGGTTGGTAAAGTTCTTGAAAGAAACATTTTTTAAAAATAAATTTATCTATACCCTAAAGCTACTAGACAAAGCCACCTTCTCCATGTTCTTATCTCTGTTAAAGTTTGCCTCCAAATCATACCATTATGCAAAGAGGAGAGCAAGAAAGTTCCTCTCCCCCAAACACCCGTGGCTCCTTAGTTTCTGTATGCCCCCCAAAGCAGAAAGCACCTATCTATTTACAGAGCACACAGCACCAGTAAGTTGAACTTCAAGCAGGTGAGGATCCGAAGCACAGGGGTAAAAGCGTCTCACACAAGATACAGGACAACCTTTCTTCTACAACCGGACTTTCAAAAGCAGTCAGCGCTGAGACATGCAATAGAGACTTTACCTCATACACTTACGCAACATGAGTTGGCTTGAGGACAAATCTTAGAGAATTGTACTTATTTTTTCCAATTTGTTTACTTTCATGTTTTTATTTCTCTCACTGGGAAACAATCCAACATAGTTATGGTCTGATGTTACAGAAATCAATTCTCGGTGTTTACTTAAGTACATATACAAATATGCAAAATTTTGCATTGCTTGAAAAATTCTTGAAACATTCGATGTGTTTGTTCTCAATATTTTGTAAAAAGTGAAGTCTGCTCAACTAGATTCACTGCTGTGTTACCTGCTCAACTAGGACAATGGATGAGTCTGGGATCTGTCCCAGACTCTAACATTTGCAACTGAAAGTGCAAGAGTTAGGTGATTCAGGCTCCAACAAAGGGTCATGAGAGCACAGAGAGAGGAAGGATAAATTCCCTCTGGGTGGGACCAGAAAGGCTTCGTGGAGGCAGATATTGGTGCTGTTTTGTTACCAAACTCAAGGGGCTTCCCCACTTGGGGTGTTCCATCCAGGAATGAGATATGGTTGTGGTTGTCGTTAGGTGGTTTTATTTACTTGCAACAAGTATAAGAGACAGGGGATTCACATCCAAAGCTCTGTTGCCAAGAAGGGAGCCTTAGCCATTTCTTATACATACTCTTTGTTCATGTTAATTATGTGTTGATTTCTTCTTTGCAGTTGGCTGTACTTATCTGGCTGGTTTCCTGTCAAGCTCATCCCATTTACAGCTGAGTCTACAAAATACTGTGCTACATTTTAACATTTAGCAAGAATAGCATTTAGTAAGAATGGCCTAGAACTTGAGACCCTTGTCTTCTCTGTTTCACCCCTCTGTGCCTTTGGACAGGCTTTGCTCTGCATGGAGTGTCCTTCCTCAACCCCCACCATTTTCCTTTTGTGGGTAATTTCTGATCTTCTTTAAGAATCAATACTGATTGATGTCATCTGAAGCCCTCCCTGACCAGCACCTTGCCCCAGTGCATCCTTAGAAATCTTGTGCAAGTCTCATTCCAAGTACATGACATAGAAATAATATTGGTGTCTCCATCCTCCTACTAAAAATATTCACTCACTACTATATAGACTTCTTTTAATCTTCTTAATGTTTTCCCAGATCTCTCACCTCCCAACTCCCTCCTAAGTAGGGCTGCAAAATGAAAACAGAAAGCTCAATTAAATTTGAATTTCAGATAAACCATAAGTCATTTTTAATATAAGTATATCCCAAATATTACATGTGTTGTTATATTTTTATTTGCTAAATGTGACAACCTTACTCCCGAGACCACTGAACTCATGCCATGCTCCCTACTCCCTGTTCAGGGGTGGGGAATAAGGGTATCTTTAAAGGGCTGCTAGTGTACTTTCTCAGCACTGACCATTCCCCATGGCCCTCCAGAAGAAAGGGTGTCACCCTTAGCACATACTTCCAGAATGTTGCAAGACTAATCTAAAGTCAGTTTCAGGTCCATTTTGTGTTTCTTCTCTTGTACCGGGTGTATTTATTCAATAGAAATGAAGTTTAAGTGTTTCAGTTCAATATAGAAACACTTGCGCAATTATTTTCAAATAGGAGGGTTGTCACTTTTCATTTAAAGCTGTTTAATGAATTGTATGACTTTGAAATTTGTCAAATCCTTGTTTAATTTCAAAATATGGCAGGCTAGATGTAATGCACTTACCTTTTCAGTTTCTGCTGACTCTTTGAACCCAGTCTCTCCTGGAAGAGGCAAGAGAGATCCAGCTGGAAAGGTATGAATCTCAGAAACATATCCAATCCCATCAGACAGTGGCCACCATTGTGAAATATTTTTAAGATCAACTTGCCCTTTTTATTTTACTATCTTAGCAAATGAAACTTAAAAATTGAAAATGCAAGTTTTTGGATTCCTCTAATACATGCCTTCTGTCAAATATTAACATTCTTTCCACTTGCAATCTATTTCCCAGGGTGAAAAATTGCAACAAGCATACAAAGTGAGATGAAAACATATAGTGAATGTTTAAATAAAAAAAAAGTTATTACAGTAAAAGACACATTGACATTAATCTCCCTTAAAATTTCCCCCTTGCTTCAAACACACTTGCCACTTTCTGAAGCAGTTCTGGAAGTCCTGTTTCATGAGTGTCTTTAGTTCCGTTGTGGTGGCTGCCTTGATGTCCTGAATCAATTCAAAACATTTACCTTTCATGGTCATTTTGACTTTTGGGAAGAGCCAGCAGTTGCACAGTGCAACTTATCCGGTAAATAAGGACAAACCACAATGTTTTTATTTGACAGAAAGTGCCTTCTACCAGAAGCAATGTGTGACACAGAGCCTTTCCATTGTGATCACAAAATACAATGAATGCTGCTGCCAGTGCCATCCAATGGAAAGGCAGGGATCTTTAATGGGAAGCAGCGTGTCAAAACTTAGTAACAGTGTGTGACTGTTTCAACTTGTTCAGAGCAGTCAGTCGGATGTGAGCTTCGGTTGAAAGAAGGTGTGTTTTAAAGTGTGCCCTAAATCATCCTCCATCATGACAACTCTCCATATCACACATCATTCTGGTGTGGCAATTTCTGTCAAATAAAAACATTACAGTGTGTCCTCATCCACCTTATTCACTGGATCTGGCCCTGTGTGACTCCTGGCTTTTCCCCAAAGTCAAAATGAAAGGTAAATATTTTGAATCGATTCAGGACAGCACAACTAAAGACACAAAAGAGGACTTCCAGAACTGCTTGAGAAAGTGGCAAGAACGATGGGATAAGTGTGTTCAAAGCAAGAGGGAGTATTTTGAGGTAGATTAATGGCAATGTGTCTTTTACTGAATTTTTTTTTTAATTTAAACATTCATTATAATTTTCAATAATACTTTATAATTTATAGCAGCTGTTGCCTCACTTATTTCATGCCATTACACACAGGAAATTATAACAATTACATAACTGGGATATGTTGGAAACAATTTGGGAGATTCTATTTGAGAATTAGTAATAAAATTAATTAGGTTTTATTAATTAAAATCTTCCAGTAAAATAAGTCATTTTCTATTTAGGAACATTTAATATCTGACTTAAAAATGTAAAGATTATAATCACACGTGCCTCCTATGTTATTAAAATATATATATAAAATATAGGAGCAAATTCAATCAGAAAAAAAAATGTAATGTTTATAGTACAGGCAAAGCAAAGAACAACAATGATGATAAACAAACCATTACCAAATAATAGTTGAACTAATACCAGATGTTTTAACAGAAAGATTAAGGAGAAGTTAATTATATGTAACTGCCCCAGGGCACTTTGTTGGTGAAGGCTCTTCATAGAGTTTCAGACACCCAAATAGTCATTACAGAAATCAGGTAATTTAGAGACAAAGCCATACAATGCATGTTCAAATAGAAGTGAAAATGTCTAAGTAGTTATCAGATCTGATATTATGTATTTTACCACTAAAAAAAACTTACAACCATCCATATCTCAGAAATGCCTGTAGACCATTATAGCAACCCTGAGCCTGTCAGTGTCCCTGAGAAGCTCTGCCTTATAGAAAGAGCTCTGGTCCACTTCTAGCTCATTGCTGGTGCTACAAGCGCAATCAAAACGAACACTTACTGAAGAAGAGAAATATTTTTATTTTTTTAACCAAAGGAAAATCTTCCCCAAATACTAAGGATTATGGAACATTGAGGTGAGTTACTCATGAAAGACTCAAGGATTGTCTTCTTTCCGAAGCCAGCCTTGGTGTATAAAAAGGACCACGGTAACTGTTCAATTCAGTCACATATATGGAGCAACTATACAATGCCAAGCACTGAGGTGAGCACTGGAGATAGAAAAAAAATGCAAAACCTTGGTCCTATTTAGGAGCAGCTTACAGTATGGAGAGTGAGACCAATACATTAGCAGGGATGCAAGGGAATCTATGGTTTACCTAAGTTACATCCATGATGAGATTCAGTGATTCTTTCATGCCCATCCTCAATTTACGATATAACGAGTCACATGATTTTACAGAGAATCTAGCTGACTCTCTCCTGAATAATTTTCTTTCCTCCAAGAACTTGCCTTAAGTTTGATTCTTAAAAGTGTTTTTCTTCTATTGAAAAGAATGTCACTTATTTCCTCCTTACTGCCAGCTAGCCCTGATAGTTTCAGAGCTTGGCAAGAAGGGCACAGCCCCACCAGTTACCACAGGGTGATTATATTCCAACATACCTAGAATGTAAAACACAGAGGACTAGAGAGGTGGTTTGAAAGTGAGCTGATAGTTTTGAGGAAAAAAAAAGAGTTTTCCCTACTCATCCCACTTCCTAGGCCTCAGCATGGTTTCCTTGAGCAGAGAACTTTCAAACTGTCTGCCAAGCCTGTGCCTCTCAATAGCCTATCTCCTTTGGTTCTATCCTGGAAGGACCACAGTATTGAATCACATTGTTTTCTTAATTCTTCATGAATGTCACATCCTTCAGGGAATCCCATCTGAGCCCCCAGCAAAACAAAATTAACTAATCTGCCTAAATTAACACCACATGTCTACTTTGTGGAATAATGTCCAAACCATTCTTTCCTACAAGAGATACCTGACCATTCCCCAGTTCCCATCAACCTCTTTTTCCAACAATGACCCACAACTCACCTCATCTTGACCTTTGACATTTGGGCAGCAGATGATATAGAGATTTTATTAATATTTCCATTATATATGAGGTTTGACAAGTTCATGATCTCATCCTAGAAAAAGTGCTACATACCTCATTCCTGAATATCATTATGGTCACCTTCTAAGTACTCCCCTTGGGGAGCTATGCACCGACGTCAGCACCTACTCCACCCTTCAAAGCAATTTTGGAACTCTTTTTCTGGAATGGCCATCAGAGCTGCAGTCATATTACCCATAATGTCCTGAATGTCACCAAAATGTCTTCCTATCAGTATTTCCTTTATCTTCACGTAAAGAAAGAAGTTATTGGGAGCCAGATCAGGTGAGTAGGGAGGGTGTTCCAATACAGTTATTTGTTTACTCACTAAAAACTCCTTCACATGCAGTGCCATGTGAGCTAGTGCATTGTCGTGATGCAAGAGCAGTGAATTGTTGGTGAAAAGTTCAGGTCGTCTGTTTTTCACACAGCCTTTTCAGCACTTCCAAAGAGGAAACTTGGTTAACCGTTTGTTCAGTTGGTACAAATTCGTAATGATTAATCCTTCTCATATCAAAAAAGTTTAGCAACATTGTTGCAACAAGTTCCCAAACTTAATTGTCTGACCCCACAAACGAGAAAAATAAAACTCAGCAAGTTAAATGGCAAACCCAAGTCACACAGCTAAAACATAAGGGGGCAGTTGTCGAACCAAAGTCTTCAGAATCTGAATCTGGTATTCTTTCCACAGCACCATTCATAGCCAGCCAGAGATTAGAGAAAACTTGAAAAGACTAACATGGAAGGAGTCACCATGTCCTTTCCTTGTTCTCTCAATCTCCAATCCACAATTCATCAGAAGTCTGATAACAATTCTATAAATGTCTGAATCACCTTTAGTGCACAGATTCTAAGAAAAACTATAAACATACATGCACACATAGACATACATTTATATATGTATATATGTATAAAATTTAGTATCATTCCAGTATTTAAAACTCTTTACCACATTTCACATTGTTCTTCTCCAGGCAATAAGTTCCTGGAAAATAGTAGAAGCTTAATATCTATTAGTTAAATGAATAAATTAACTAATTTATTCATTTAGTTAATTTAACTAATGAATACATTAATTTCTCATCCCATTTTAGGTCTCAGAAGCGTCCTTCTATTTCAGCCAGTACAATCTCCTTGATGCCCAGCTAATGGTGCTGGAATATTGGAATAGGTTCACTGTAAGAGGATGCCATATGCAACAAAATGGTTCAAAACCAGACAAAAATAAAAGAGTACTTCCTATTCTGCTGAAGCACAATCTACAAATTCTAGCTTCAGAGATGACTGGGATAAATAACTTTTAATTCTTTGGGACAGATAATCCTTTAAAATAGATATTCAAATTTCCTTTTATAGATGAAGGGATATAAATTCAAAGAGATTAAATAATTTGCCAAATGTCATAGAACTGGCAAATGAAAGAGGCAGAATTTTAACACAGTTCTGACTGTTCAGTTTACCATTGTATACCTAGTGACTGGCACAGAAATTGGCTCCCTGATACTTCTTGAAGGTATCGGGTACATTCTAATTGGGGACATTTGTGCTTGCTACAGACTTGTACTGGCCTACAAGTCTCTTCCCCAGAAATCTGCAGGAGGATGGCTAGCTCCCACACCTCCACTAAGGCTTTGCTCATTTTTTTACCTACTCAATAAGCCATTCCCTTACCACCCTAAATTACAACTCATCCTTTCCCCACATCTCCATTATTCTAGATCCCCCTTACCCTACTTTTTTTTAGTAGGACATATCTCTTTGTAACATATCATAAAATTTAGTTATTTATTATGTTTATAGATAGTTTCTAAGTAGGCTTTGGTATGGTATGGATTTTGTATTTTCTAGCACATTAATGTATCCTGAACACTAAGAATACTACCAGGGATGCAGTAGGTGTTCAATAAAAATTTGCTGACTTAAAGGGATAAATGAGTTAGTTGTAGGCACTCAGTTAATATTTGTTGAATGAATGAAGAGTCAAGACTCTTCACCTTATCTAAGCTATTCCATGAATAGATTCCATTTGTTAATGCCTCTTGTATGCGTGGCCCAGTGACATAAGTGATCTTATTTAATTAACCCCCAAATTCTTTGGGATAGATAATCAAATCCCCTGTTATAGATGAAGATATACCAGCTCAGAGAAATTAAACTAAATTATCCAAAGATCACAGCACTGGTAACTTATAAGGCAGAATTTGAACTCAGTACTGTCTAACTCCAAAGCTTCTGGTTCTTTCATCCTATTGAAGCACTTCTCAGTGTACTCATATGGGGATGAGTCACCTAGAAAAGTGCTGCCTCTATTAATGAAATACTATCCAAAGGTAAATCTTCATCATTCATAGTTAATATCATTTTCCCATTAGACTCAGATCAGACTTGAGAGCATTCTGTTACCTGAGTCTGGTTATTTCTTCTACTATTCTGGAGACAGACAGCGATGCCTATTACTAAACCAAGCCTGGTAATTTGCATTTCGAATCATTCCAGAATTTAATTAGTATCATGGCTTTAATCAGATGCACTGCAAATATAGCTAATGTCATCATAGCTTAGTTAGTTTAAAGGAGAAAAGAGTTTTCACAATCTGAATATAAAGGTGAAGGGTTTCAGGAGATCATAGAAGAGGAAAAACTGACTTAAAAATCTAGATTCTGTGATTAAAGAATTTGTTTTAACATCAGAAAAGTTTCTGAAACTGTAATATCACTAAAATAAAAATACAAAGGTAACAAAGTACCAATTTCAACCATTTTTAGGTCTATTGAGGTATAATTTACATATTGTGCCATTCACTCATTGTAACTGTACAATTTAATGATTATTTGTAAGTGTATAGAATTTTGCAACTATCACAACAATCCAGTTTTAAAACATACCAATCACTCCCCCAAATTTCCTCAAGCCAGTTTGCAGTTAGCTTCTGCTTCCACACTCTAGGCCCAGGCAACTACTACTCTGCTTTTTATATTTATAAATTTGCCATTTCCAGATATTTCCTATAAATGGCATCACATGATAAGAGTAGTGTTGTGTCTGTCTTCTTTCACTTAGCATTTTTTTAAGGTTAATCTAGGTTGTAGCTTGTATCAGTATCCCATTTTGTGTTATTGTGAATACTATTTTAAAGTATGGAAATATGCCACTTTGTTTACCCATTCACCAATTCATGGATATTTGAATTGTTGCCACTTTTTGCCGATTTTGAATAATGTTGCTGTGAACATTCATGTACAACTCTTTATGTGGACATGTATTTTCATTTCTCTTGGATTCATTTCTAAGAGTGGAATTGATGTCTTTTTTAAAGATTTCTATTAAATTATAGTTGACATAAAATATTATGTTAATTTCAGGTGTACATCACAGCTATTCATCATTTATATACATAAAAAGCGATCACCATAAGTCCAGCAACCATCTGACACCGTACCATGCTATTACAGTATTATTGATTATATTCCCTATGCTTTACATCCCCATGAGTTATTTGTTTTATACCTGGAAATTTGGACCTCTTATTTCCCTTCACCTTTTCCCCCTATTTAATAATTTTTCAATTACAGTTGACATTCAGAATTATTTTATATTAATTTCAGGTGTACTGCATAGTGGTTAGACATTTATATAATTTAAAAAGTGATCCTCTGACCAGTCTAGTATCCACCTGGCACATTACCATATTATTGACTATATTCCCTATGCTTTCCTTTACCCCCCGTGACTGTTTTGTAACTACCAATTTGTGCTTCTTAATCCCTTCACCTTTCTCAACCTGTACCCTAAACCCCCTCCCATCTATCACCCAGATAAATCTAGTATCTCCGCATCCCCATGACTACTTTGTAATAACCAACTGTATTTCTTAATCTCTTCTTCTCTTTCACCCACCCTCCAACCCCCTCCCAACTGGCAACCATGAAAATGTTCTCTGTATCTATGACTTTGTTTCAGTTTTGTTTGTTTGTTTATTTTGTTCTTTAGAAATCGATAAGCAAAATCACATTGCATCTGTTTTTCTCTGTCTGACACACACCACTCAGCATAATACCATCATGTCTATGCGTTCTGCTGCAGATGGCAAGAACCCATTCTGTTCCATTATATATTTGTACTACCTCCTCTTTAACTATTCATCCATTGATGGACACCTAGTCTGCCCCCACATCTTAGATATTGTAAACAATGTTGCAATGAACATATGATGCACATGTCCCCTTGAATTAGCATTGTGGGTTTCTTCAGACAAATACCCAGAAGTGGGATTATTGGGTCTTTCTTTTTCTCTTGTTATAGCCTATGTTTTAAAGTCTATTTTGTCTGGTATAAATATTGCTATCCCAGCTTTTTTGTTTGTTTGTTTGTTTTTTGTTTCCATTTCCATGGAATATCTTTTTCTGTCCCTTTACTTTCAGCCTGTGTGTGTCTTTCAGCCTGTGTGTGTCTTTCAATCTGAAGTGAGTCTCTTTTAGGCAGCATATGTAACGGTCTTGTTTTCCTATCCATTCACCCACCCAAACTTTTGATTGGAGTGTTTAATTCATTTATATTAGAAGTAATTTTTGAAAGATATGTAGTTATTGCCATTTTATTATTCATATTATTTATTTATTTATTTATTTATTTATTTATTTATTTATTTATTTATTTATTTATTTATTGGTCTTAAAAAAGTTTCTCTAACATTCCTTGTAATACCAGTTTGGTATTGATGAACTTCGTTAGCTTTTTCTTGTCTGGTAAGCTCTTTAGAATCATTGATTCTAAATGATGGCTTTGCTGGGTAGAGTAATCTTGGTTGTAGGTTCTTTCTTTTTATCACTTTGAATATTTTGTGCTGATCCCTTCTGGCCTGCAAATTTCTGTTGAGAAATCAGCTGATGATGGTCTTAGGGGAGCTCCCTTGTAAGTAATGATAAAGATGAACTGGGACTTTAAGAAAACTGATCAGGCTGGCATGTCTATGTGAGTAGCTGGGTCAAACTGGGCTCATTGAACTCTATGGTCCTAACTTCCTTTTTATAAAACTCTGTGGTTCTAACTTGCCATCTCCCTCCCTCCCTCCATCTTAAGCACACAGGCAGAATGTGCACATGGCTCTCTGGGTCCTCACATTCTGATGCTGCTTCAGCACTTTTTCCTTTTCCTGAATAAACTCTTTTTGGTGACCAACTACCTTGATGTTATCTTTCAGTCAACATTTTGGGGGCTTATCTGGGATCCAGAGAAGAACAAACCCCAACATCTTCAGGGCACATAGCAACCAGCTGCTAGTGCCTGACAAAAAGCCTCTTTCACTCACTGCTTGTTCTCCAGTTCAGAAACTTCAAGTGAGTTCTCTCCTGGATTCAAGGTAACACTTTTGTGTTTGGATCTCTCTGGGCTCTGTTTGGGAATTGTTTGGAGATATTTTTGTAAGCACATGAGATATTTTGTAAGCACATTTTTGTAAGCATGTGTTAAAAGGCCTTGTTTGTTTGTTTATCTGTTGTCTGTGAGTATTTGATTTGGCATATTGGTCTGATTTCTTTGGAAACAGATTGTCCTTTGAGACAAAACTGGCTTTCACCTAAAGATCCCTTCGGGGACAGAGGTTATTTCTATTGAAATTAGTCTGTTTGGCCCAGTGTTAGACTGTGCCAAATCATTTGGAGGAGGGCCACCCAGCTCAGCCTACACCTGGACTTTCTGAGGTTGAGTTATTTTCCTACAACTGGATGTTAGCCTTTGGCCTGGTCCTCAGTGATCAGACTGTTCTAGAGTGAGGCTGGCCTGTAAATTGCTGTAATTTTTTTAGGCCCCTTGTTCAAAAAAAATTAAATAAATAAATAAAAATAACAGTCTGAAAAATGTGATCTCAGCTGTCTAAGCTTTTTAAGAACTTCCCTCCTCCACCAGGAACAGTGGCTGAGTACATGGATAAAAGCCACAGGGAGTTTCCATGTGCATATTTAACTGAATAGACAGATCTGACTAAAAATAATTTAAGATATCAATGGCTGTTCTGGAGAACTTTTGAGAACTTTTAATTTTCTTAAAACTGAATTAAATAATAATTGTGCTAAAATTGATGACTCTGAGTGAAATGCCTATTTTGAATGGTATATTGAAGCTTCCAAACAAGACCATGAATCTGAAGTTGCCTCTTTGTGAAATAAAGTCTTAAAGCTAACAGAGGCTGTTAAAAATTCGAAAACAGAGAGAATGGCATCCAAAACCACTTGTTCTCCCTCTGCAGCACTGTCTTTCCTTCCCCCACTACTCCACTATCTTGTATTCCATCCTCAGGACCACCCTGTTTTACAGATACTTCCTCTCAAACTTCTCTCCGAACTCCTTTGTCTCAAGCTCCACCTCCAGTGCTATCTTGCCTCCCACTGGTACCTCCCTTGCCTTCAGCTCCACCCCTGACAGCACTTTCCCTTAAATTCTCTCCTTTTCTTCCTCTGAACTTATCATTACTTTTCCATGTAAGATTAAACCCACTGGGGATCCTAACAGACCCCAAGTTTCCTATTCCTCTGGACTAAAGCTGAGTTACAAGCCATTTTAAAGGAATTCCCTAAGGCAGCTGAGGATTCTCACAAACTTGATGAGGAATTTGACATTACTATTCAGGCCTATCAGCCTGGGTTTTCTGATTTGTATCAGCTAATCAATATGTTAGTTGGTGAAGGCCAGACTCGATACTGGATGAGAATTGCTGGATGGCAACAATCCAGCAATATAGTTTTGCTATATTGCTCGATATAGTTTTTGAGCTAGTTTCAGGGAGACTAGCTTCCAAGTCTCCCAGAAAGAGATTTAGAAAAGCAAACCCCCAATTTTGGGGAGGAAGCTAGAAAACTTGCTCAAAAACTATATCGAGCAATTCCTAAGGCTTTCCCAAAGGCTGTTGATTGGAACAAAATTCAGATTTGCTCACAAAAATCTGATGAATCTGTTCATGCCTATTATAATAGACTTCAGGTTGTTTTTAAGGACAACTTCAGCCCTCCTTCAGATGTTGACTCCACATGAGTAACTTTTAATTCTTTGTTCATCAGTGGACTGAACAAAAACCTTTCCCTCCTAGTTAGGAGATCCAGGATGGAATGGGGAACTATAGCCACCCTAAATATGGGGAATTTGGCCAATGAGCTTGCCCGTACTGTAGAAAAGCCACCTAAAAAAGTAAGACTGCCTAGATTTTTAAATCTTAGCTTTGGCAAATGAAAGGCCCTATGCGAAACCTAAGGACTCCAAGTTTTTGCCACTGCTGCAAGGAGTCAGGACACTGGAAAAAGGATTGTCATAAGTTTAAGCATTTCAGACACTATCAGCCTTCTAACCAGCCTTAATCCCCAATAATGGAGCTCCGAGGGGCTACTGGGGCTTTTTCCAATTCTTTCTCTTAATCAGCTTGGAGAAACTGTTTTTCAAATTGGTAAGAAAACTATTTCTATTCTTATTGACACTGGTACTACTCTCTCAGTGCTCAATGCACTGTCATAAAACAGCCCCTGCCTTGGAGTAATAAATAGTGGGGATTTCAAATAACCCTTAACAAGTTCATATCTCTGAACCTATTCCTTTTGGCTTACGCCCCTTAAGAGATACACATGTTTTCTCCTTAGTTCTTCAGTCCCTACCCATTTATTAGTCCAAGACTTCTTAAAGAAGTATCACACTGGAATATTCTTTTCTTTCTTTTTTTTCCTTTAAAGATTTTATTGGGAAGGGGAGCAGAACTTTATTGGGGAACAGTGTGTACTTCCGGGACTTTTCCAAATCAAGTTGTCCTTTCAATCTTAGTTGTGGAGGGCGCAGCTCAGCTCCAGTTTCAGTCACTGTTGTTAGTTGCAGGGGGCACAACCCACCATCCCTTGTGGGAGTCGAACCGGCAACCTTGTGGTTGAGAGCCCACGCTACAACCAACTCAGACATCTGGCCACCTGGGAGCTGAGCGGCAGCTCATTTACTTCATTCCAGCTGCGGAGGGCGCAGCTCGCTGGCCCATGTGGGAATCAAACCAGCAGCTCCGCTGTCCAGAGCTCGAGTTTTAACCAACTGAGCCACCCATCCGCCCCTGGAATATTCTTTCCTTGAAAGGGAGAAATAATGTTAGAGTTTGATGGTATCTGTCAAAATAACCAATTTGGCGAATTACATGGTTTTTCAGAATCTTTTATTTGTGCTGTCTTTGATGGTACAGTAGTTGAATCTGAGAGCACTGGTCAATTGTCCCTATTGGAACAATGGGCAAAATATTCACCTGATATTGGCAGAATACACAGTGCACCTCCTATTAAGACTCAAATTGATCCTTCAAAACCTCTGCCCAGAATTAATCAATATCCTGTAAGTAAAGAGGCCTTTCATGGTATAAAGCCCATAATAGAAGATTATATAAGTGAAGGCCTTATTATTCCTTGCACTAGTTCTTGTAACACTCCTATTTTACCTGTGAGAAAGCCAAAGGGATGAAGGTGGAGGTTTGTCCAGGACCTCCAAGCAATAAACCACATCATTATCCCTTGACACCCCATCGTTCCTAACCTTCATGCCCTGCTGGTGTCTATCCCAACTGAAAATATATTATTTACAGTAATTGATTCATACAGTACATTCTTTAGCAATCCAGTTGATGAAGCTAGCCAGTACTTTTTTTGTCTTCACTTGGGGAGGAAAGCAATTTACCTGGACAGTAATGCCTCAGGATTTTACAGAAAGTTCTTCTTACTTCTCTGAAGACTGATTTGGATGATGTAGTTTTCCCTAAAGGTTGCACTTTACTGCAACATGTGGATGATTTACTTCTTTGCTCTTCTCAGGTTTCCTCACAGGAAGATAGCATCCATCTGTTGGAACTTTGGCCTTACAGGAACATAACTTCTCTAAAGAAAAATTACAATTTTTCTAAACTCAAGTTCAGTATTTGAGACTTCTGATATCAGAACAAGGACTTCACCTGGATCCAGATAGTCTTCATGGAATCCTAAGTTTCTCAAGATTCAACAATAAGCATCAGTTGAATAAGGTTTTCTTGGGCTAGTCAGCTATTGGTGGAATTGGATCCCAAATCTCTCTCTTATGGCAAAACCTCTGTCTGTCTTACTAAAGAATGACAGTCCTGACCCAATTTCATGGGAAGAACAGAATAACATAGCCTCCAAAGCCTTGAAGGAGAGCTTAATAAACCCATCTTCTCTTGAACATGTTAACTATCAGATTCCCTTTTTTCCTTTTTGTGCATGAAAAGAAAGGAAATACCCTTGGAGTGCTCACTCAAAAACACAGGGATCAACATAGACCCCTAGGATAACAACTGGACCTTGTGGCACGGGGATATTCCTCTTGCCTTATAGCTATTGCTACTAATGCCCTCTTGGTCAAGGCCACAGAGAAGATTGTTGTGGGATCCTCTCTAACCCTCTTTGTGTCTCATGCAGCAGAAGCTCTCCTGAATTCTCATCACACCCAGCATCTTTCAGTCAGTCATCTTACTTCCTATGAAATCCTTTTATTAACTGCTTCCCATATAATCCTTTTACATTGTAATAACCTTAATCCAGCTACTTTTCTCCCTTCTGAGACTGATGAAGCCCCTCATGACTGCTTGACACTGACAGATCACCTGATTCCTCGTAACAATTTGCAGGAGACTCTTTCAGGTAAAGCTGATCTCTCATGGTTTACAGATGAAAATGGTAAGTACTATGTGGATATGTTGTTATAGCCATTTTTTAATTCATCAAGGCAGCATCTTTGCCTTTGGCCATTGCAGCACAGTAGGCTGAAATGTATGCCCTTATTTGAGCTTGCATTTTCGCAAAGGGTAAAACTGTCAACATTTACACTGACAACAGATATTCCTTTGGAATACTTTATGACTTTGGAATGTTATGGAAGCAATGTGGTTTTCTTATCTCCAATAGAGACAAAATTAAAAATTGTCCATGTGTTTAGGAATTATTGGAAACTATATTTTTATGTGATGCTCTAGTATCAAGATTTCAGGACATTTTAAACTTGGTTCCCTGGAAGCTAAAGGATATCACCTTGCTAACATTTCTGCTAACAATGCTGCCCTTAAAGGCATCAGCAACAGTCTAATCTCTGTCATGGTCCAAAGAGATGTTTCCCCAGTTGCTAACTTAGAAAAACTGGCCAGAGAAGAATAACAATTGGCTTCAAAAGAAGAAAAACAAGATTGGAAATCCAACAATTACTGGTTTGATAAGCAGAAGATGCTCTGGTTTGGACCAAATAACAACTCAGTCCTACCAGAAACTAAAAAAAAATTCCCATTCCTAACTACTGTAGATGCATTAAACCATTGGTAAACCACTGATAAAATGGTAGCATTCATGAAACAATATTGGTTGGAAGATATTAACAAGGATGAAAAAAGTGCCCACCTGAGGTGTCCCACTGTCCAAAGTACAACCTAGGAAAGTCTGTTTGCACTGTCCCTAGACATTTTAAGTTACCAGCTGGACCATTTGAGGTCTGGTGAATACATTTTATACAGTTTCCTCCATCTGATGGATACAAATATGTTTTAGTCATGTATGTTTTCTCACTGGACTGAAGATTTCCCTTGTAGATGCCTCTACAGTGGCTCAAGTCCTGATAGACAAGATTATTCCTACCTGGGGAACTCCTCTCAAACTCCACAGTGATTGAGGAACTCATTTCATTGATCAGGAGCTACAAAAAGTCTGTGCTATTTGGCCATTTCTGTATTTTCACTGTACTTACCATTCTCAATCTTCAGGTTTAGTTAAATGCACTAATAGTATTATTAAGACTAAGTTGGCAAAATTTGCAGAAACTCTTCAAATACGTTGGCCTAAAGCATTGGCATTAGTCCTTTTAAATATCAGGTCTGCCCCTTTTGGGAGACATAAGCTTTCACATTTCGAGATAATTAAAGGACAACCTATGCATTTGACTCCTGCTTCTTTTAATCCAGAGTGGGTAAAAGGAGACATATTT
Organism: Rhinolophus ferrumequinum; assembly: GCF_004115265.2. Classification (NCBI taxonomy): domain Eukaryota; kingdom Metazoa; phylum Chordata; class Mammalia; order Chiroptera; family Rhinolophidae; genus Rhinolophus; species Rhinolophus ferrumequinum. The sequence continues at coordinate 38,190,888 of NC_046308.1, read as the reverse complement.
CAATATTATAAAGGCTTAATTGCCTCCATTGAAAATAATCAAAAAGACGTCATCAAGATAGTGGCGTGAAGTGAAGCTTTGGAAATCTCCCCTGGAATTTACAAAAAATTCAACAACTATAACTCCACAAAGACTCCCTGCACAGCAGACGGGCAAGACAAAGAGTCTTACTCCTGAATTCTCCTAAAGGTGGGCAAATTGCGCCAGCAGGGGAGGGGGGACGGGAGAAATGAGGAGAGGGGATGCACGGGCACAGGATACAGACCTGGAACAGTGCTCCAAGCTCGCTGTATCCCAGAACTGCCGCAGGTGCAAGATAGGGAAGAACTCGGATGACTAGGGCTCTGTTTAAGGCCCACAGGGCTGAGGGGACAGCATATAACACGGCAGACTCCAACGCTCACAGCAGAGACCTCAGAGAAAAGACTGAGGGAAGAAGGCTGAAAACAGTGGTTTAAGCCCTGACTGCTGCAGAGAATGGAAGCCTCAGTCACTGAGACTAGCTACTCCTCTCCAACATCCCAGAGCTCGCCCCTCCCCCACCTGTGCAGTACTAGAATTGCAACAGTAGCAGTGCCAGATCAAAAGCCCAGAATATTAGCAGTTCTGAGAACTATGGATCGCAGAAACAAATTCGCAGCCCAACTAGTTACAGCAAAGTGGAGGGAGCTGTGGAAGCAGTACCGGCTGTGGTAGTGGTCACCGCCATTGCTCTGGGCCACCTCTCACAACCCACCACGCCCCTATCCACATCAATCTGGGGGGATCCTTCCAGGAGTAAACAAAACTGCTGAAACACACCAGCTCTGAATCTGGTGGAGGAAGAGCTTTGGAAATTCAAAACCTCTCCGCATCCCCAAGGGATACGGTGCCCTATAACCCAGGCAAACATTTAACAAGGAGAACCCTGACTTCCAGGAAATCCCCCCATTGTGTGGGAAGCTGGAATAGTGCAGAGAACATAACACTACAGTGTGAGAGGAAAAAAAAGGCTGCAGTTGGAGAGAAAACAAAGCATTCTACCAACACAAACTGGAAAACAAAAGAAGGACCTCTTCCAATTAATCTGTCCTAGAACCCACTCTAGGAAGAGAAATAATAAATCATTAATTGCCATGAATAACAAAGGCAACAAGACAGCTCAGAAAGAAACTGAAAAGCCCCCAGAAAATGAACTTAAAGATATTGAAATATGTGACTTATATGACAGAGAATTCGAGATTGCAGTTCTCAAAAAACTCAACGAGATACAAGAAAACACAGAAAGGCAGTTTAATGAACTCAGAAACACAATCAAAGAACAACATGACGTTTTACGAAAGAGATGAAATTTGAAAAAAGAACCAAAAAGAATTTCTGGAGATTAAGAACTCAATAAAAGAAATTAAGAATGAAATAGGCAGCTTAGGTGGTAGAGTTGACCAGATGGAGGAAAGAATCAGTGACATCAAAGATACAGACCTGGAAATTACACAGATGGAAGAAGAAAGAGACTTGAGACTTAAAAGAAATGAAAGAACTCTACAAGAACTTTCCGACTCCATCAGAAAGAGCAATATAAGAATAATGGGCATACCAGAAGGAGAAGAAAGAGAGAAGGGAACAGAGAATATATTCAACCAAATTGTCAATGAGAACTTCCCAAACTTGTGGAAAGAACTGGATCCTCAAATCCAAGAAGCAAATGGAACACCTAATAACATCAACCCCAAAAGGCCTTCTAGAAGGCACATTATACTGAAGCTGTCAAAAATCAACGACAAAGAAAGACTCCTCAAGGCAGCCAGGGAAAAGAAGACAGTAACCTACAGAGGAAAGCCCATTAGATTATCATGAGATTTCTCACCAGAAACTCTACAAGCCAGAAGGGAGTGGAACCAAATATTCAAACTATTGAAAGAGAGAAATTATGAGCCAAGATTAATACACCAAGCAAAGATATCCTTTAGACATGAAGAAGGAACAAGCACCTTCCCAGACATACAAAAGCTCAGGGAATTTTCTAATATATGACGTGCACTACAAGAAATACTAAAGGAGGCTATTTGACTATTACCAACAGGGACAATTTGTGGCAACCAAAACATCAAACGGGGGAGAGTAAGGCCTGAACCGGAATATGGGAATGGAGAAAGTAGGCATGCTAAAGAAAATGGAATACTCTAAATATCAAACTTTTTTTTTACATAAATGTACGGGTAACCACTCAAAAAAAATCCAAAACTGAAATATACACTGTAATAAAAGAAGAAACAGAGGGAAACATCATAGAATACCACCACACAGAAATAATAGACAACAACGAAAAGGAAAAGAAACAATGGAGAAACAGTCTTATCAGAAAACCAAAGACAGAATGAGAGGAAATCCTAACATATCAATAATCACCCTATATGTAAATGGAATGAACTAACCAATAAAAAAGGAACAGAGTAGCAGATTGGATCAAAAAGCTAAACCCAATCATATGCTGTCTCCAACATACACATCTCAGCTACAAGGACAAGTATAGACTCAAAGTGAAAGGGTAGAAATTGGCATTCCAAGCAAATGATAACCAGAGAAAATCAGGTGTATTTATACTGATATAAGATGAAACAGATTTCAGGGTGAAAAAGATAACAAGAGACAAAGATGCACATTTCATAATGGTAAAGGGGACTATACAATAAGAAGACATAACAGTCATCAATATTTATGCCCCCAAACAGGGAGCACAAAAATATACCAAGCAACTACTAACAGAACTAAAGGGAGAAATTGATCAAAACACAATTATACTAGGGGACTTAAATACATCATTGACAGCTATGGATACATCACCCAAACAGAAAATAAATATCAAAATAGCAGCCCTAAATGACACATTAGATGAAATGGAGATAATTGATATAGATATAACACTTCATCCTAAAACATCAGACTACACATTTATTTCTAGTGTACATGGAGCATTCTCAAGGATAGACCATATATTGGGACATAAAATCAGCCTCAGCAAATTTAAGATGACTGAAATCATACCAAGCATACTCACTTGTGATCACAAGGCTTTGAAATTGGATATCAACTGCAAAAAGAAAGCAGGAAAAAACACATATACATAGAGATTAAACAACATACTTTTAAAGAACGACTGGGTCAAAGAAGAAATTAGAGGAGAGATCAAAAGATACATACAAACAAAAGACAATGAAAACACATAATACCAAAATTCTTGGGATGCAGCAAAAGCAGTTAAAAGAGGGAAATTTATATCATTACAGGCCTATCTCCAGAAACAAGAAAAATCCCAAATAAGTAACCTCATGTTACACCTTAAAGAACTAGAAAAAGAAGAACAAGTGAAACCCAAGGTCAGCAGAAGAAAGGAAATAACAAAAATTAGAGCAGAACTAAAAGAAATAGAGAACAAAAAGACAATAGAAAAAACTAATGTGATGAGGACCTGGTTCTTTGAAAAGATTAACAAAATTAACAAACCCTTGGCTAGACTCACTAAGATAAAAAGAGAGAAGACACTAATTAACAAAATCAGAAATGAAAAATGGGAAGCTATCACAGACACCACAGAAATACAAAGGATGACCCAAGAATACTATGAAGGACTATATGCCACCAAATTCAATAACCTAGAAGAAATGGACAAGTTCTTAGAAACATATAGCCTTCCAGGGCTGAACCATGAAGAACCGGAAAATCTAAACAGACCGACCACCAGTAACGGAATTGAATCAGTCATCCAAAACCTTGCCAAAAGCAAAAGTCCGGGACCAGACGGCTTCACTTGTGAATTCTACCAAACCTTCAAAGAGGATCTAATACCATTCCTGCTCAAACTCTTCCAAAAAATTGAAGAAGAGAAAGTACTCCCTAACTCATTTTATGAGGCCAACATTACCCTGATACGAAAACCTGGTAAGGACAACACAAAAAAAGAAAACTACAGACCAATATCTCTTATGAATACAAATTCAAAAATCCTAAACAAAATTCTAGCAAATCGAATACAACAATGCATTATAAAGATTGTTTATCACTACCAAGTGGGATTCATCCCCGGGGCAGAAGGATGGTTCAACATCCACAAATCCATCAATGTGATACATCACATAAATAAAATAAAGGACAAAAATCATATGATTATATCAATTCATGCAGAAAAAGCATTTGACAAGATAAAACATCCATTTATGATTAAAACACTTAATAAAATAGGTATAGAAGGAAAATACCTTAACACAATAAAGGCCATATATGACAAGCCCTCAGCTAATCTCATATTTAATGGTGAAAAACTGAAGCCCTTTGCTCTACGTTCAGGAACACGACAGTGCTGTCCCTTATCACCTCTGCTTTTCAACATAGTGTTGGAAGTCCTTTCCAGAGCCATCAGGCAAGAGAAACACATAAAAGGCATCCACATTGGGAATGAAGAAGTTAAATTATCACTCTTTGCAGATTGCATGATGCTATATATAGAAAACCCTAAAGATTCCACCAAAAAGCTATTAGAAACAATCAATGAATGCAGTAAAGTTGCTGGCTACAAAATCAATGTACAAAAGTCCATTGCATTCCTATATACTAACAATGAAATCTCAGAAAAAGAAATACAAAAAACAATTCCTTTTGCAATTGCAGCAAAAAGAATAAAATACCTATGAATAAACTTAACCAAGGACGTGAAGAACATATATGCTGAAAACTATAAGACATTTTTGATAGAATTGAAGAAGACACAAAGAAATGGAAGTATATTCCATGCTCATGGATTGGAAGCATCAACATAGTTAAAATAGACATATTACCCAAAGCAATATACAGATTTAATGCAATCCCCATCAAAATCCCCATACCGTTTTTTAACGAAATAGAACAAAAAATCATCAGATTTGTTTGGAACCATAAAAGACCCCGAATAGCGAAAGCAGTCTTAAGAAAAAAGAACAAAACTGGAGGTATAACACTCCCTGACTTTAGCTTGTACTACAGGGCTACAATAATCAAAACAACATGGTATTGGCAGAAAAACAGACACATAGACCAATGAAATAGAATTGAGAACCCAGAAATAAAACCACATAAATATAGACAGATAATTTTTGACAAAGAATCTAAAAACATACAATGGAGGAAAGACAGCCTCTTCAATAAATTGTGCTGGGAGAATTGGAAAGCCACGTGCAAAAGAATGAAACTGGACTGTTATCTGTCACCATGTACCAAAATTAATTCAAAATGGATCAAAGACTTAAGCATAAGACCTGACACCATAAACTGCATACAAGAAAACATAGGTACTAAACTTATGGACCTTGGGTTCAAAGAGCATTTTATGAATTTGACTCCAAAGGCAATGGAAGTAAAAGCTAAAATAAATGAATGGGACTATATGAAACTGAAAAGCTTCTGCACAGCAAAAGAAACCATCGACAAAATAAAGAGGCAACCAACTGAATGGGAGAAGTTTTTTGCAAATAATGCCTCCAATAAGGAGCTAATATCCAAAATATACAAGGAACTCATGCAACAAAAAACTCAACAACAAAAAGCAAACAACCCAATTGAAAAATGGGCAGACGACCTGAAGAGACACTTCTCCAAAGAGGACATACAAATAGCAAATAGACATATGAAAAAATGCTCAACATCACTAATCATCAGAGAAATGCAAATAAAATCCACAATGAGATATCACCTCACACCAGTTAAAATGGCTATCATCAACAGGACAAATAATAACAAGTGTTAGACAGGCTGTGGAGAAAAAGGAACCCTCATACCCTCTTGGTGGGAATGCAGACTGGTGCAGCCGTTATGGAAGGCAGTGTGGAGGTTCCTCAAAAAATTATGAATAGAATTACCATATTACCCAGCAATCCCTCTCCTGGGTGTCTACCCAAAAAATCTGAAAACATTTATCCATAAAGACATGTGTGCTCCAATGTTCATTGCAGCTTTGTTTATGGTGGCCAAGACACGGAAACAACCAAAATGTCCTTTGATAGATGAATGGATAAAGAAGTTGTGATATATATACACAATGGAATACTATTCGGCGGTTAGAAAAGATGATATAGGAACATTTGTGACAACATGGATGGATCTTGACAGTATGATGCTAAGTGAAATAAGTCAGACAGAAAAAGCAGAGAACCATATGATTTCACTGATATGTGGTACATAAACCAAAAACAACAAAAGAACAAGACAAACAAATGAGAAACAAAAACTCATAGACACAGACAATAATTTAGTGGTTACCAGAGGGTAAGGGGGGTGGGGGTGGGCGATGAGGGTAAAGGGGATCAAATATATGGTGATGGAAGAAGAACTGACTCTGGATGGTGAACACACAATGGGATTTATAGATGATGTAATACAGAATTGTACACCTGAAATCTATGTAATTTTACTAATAACTGTCACCCCAATAAAAAATAAAAAATAAAAAAATAGAAGATGAATTGCTACATAAAGGAAACTGATCCTGCTGGGAGATCTGTGTGAGTAGCTGGGCGGAGATGGGCTCATTGCACTCTATGGTCCTAATTTCCATTTTATAAAACTCTATGCTTCTACCTTCTTGTTTCACTGCCTTATATATCCTCCATCTTAAGCACATAGGCAGGATGATCACATGGCTCACTGATTCCACACATTCTGATTCTGCTGCAGCATTTTTTTTTCCTCTGAATAAATCCTTTTTAATGACAGACTTATGTAGCTGATGCTATTGTTCAGTCAACAGTAACTATCTGTTTTTCTGTTGCTGCTTTTAAGATTCTCTCTGCGTCTTTCATCTTTGGCTTTTTAATTATGATATGTGTTGGTGTGGGCCTCTTTGGGTTCCTCATGTTTGAGACTCTCTGGAATTTCTGGGTTTGTATGTCTATTTCCTTCACCACGTGAGGGAATTTTTCCATCATTATTTCTTCAAATATGTTTTCAATTCCTTGCTCTCTCTTCTCTTTATGGTACATCTATGATGTGAATGTTGGTATGTTTGATATTCTCCTGGATTCCCCTTAAACTCTCCTCATGGGGGGGGTTGGGGCACGTTTTTTCTGTTCTGATTGGGTATTTTCTGCTACCTTAATATTTATATCACTAATTTGATCCTCTGAGTCATCTAATCTACTGTTGATTCCCTCTAATATATTCTTTATTTCAGTTTTGTATTCTTTATTTCTAACTGATTCTATTTTGTTTTCTATCTGAATTTTTATGTTTTTCTTATCTTTCTTGAAGTTCTCCCTGAAATCATTGATCCTTATAACCAATGTTTTGAAGTCTGCATTTGGTAGATTGCTTATCTCCATTTTGCTTAACTCTTCTTCTAGAGCTTTGTTCTGTTTTTAATTTGGGACATGTTTCTTTGTCTCCCCATTTTGGCTACCTCCCTGTGCTTGTTCCTATGTATTTGGTAGGGCTGCTATGTCTCCCAGTCTTAGTAGAGTGACCTTATATAGTAGGCGTCTTGTTGGGCCCAGTGGTGCAGTCTCCCTGGTCATGCGAGCAGGGTGCTCCAAGTATTCCCCCTGTGTGTGCTGTGTGTGCCCTCCAGTTTTAGATGAGCTTTGGTTGCTGATTGTATTTCAATGGGAGAGATTGACCCTCAGACTGATTGGTTGTGAGGCCTTGGTATGACTAGAGTTGAGGAGTGGTTATGTAGGGGTGACACTAAGAAGTAGGATTCACTTTAGGAGGGCTCCAGTGCTTGCTCAGTCATCCCTTTGGGTTGTTGTCTTTCGAGGTGGCTGAGTGATGCTCCAGCTTGGTCTGAAAGTGGGCACTGAGTGTGCTAGCCCTAGGGCCTCCTGGGAGAGGCCCACCACAGGCCAAGCTTAGCCGTAACCAGTGACCTTCCCAGGGTCACTTGACATGAGCCACAAAGCTATTCACAGATGGCTACCACCCATGCTGGGCTTGGAGGAGCCTGGGAGAGGCTAAGCTGTGAACTGAGGCCACCTGTCGCTAGTGCCAGGCTTGGGGGTGCTCAGCAAGAGGTATGGGGCTTGCCAAGTCCAGATGCTGGCTGTTTGGGGTTTGTGAACCTTTAAGAAATTTTAGAAAAGTCTTGTGTGAGCCAAGACAGGCCATTTGTATGGAAAAGCCACTGGAAATGGTTGGGTGGGTCCACAAGTTGAATGGGGTCTCATGGAATCACCAGGGCTAGACGAACAGTATTAGCTAGGTTGATGGCGACTCAGATATGGCAGCCACCTGTGTCTGCACACTGGGAAGGAGGAGGGCTCAACAAAGAAACAGTGGATTCTGCCAGCACTTCTGTCTGGAAAGAAGCTGCCCCTCCAGCCCTCATCCTGCAGCCAGACAACTCAGTTCCTCCATGTTTGTCCCTGGTACCTTTCGAGCTGGTGCCCCAGCACTGGACCTCAGAGCTAGTGAGTCCATCCGTGAATAAGGCCATGCATGGGCCCTTTAAGAAGAATGCTTGGGACTCCAGCCATCCTCCACCTCACTCAGCCACAATCTCCACTGGTTTTCACAGCCAAACATTGTGGAAACTTCTCTCGCTGACACTGGAACCCTCAGTTGTCATGCCTGGTTTGGGACTGGGACCCCTCACTTCTCAGGGCAAACCTCCACAGCTGAGATATCCCTCCCAATTTTTAACAGTCACATGTGGGCGTGGGACCAGCCTGTTCTATATCCCTGCCCCTTCTACCAGTCTGAAGTGGCTTCTACTGTATGTCCTTAGCTGTAGAGCTTTGGTTCAGCTGGACTTCAGTTGAGTCTCAATGATTGTTCTACAGTTTTGTCGTAATTTTGATGTGGTCATGAGAGGACACAAGCCCAATGTTTACCTATCCCATCATCTTGACCAGAAATCAACAAATTTAATGTTAAGTTTTCATTGAACATTTTAAGAAATTGCTAAACTGTTTTCCAAAGTGTTCCATTTGACATTTCCACCAGCAACACATGAAGACATCCATTGATTCTTAAAATTGCTTTAGATGGTAAAATTGGAAGTCTTCAACTTTTTATGTTTGATATTTGAACTGTAACCTTGAAAGAAATCTGTGAAATATCTAAATCACATTGTAGACAGTTAGAAGGAATGATGGAAAATTAGCTGAAATAAATGAGGTTTAGATCAGAGAAGGAATTTGTAGTAAATAAGTGTCTCAGGGATAGTATTTTCAGATTTGCTAGGAAATTAAATCAACTAATTAAATAAAATAGCTCTCCAGAAAGATCTGTTACATTGCCATATAGATTGCTCCTTTACCTAAATTTACCCTGAAATTTATATAACGAAAACACTGCATTGATTTATATCATTTTTTTAAAATCTCCATATTTTGGAGGAAGGAACATGATATGGGCTTCCTCTAATTTCAGTATTAATTAGTCAAACTGGATTGAGCCTACTCACATATGAGAAACTCCAAGTTGCTTCATTTTGTTTGTGATCTTTAAAACTCCTCTGGGTGGTGAACACACAGTGTGATTTATGGATGATGTGATACAGAATTGCACAACTGAAATCTATGTAATTCTACTAACAATTGTCACCCCCAATAAATTAAAAATAAATTTAAAAAAAAAAAAAAAACCATTAAAAAAAAAATAAATAAATAAACTCCTAATAAGATACACATCACCAAAAGAAAGATGGCACAGACAACTCTTGAGCTGCAAATTTGGTTTGGGGAAAAAATTTAGGCTCGTTGTTGTGCAAGTCATGAGTTCATTTATTTATTCTGAAAAACGCTGATATGTTTCTTGAGATTCCAAGAGTAGGAAGACATGGGGTGCACTTTCAAGAGAATGACAGATACGTCAATGAATACTGCAATGCAGTGTAATAAGTGAATACAGATTGGAGGGAGGGGCAATTACAATAAAACAGAATAGATTAGGAAATGCATCACAGAAGAGGTAATTCTTGAACTTGTTATGTTAAAGATCAGTTGGTATTTGCTAGAGAATCAGGAGGGTGTTGAGAGGAGGTTATTCTAGCTAGATGTGAGAACAGCAATAAAGGCCTAGAGCTGTGCCACTGCCCCATGTTTTCAGAGAACTGCAAAATCCTTTTGTGTGGCCACAGTGTGCAGGAGGCAAGTAAGCACATGAGGCAGGAGAGGATGCTGACAAAAGCCTCATATGTCTTAGTGAAAAGATTAAGTTATTCTATAGAAAATTGGGGCCTATTAGAGGATTTTATATAGGATCTAACACTGTAAGATTTGAATTTTATTTAGTTTATTTTTACTATAGTAAAGAAGACAATTAGGAGACTAATTAAAAGACTATTTATTGTAGTAGCTAAGCTAGACATATGAACTAAGGCAGCAGAAGTAAGGAGGAGGCATAGGATTCGAGGAATGTTAAGTGGGTAGAATCTAGAGTAGTGATTAGGTGTGGATAGCAATCATCTGAGGTCCCATCTGCATGAATTGCAGGACTGAATTTTGGCCTAGGCAACTTCATTTTTATAAGCATTCCAGGTGGTTCTAATGCAGGTTGACTGAGATGCTGATCTGGAGAGTGTAAAGACTCACCATACAAAGAAGCCTCCTGGGGAACCGTTGATTCTAGGGCTACCAATAGAAACAGTGAAACCAGAGGAGTTCACTGAATAAACAGACTGGTAAATGTTGGGTTAAATTTGCCACTGATCTCTGCTAAATTGGCACCTCACTCTGGTCTGGCTAACTTTGAGAAAAAAATTACACTTCAAAGAAAAATTAAAATTTGTCAACACAGGTAACTAAATTTAATCGAAGTCTATTAGCCCATGTATAAGATTCCAAAAATGGCTGAGTCACACTCACCTAAAATGAATTTCTATCTCAATACACTGGTAAATCATTATGTATTTCCACAAATTAGTGCTCTCTCTCTATCTCATTTGTTTGTCTACCTATGATCTTACTATTGTCCCCTTTATACCTTGAACTCCAAAAGATCAGAAAGTGAATTTGTTAAAAATCATTTTGTTCTGGTGTACTTATGGAAAATAGGCACAGAATATATGCTTTGTGTTGGTGAAGCTGCAAATATGTTGATGCTTTACTTGCATATTACTATAAGATGCTGAATATATAATTTTTGCATTATGTCAATTTAAGAGTGAAGACAATATCTTTTAAAGGCAAGAACACCAGAGTAATAAACACTGTTACATGATTCAGATAATAGTGTCAAATAATGTCTATTTATTTAATAATATTAAACTTCTACATTCATGGCAAGCCTGATAGAACATGGTTAGTCTACACTTGATCAACTTTTTATTGTGTCCCCCAAACAGAACTATAAATTCTCTGACTAATAAAACAGCCTACATTTACTTCATGATTGTTTCATGGCAAATACACTAAGTGCTTTACATGAAAGATTTCATTGAATGTTCACAGTGGCCTTAAATTGAACTATTGTTAGTCCCATTTTACAGATGAGAAAACCAAAGCTCAAACCAGTTAAATAAACAAGGTCAAGGCCGTGTGACAAGTAATTAAGGAGTAGGGATTTTAACTTAGGTACAGCTGGGTGGGCTTTTAAAATGATCCCATATTTTTTCTCAAGTTTCCATTCTATATAAGTAAAGAAATAAGTGAATTTAATGCAATGGAAAAATGAAGAATAGAATCTGGAGTATGAAAAATCCTACTTCACAATGGTAATCTCAGGAATTACTGGCTGGGAATTTACCCCACTTTCTTCCAGGGGTGTGACTATCAATGTTTAACATGCCACTCTCCAAGGAGTAAATGTCCTGATTTGTAACATTTGTAAATTTCTATGGTATAAATACTCTCACCAACCTGCCATTACAAAATATGGAATTGGGAAGAGATTATGTATTGTGCCTGTCTGTTCCCTCCTAAAGATCATGTTTCTCTTGGTCACTGATCAAGCCCCAGAGATCTTGGATCAAGAAGAGGATACTCGTGCTGTTTTGTGGGAGGACCCAGGGCAGGGGAAGGGATGGTGCTCCACTATCTATAACAGAGTGGTGAAATGCAAGTGCCACCAGGCTATCTTTAATTAAAAAGTGATGACAGCTAAATATATTCTCTGACTCTGCAGCTAATAGCTTTCTGACCTAGGCCTCACTCGCTAGACCCAGTCCCCAAACCAGCCCACATTAGTCCCTATGGGGCTTCTATTATTGGCTACCCATCTCAACAGATGCAAGTCTAACCAAATCCATGTCTAATATAAGCATGCAAATAGAGAGATAAAAGGGAAAATGCTTCTGTGCTGAATCACAATCCACAGAGGGAAAAGTGAGTATAAGCAGCTATCTGAAAAGGAGGACACCAAAGGTCATTGTCATGGAGTTCCTAAGCAGCACAAGATTAATCCTGTCCAGCTGTCATTTATAGCTGTTTCTTTTATCTATTCATTTCTCACATTAAAAATATTTGGTTAGCTGAACTATGATGAAGATGATGTGTATGTTAATTAAAGCATGGGGTTTTTTTTGTTTGTTTATTTTAATTTATTGGGGTGACAATTGTTGGTAAAATTACATAGATTTCAGGTGTACAATTCTGCATTACATCATCTATAAATCCCATTGTGTGTTCACCACCCAGAGTCAGTTCTCCTTCCATCACCATATGGTGATGTAAAGCATGGTTTTTGCCGTCAGACTAACCTGAAGCATTTTCTCTGCTTCCAATACCATTTAATCCTCACTAATATTACACACATTTTATAGCTAAGGAAATTGAATTACAAGGACAAAAATTGTAGTTCCTGAACTGAAACGAAAATAGGTCTAATTCTAGGGCTTGAGTTCTTTACCAAGGTACTTTAAGAGTTTCTCTTCCACCCAACAACTCTCCTCTCTTCATCATACTCACTTCTCTTAAGAGTTTGCCAATGCTACTACCTCAATTGGGAAGGATACTCCCTCTCCCTACCTCCATTCCTTAAGCTTATCAAAATTCTAGCCATTGTTTAAATCTTGAATCAAGTCCCAACTTTCCCATGTTTTCTTGAATGAATCTAACCCAGATAGATATCCTACCCATACACATACTGGCTCTGTAATATGAGCATTAATTTTGCTTTGCCTCAGCTGCTCCCTGTTATATAACTTGTTTGGCTTCTTTTCTGTCCTAAAATGTAAATTTTCATCAGTTTCATCAGGGCAGATGTTCATTTGTTTTATAAATTGATTAACAATACTGTGTCCAAAGTTCTATTGATGGAATGAAGCTCTGAGAATTCTAGAATTGGGAGGAAGATTTAACATTTTGAATGCTTCTTACATGGTGGATCCTAAGCTAGGCATTTTACACATATGATTTTATTTAAGCCTGTATATTTGATATTGCAACTTCCATTTTACAGATTTTTAAAAAGGCCCAGAGAAGTTAAGAAATTTTTTAGTACCACATTATTAGATTGCAGCAAAGCTACAACTTAATTCTGAACCAATCTGACTCCAAAGCCCATACCATACTGCCCTGCAGGTCATTATGTCCATCCCCCTGCATCTGTGAGGGAAGGCACCTAAACAAAACTCCAGGGGATGGGTATTGTACGCACACCTAACTCAGAAAGTGATTACAAACGTTCACTTGGTAATACATTCCAGGTTCTGTTAACCCTAATATTCAGAAACTTGTTCTTCTTGTCTATTTTAATTCTCTCTTGCTTCCATTTCATGCCATTTCCCTTGTACTGTAGGCAAGAAGAAAGAAAACAAGTGGTTACCATTTCTTAGACAATACTCCTGCTTGAGCTGGAAAATTCCTACAACATCATCTCAATTTCCTTTACTCTAGTGTAAATTATAGCCACATGTCTCTTAGAGTGACGGTTGTCCAAACTGATAGGCTTTCCTACCCCGATAGAATTATGACTGTCAGCAGGAAACGAGAGTCAGAGCCATTAGCAGGACTGGTAATCCATGGACAAATGCTCTTGGATGAAAGATTCATGCTGAAAACAGCTCTCAGAGCATAAAAGCAAAGTTCATGGAGGAAAGAAGAATGTTGGGAACAAATGTGCTTCCTTCCCAGTTACCTGCCGTCACCACTTGCCTCAAAATAGACTGAGAGACAGGTTATGGGGTGCAAGAGTAAAGAAATAGGCAAGTAAGCCATGGAAGCTAATTTGGAGAAGCCATAGATTGGCAGGCAGCACCCTTGCCCTGACACCTGGGGAATAAGGGCAGCTGCTTAGGAAATATAAAAACACAGTGGTGAGCAGAGGAGGTGAGCCTTTCAAATAAGAATATTAAATGTTTGGAACCCAGTGGCTAAGAAAGACATTGTCAAATGTCATGCTGAAAACAGGAAAGCTTTCCTGGGCCCTGGATGTGAAGGCCATGGAACAATGAAAGAGAGAAAGCCTGTAAGGAAAATAACAATGAAATGAATCATTAGCCTGGTGCAGTCACTTTGAAGTTCTTACAGGAAGCAAAAGAAACAACAGTCCAGCAGCGAGCCTGTCCTCCACACCACACCTCCTTCCCTATCTGCATATTGAGTCAGGGAGGGCAGTGGTAGGGCCAGCTCTCTATAAGAAATCAGAGCAGTACCTTTCAAGAACAAAGCCTGTGCCATTTACCTGCAGATCAAAGTTTGCTCTTAATAAGATGTGTGTTGAAGGGGGCAGAGAGAGGAATGTTGCTCCTTCTTTCCATTAAAAAGGGATTATGGACTGACTGACCAGGTAAGCAGTGTGATCTGTGAACAGAAACTGGTCCTTTGGAAGTGGGTCTGTGGCTAAACAAAAGCCTTAAGAGACACAATCAGCAACTGTTCACTGCAGCAGGGTGATAAAGCGTGATGTCTGTTTGCGTGTATGTGCAAGGGCGTGTGCAATATTTTCTGCTACTGTTGCTAAGATGGTTTCCACCCCCCACTGGCCTCTCAACCAATCAAAAGGTAGCTGTCCCTCATTGGTTGCTTGGCTTTATCGAATGACCACCATGAGCTGGAGTTGAGCCTACCTCATTGGTTTATTCCTATGGCCCATTGTCAGGGGAAAGCAAATCAGACATCTAATCAATATTTTGCGAAGTGGCGCTAGACTCCTGGCTAAATTTGCATTAAATTCCTCCCTGTCTGTGCCTTTGGACTCAGATAGCATAATATTAACTTCAGAGGTAGAGAAAGAGGCAAGCAATCAAACACTGTCATCTTCTGCCACTTTGGATGTATTTGTGAGTCTAGCTAAAAATCTTGCAATGTCAAACATGCAAAAGAAGTAGTTATAAATAAGATGTAAATCTCCTGAGCAGAAATGTATGTAATTAGGCTAGATTAATGATGTCCCTTCTAGATTCAAATGGAATCAATCCTTCCTTCCCTCCCTCCTTCCTTCCTGTAGTCATTCAACACACATTTATTGAAAATCTATTCTGAGTCAGGTTCTATGGGAGCTCTGAATGTACCATCCTGCCAGGCAAGGAATGGTTCATTTCTGGACTATTCCATAGCAAAGCAGGGTACAGGAAGGCCAGGGTTCATCACATTCTAAACAAACTGGTTCTAAAGGAAATTGGGCTCTGATCATCATCCATGGAATGAAATGGAACCAAAGTCCCACCATTGGATGTATCCTGGAGGGAAACAGATAATTAATCAAAAGTTGATCTAGTGACCAGGATTTCCCAGATTTCTACATGAATGTCAGATAAAATGTAGCTGCATAGTGGTCCTGAGGAGGAGAAAATTTAAGATGTTAATAAATTTCCTCTTTCACAGAGAAAATAGAAGCAACCAGGAAAGAAATTCCACATGCCCTTTACCACCACTTAGCAGCTCACCTATGTCTACCTTCTAAGCTCCCTCCTCTTATAAAAAACAAGGAGATTGTGTTTCTATAAAAATCACCACTTTCATTTATGCACTAGCCCCACCCCCACTCACCAACTCAAGGATCTCCTATAGTTCTCACCTTGCTCTCTTATATCATCAAATTTTTAAATTTTCCATCTCTTCTGAACATTTTCATCATTATGAAAATATGTTGCAATATCCTCAACTTTAAAAAAATAAGGATAATAAAGAAAAAATAAACTTTATCAATCCAAGGCTGATGTTCAGCTGAAACACACTGGTACTACCTTGTTGATTGTCAAAATATTGAAAAAATTTCTGGACCTGTTAGTAAGAACTCACTGCCCTGAACTTCCCAAGAAACTCTCTCTTACTTTTATCAACCTTAGACTCTTCCCTGAGACCTCCTGCACATTCCACAATCCAGCAACCAAAGAGTTAAAGTCTGGATCAGCAGGGCCCTCCAAGACTCTGCCAGACCTATATCCAGCATCCAATCTGATTTGTCAGTGCTTGGGCCACATTAATTAATATCATCCTTGCTTAGATCCTACATTTTCTTCCAGCCATTCCTGCCCCAAATTACTTTCCTCCCCTTATAGCAAAACCCTTGTAAGAGTCATCTATTCTCATTGCCTCTATTTTTCTTTCTCTTTTCTTTTGAACACACTACAATCAAGTTATCTTTCCAATCTTTCCAGCATTGTAGCTTTTGTTAGGGTTATCAATGAACCTTTCTTTGCCAAATCTAAAAACAAATTCTTAGTTCTTATCTTACTTGGCTTATTAGCAATGTTTGACACAGTTGACCATTTCCTCCTCTTCCCCTTCAAACATCAAATACCTTTATGGTTTTCTTTTACATTCCTTTTTTTTTTTTCACATTCTGTTTTTTGTTTTTTCTCTGAGACACCAATCTCTCTCTCAGTTCACCTCTTTTTCATCAGTCTACCTTTTGTTCTGCATTGCTGATTCCTTCTCATCTCTTCGACCTCTAAGCATAGAAGTACTCTAGTGCTCAGTCTGGGGACCTCATCTTCTTTTCTCTGTACATTCACTCTTTGGTGATCTCTTCCAATCCCTTCACATTGAATACCATCTCTACTCCAATGACTGTCAAATTTGTATATCCTGCTTCATTTCCCCTGAAATTTACATTCAAATATCCAATTGCCAATTCTGCATCTTCACTTGGGTACCTAATATACATCTCAAATTTAAGTTGTATAGAACTGTATCATTGATCATCCTCTCAAAAATTTCTCCAGTCTTCGTCATCACAGTACATGGCAACAACTTTACAAAATCCTTGGACTCATGCTTAACTATTCTCTTTTTCTCATACCATACTGCAATCCACCAGCAAATTCTGTAGTGCTACCTTCAAATCAGATCCAAAATCTAATAGTTTATGACCACCTCCCCCCACAGCCATTCAAGACCAAATTGCTAACAGGTTTCCTTTTCATTAATGCAATGACAGGCAGGTCTCCCTGTCTTCAACTTTGTCCCCCTTAAGTATCTCCTCTCCATACACAGGCAGAATAAGTCTCTTCAAATATAGTCAGTTCATAAAACTCCTATGCTCCATGTTTTCTAATGGCTTCCATCTCTTCCAGAATAAAATCTAAAGTCTGTATACTATTCTTAGACACTGACAGGCTAAGTTAACTATGGCACAGATTTTGCCTTTAAGGAGTTCAGAGTTTATTAGCTAGGTTTACTTTATTCTGTGACCATCTTGCAAATATGCTGCTAATCACAAATAAGATTGGGTGAGCTATGAATGATTCATTATACAAATTTAAAAACAAACAAAACAACAGAAACAAAAACAATTTGTGCACAGCTTAAATCTTATTGGTCAGCTCTGAACTCCAATGTTTTATTTAAGGGTAGAACAGTCCCTTAATATGTACTAAAATGATTTCATTTTGTCTCCACTGACATCATAAGCTGACATTAAATTGTACAATAGGCATCAAATCCAAATTCCAATGTACATAGGGAAGACTAAAAATACCTGTTGAATAAATGGATGCTTAGAAAATAGACTTCTTATTTCTTACATGTGATGATGATAGCTATGAATTGAATGTCTACGGTTTAACGTATGGTATTTCATATATTTAAATTACATTTTTACCCCAACAACTTATTATCCCCATTTTAAAGGTGAAACCATAATTTTGTGTTTCAAAAAAGTGGAATGCCTTTTTCAAGTTATAATAAGAGGCAGAGTTTGAGATTTGAACGATGGTCTGTGTGGCTTCAATGCCTGTGCTTTTGCTATTTCATGATGAGGCATTGCATATCTGTAAAACTTCTAACACTATAATGTTCTCATTGTTATTATCTTGACAAATGTCTAAAGATTATTGAATAGTGAGAGGCAGACACGCCTGTCCTTAGTCTATAGATGGGCGTACTAAGGTACAAAGAGGCTCAAGGTCAAACGAGGCGATGCAAATCCCAGTCTTCTCTTCATTTCCCCCAGTGTATTTTCATTGCTGCCTCATGCTATCTTACCTATATTTTTCTTTTGAGTTCCAGAACAGATTATCCTTTGAGTTCCAGAACAAATTTTCTAGAATCTATAATCCCATAATTTTTATAGTTCATTAATCATCTTTCTCATACACCATTCTTTAAAATGCCAATTCTGTATCTCCTGGAAGGTAGGGACATAATGCTATTTCCTGGAGATGCTCTCAAGTCCCTGGGAAGCTGAGTCCAATTTATTAAACTTCTAATGTCAAGTTTCAATCAGGCATTTGCTTATAATATGAAAAGAAATCAAATCAATTGCAAAATTTGTGCATTTATATATTGTGACATAATCCAATAAAGAATTATACTCAGTGTGATGAAAATTTCCTAGATTTCACTGTAGTTTTGCGAGTTAAGCTTCTATTAACTAGTCAAGACTTACCCCTATTCATACCAAAAATGTCCCTTTTTGTCAGTAGGCTCTGTGTTGAATGATTCTTCTGTGGTCAAGGAGAAGAGCCCAAGAAGAGAATCCTATTGAGGAAACAAAACAGTAGAATGACAGCGTGCAGCCTCTGCCAAAAGAAGACTGATCTTCAAATCCATGTAAATATGAAGAAGCCCCAGCGGCTGAGTGAATCAAGATGAAAATACAACTATCTTGTATCCCCGAAAATAAGACCTCGCCGGACAATCAGCTCTAATGCATCTTTTGGAGCAAAAATTATTACAAGACCTGTACTTATTTTACTATAATATAAGACCTGGTTTTAATATAATGTAATATAATATAATATACTGGGTCTTATATTAATTTTTGCTCCAAAAGACGCATTAGAGCTGATTGTCTGGTTAGGTCTTATTTTCGGGGGAAACATGGTATTAGGAGGAGCATAGCTTTATTTCAGTTCTTCAAAGAGGAAAGTAGTAATTCATACAAAGCTTTGCAATTGGGTCAACTACATGGAATGAATAAATGAATAAATGGTCATTTAGTCATTCAACAAGTATGCTTGCTGTTTTCAAGCACTGTTGTCAGGGTCACAAAGGGAAACCCTTTGTGAAATGCTCCATTGTATGCACAAGTTGTCTATGAATAGCCACTTTGATTGAACTTTGTACCTTGGCACTTTAGCACTTGTATACCTGTATATCCTGCTGAAGGAAACCACCTTAGGAAAATCAGGGTTAGAGAATAATTGTATAATAACAGTCCACAGAAAGAATGAAGACAGTGAAAGCAGGTAAACCTCTTTTAAATGAATTGTTCAGATTATAGGTTACTTAAAAGAAATGTTTTGAGATAAAGAGAAGTCTAGTGGTAACACAAGCCATATAACTCCAGATATGGTCCAGGAACCCAAACAAAAGCATTGTCTTAAAAAGTGGGTTAGTTCTGGTTTCGTTTACTAAAATTAATTCTGTGGCTGATTTTTCAGAAATCAGTCCTTAAGATGTCATATATACCCTGGAGATATAATAGTTGCTGTCATAGTCATATAGTTAATATGCTTCCTTCTAAGTATTTTCCTTGTGTGTGATTCACAATTATAGGACTCCTGAGGGAAGCATTAGAGTTAATATTTTGAGCCTTCTTTTTCTCTAGAATTTTATCAATACTGAGTATAGAAAGGACTCTTGTAGAAAGTGCAAATCTAAATCAATGGCCTTGCAAATGGAAACACTTCTATGGACTGGAAAAAGTTTACCATGACACCAAGAATCAAGGGCACATACATGTTGGGGACCTACCAACTCACATGACCCAGAGTTGGAAAGGATTTGGGTAGGTCCTGCCTGATCCCCTTGGCACCTTCGTGAGGACTACAGGGTTCTGCAGAGGACAGTATGAAGACCACTGACTTAGCCTACCTCCTCTTTTCTCAGAGAAAGAAACCAAGACCAAGGAAGACAAAAAGCCTCATTCAAAATCATACTGATATAACCAGTTATCACTGAGCTGGAACGAGTTTCCTGATGCCCAAGACAGCAGTTTCCTCATACCAGACTCCTCCTGCTGCAGTCTCCCTACAGCAAAATTTCCTCTCTGTTTTAGGCAACCAAAGCAAGCCATGTTGAATCTGAGCCACCAATGCCATTTTCCAGTGCTAGTCTCCAATCAGGTAATGCCAACCCTGGCATCCGGTCCTGGTCCCTAGCACTTATGCTCTCATTTTTAAAAAGCTGACGTATATAAACAAACCGTAATTTAAGCACTACAGGATCAATGAGGAGTGGCCAAAATGGATGAATGTTGACTCTTAAGGTAAAAAGGAGCCAGTTTACAAATTTCCAGTCTTGTTTGACTCTGGTGACAGATACATAAAAATTGCAATTGCTACAAAGAAATTTTTATAACTTAACTCAAAATATTCCTCAACTCCATAGCAAGTTTAACAAAACTTACTCTACATCATTTTGGTTAGGTGGGACAGTTGGAGGGCCAGTGGGTTGGAGTTATTTTCAGGTTTGGGTCAGGACTGGATTACTCCTTGAGACATGCTGGTGGCAACAATATGAGAAAACTCTTTGTGGCCCTTTGTGGAACACCAGGACAACCTATCGACTCAGACTGTATGTGACTGTATATGATTTTACCAGCTCTCTTCTTGGGACAGATACTATTCCCAACAAGCTCCAGCCAAACAAGATCTGTAAGATCTGAACCAACAGCAGCATAATCTGAGACTTGCGCAGTTTTCCCCTTGTAATGCGGGTCTCAACTCCCAATCCCTGCACAAGAACACAGGATATGGTGAGGCCAAAAAGGAACAACAATAGAGCAATAGATAGGGCAGTCATACTACCATATTCTCGCTGACGGCTGGGTTGGAGACACAGGAAGCAGGAGCCACACAATCTGCAATCTGCCGTCTGCTTCTCTGCCAACCAACCTGCTAGACGCAATCTGCTTGCTAACCGTACTTGCCAGCCGCAATCCGCAGTCCGCTTCTCTGCCAACCAACCCCACTTGCTAGCTGCAATCCACACTTGCTAGTGTAGCCACGGCAGTTATATTAGTGGCTAATGGCTAACTGGTTACAGCTGATGGCCATCTGATAACCGAGCCAACACCTTTCCACATGAGGCTGAGAGCCTGGAAACTACTCCCTGGGACTCTGTCCCCACACCCCTAGTGTTACAATATGGTTGTGGTCATTTTGTTGCAGTAACAAGTAGTATTTCTCTTTTTATGAATCAATCTAGAGACTCGCTCTTAAATTGTGGTCAAGTGCATAGGCATCATCTGGGAGCTTTGTTTAACAGGTAGAATCCTAAACCCCATTCCAGAATTAGAGTCTGCATGTTAGCAACATCTCTAGGTGACTTGTATGCACAGGAAATGTTAGAAGCCCTGACTTACAGATTAAGACTATGACTCTCTGGCTTCTCCATTAACTCCATCTATAAAATTTCAATTAGTGGATCACCTTGGGTTTTCTAGGCATTTAAGTGGAGAAAGAAAAAAGCCCAATAAAATCCAAAACTTACTTAAAATATTTTTTTGTTTGTTTGTTTTTCTCCAGCAGGCTTATCACCTCCATTTTTTTCTCCAAGGGCCATTGGAGCAGAATTTTCATTGGATCACTGGTAGAAGGAATATGCCTTGTGGACTGTGATAACCAATAGAAAATATATTTGGCATTAAAGTAGCTCTCCTTCATTTTTAGACATCCAGTTGGCCACCAAGTCCTTTTGATTTTACCTCCTAAATGATTCTTTAAATTGGAGTCCTCCCTTCTGTCCCCACTGCCTCCCTTTAGGTCAGGTCTTTATCATCTATACAATGGACATTAAAATATCTCTCAACTGCGTACCTGGTCTCCCTATATAATATTTTGCTCTTCTTCACTGCATTCTCCAAACTGTCATCAGTAAGAGCATTCTCAAAGACAAATCTGATCATATTTTCTTCTTGTTTATAGTCCTCTAATGATTTCTGATAAAGGCAATTGTCGTGCGAGGCGGCCTGTGGGGCCTCTGGTCCCGCTCCCCACATAAGAATGCAGGATATGGGTAGGCCAAAAAGGAACACCCACGGAGCCATAGGTAGGGGAGTCATATCACTATAGTCTCACTGGAGGCTGGATTCACACCATCTGCAACCTGCCGCTTCTCTGCCTGCCAACCAACCAACCAATCAACACAACCCCACAGTTACATCAGTAGCTAATTGGCTAACCGGTTACAGCTGATGGCCAACCAATCACAGTTGATGGTCATTCACTACCCGAGCCAGCACCTCCCCACATGAGGCCGAGAGCCTGGAAACTGCTTTCTGGGACTCCATCCCCACAGCGATACTTTCAAGTTTTTCATGGAAGGTCTTTTTTGGTGACATTGCTTTTTTTTGACCTGCCCACTCCTATTTCTCCCACCTTCTTTCATTTACACTAACCTCCTAATACAGGGATTCCACACCTCTCCCTTTGCTCAAGCTGCTCTCTCCTGGGAACACTCTTTTTTTCTTTCTCGGTCAGATCAACCTCTTCTTATGTTTTAAGACCATGCAATTTTTTTTATCACGTCGGAGAAGCTCTTCATGATCATGACTCTCTCACCAAGGTAGAGTCTGAGGGCACTTCACATTTGCTCTATTAGCAGCACCTTCACTGAACTACAGTGTTTGTCCACTTGTCTTTGTCCTTGCATTAGTCTATGAGACTGTGGGGCCAGGAACCATGTCATATTCTTCTTCTGTATCTTGAGAATCAAGTACAGTTGTCAAAATATAGTAGACACTTAAAGAATGTTTGATGAATTAAATAATTAAGTGAATATAGTCACTGTATAAAACAGCTATCATGTTATCCTTGGGAACACAACAACCAGAAATCTAGTAGAAATATTTTCAGTGGTTTAATCTTTGAAATTCTCCAATAATAGATATTAAGAATTTGAATTGATATTAATAGTGAAAATTACTCATGGTAGCTCTGTCACTACCTGAAAGGGAAGTGATCTATTTCAAATCATTTATTAAGCACCTAATCACCTGTCACATCTAATGATCAGCAGAATTATAGCCTAAGGTACAATCAAACCCTGCCTTCTAGGGACTTTCAGTCTAAGACAATTGATGGGGACAACAGTTACTCTCCCAGATAGTCACAGAACTCTTTTCCTTGGGGCCTGATGGTGTTGTCAAAAAGGGAGAGAGAGACAAAAGATGAGCT
This sequence comes from Rhinolophus ferrumequinum, assembly GCF_004115265.2. NCBI lineage: Eukaryota > Metazoa > Chordata > Mammalia > Chiroptera > Rhinolophidae > Rhinolophus > Rhinolophus ferrumequinum. Next base: position 38,167,439 of record NC_046308.1, on the reverse strand, counting down.
CAACTGGAAAAACTGGTTCTAGAAATTAGCTTTCAGCCTCTGTTCCTCCATATCTCCACATTGGGGTTCACAGGACCCTGTGCTTTAAGCTCAGCTTGACTGGTCTCCAAGATCAATTTGGGCCTCTAGCAAAAAAGATTTTAGAGCCCCAGCTCAACAGTCTTGCTCAGACGTCAAGCTCTACTTGTACTCTGTCTTCCACCTTGCATTCCTATTCTCTGCTCCTGAGGCCCAGAACCCACCTTATACTCCAGTTTCTGCTGATGAAAGCAATGACAATAATGCTATTTTACACATTAATGCAAACCTTACTATGTGCCAGGCACCATTCTGGGTACTTTAAGTGTATGAACAAGTTTGATCTTCATGATCCAAGATGGTAGATTAGGTAAATACTATGCCTACTGCCTCCCAGGATCACATAAAAATTACAAGTAAATTATAGAACAATAACCTCAAGTATCATCTGAAGAGTTGCTGAACAAAACCCTTATACCAAAGGATATAAAGAAAAGGCCACATTGAGGATGGTAGGAAGGGGGGGATATGAAATGGGCTGACACCAATCCTACAGTGGTTGAATACTGGGAGGGACACCTCTGTGGTGGATGTTCCTCCCTGAAGAGGGAGGGTGCCCAGCCCCACACCAGGTTTCCCAGACCAGGACTCTTGTACTGGGAAGAGGAGTTCCCACAACACCTGACTGAAAATCAGTAAGATCTTTGTCTGCCCATCCTGGTGAGATGGAAGGTGGCTGGAAACCTGCACACAGATTTCGCTTGATTGCGAGAGAACACTCACCTGGTCTCTTTTGGAGGAGAGGCAACTTGGAGGACGCTGGAGACATAGAGGTAAAGACTGAGGTATGTGGCTTCAGAGCGACGTTCTAGAGGGATAGGAGCCATTCTCTATATCTGGAGTCTGCCTCACCTGTAACCTATAGGAGGCCACCATCTTTTCTCTGTTGAACCTTACTCCAAAAGGTTAAATCTGAGACTGCCGTTGGTCAGGTGAAATCCGTGCATGCACTCCACTTCAATGACACCCTGGGTCCCTGACACAAACAGTTGATGCTGCGTCATCCAGGGCACTCTCGGCCGCTGAGCAGCAGGCCCCACCCCCACAAGCTACGGAGGCATTTCAGAGCAGAGAATAGCCCACCATGACGCAGGAACTGTTGGTGGTGGTCAGTGATACAGACCCTGTGCTACAGCCTCCTTTGGGCTGCTGTCATGGACCTGTGTGCCTGAGGTGAGTGGTGGCTGGCTGTGGTGCTCGCAGGACATTTTTTGTCAAGTGGTCGTGGCTCAGCAGTGGTGCAATAATTAAAACTACATTAATTTTGTACAAACCACCACCCATAACTCCTAGCTCCCTAGAACCCTACCTTTCCCGCCTAGAGCTGCACTGCCAGAGGCACTCTCGGTGCCTGGGTGGCCAGCCTCACCCCACAGGATGCTGAAAGCTTTTACAGTAGCAGACGGCCTGGGGATACCTGGGAGGCTTTCATTGGTGGGCAGTGAACCAAAACCTGCGCTACAGCCTCTTCTGGGCAGCTCTCAGAAATTTGCAAGCCTGAGGCCAGCAGTGGATGGCTGCGGTGTTCCTAGGGCGATTTGCAGAGTGCTCACAGACCAGGCAGTGCCCCAAGGCCAGCAGTGTCTGGCTGTAGTGTTCTCAAGGTGCTTTCCGAAGTGGTCATAGGCCAGGCACTGGCATAAGACCTGAATAAGCATTAATTTTGTAACAACCTCATGACTCCCTGGATCCCTGTCTTGCCAGCTAGGGCTAAATCACCAAGGGCACTCTCCACTCTGGGTAAACCAGCCTGGCCCCTGCACCTAAGGAGGCTATTTCAATTGCTACCTTATGGGCAGACAGAAGGTAGCAATAGGCCTAGGGGGTCCTGGGCCTTTTTCTAAGCTGCCCCAGGACCATTACTGGTGCCAGCCAGCCTCAGTTCACAGTAAGGCCAGCCTCACATGCCTCCAGGTTCAGCAGAGGCAGCAGCCAACCATGTATAGCTTTGTGGCTCTTAACAGATAGCTATGGGCCAAACATAGGCAAGGCTGAAATTGACCTTTATGGGAGATCCTCCTAAGATACACAAGAAACAACACAACCAAAGGCCAGCTTCAGACCACACCAGAGCACTACCTGGTTAGCCCCACAAGCAGCACACACAAAGGGGAGGTCTCAATAGGCATAAGAGCCCAGGGAGAAAATCCCTATCTGAGGGGTCAGTCCCCACACAGCTGCTCATGCACTGTGGACATAGCCAATCCTCATAGCCTGGGAGGCAACCCCACCCACTGACACACAAAAAGCAATCAAGGCTCAACAACAACAGAAGAACTCACACAACACTCCTGGACACAGGACACCAGGGAGACTGTGTCTTCGGGCAACACAGGACAAATACTCCATAAGACCACCCAGCAAAGACTGAGAGACATAGGAGATCTACCTAATACATAGAAGCTAACACAGAGTGGTAGCCAGAATGAGGAAACAAAGAAACATACCCAAATAAAAGAAAAAAGAAACATCCAGAAATAGAACTAAATGAAATGAAGACAACCAACCTACCAGAAACAGAGTTTAAAACACTAATTATAAGAATGGTTAAGGAACTTAGTGACAATTTCAACAAAGAGATAACAAGCATAAAGAAGGACATAGAAGCCATGAAAAAGAACCAATGAGAAATAAAGAAAACTATAACTGAAATGAAGAATGAATTAGCAGGAATCAACAGCAGATTAGATGAAGCAGAGGATCGAATCAGTGATTTAGAAGAAAAGGTAACAAAAAACACAAAATTAGAACAACAAAAAGAAAAAAAAAAGGAAAAAAATCAAGACAGTTTAAGGGACATTTGGAACAACATCAAGCATAATAACATTCAATTTATAAGAGTACCAGAAGGAAAAGAGAGGGAGCAAGGGATAGAGAACCTATGTGAAGAAATACTGACTGAAAACTTCCCAAAGTTGGTGAAGGAAATGGACACACAAGACCAGGAAGTGCAGAGAGTCCCAAAACAAGATGAATCCAAACATACCAACACCAAAGACACATCATACTTAAAATGGCAAAAGTTAAAGTGAGAATCCCAAAAGCAGCAAGAGAAATGCAACTAGTTACTTACAAGGCAGCTCCCATAAGACTATCAGTGGATTTCTCAACAGAAACTTTATAGGCCAGAAAGGAGTGGCAGGAAATACTCAAAGTAATGAAAAACAGGGCCTACAACCAAGATTACTATACCCGGCAAAGCTATCATTTAAAACTGAAGGAGAGATGAAGAGCTTCCCAAACGAGAAAAAGCTAAAGACATTCATTACCACCAAGCCAGTATTACAGGAAATGTTAAAAGGACTTCTTTATGCAGAAGAAAGGAGAAAACAAACTAACAAAGAAGAGTAATATGAATAACAAAATGGGAGTAATTATGTACCTATCAATAACCATGTTGAATGTAAATGCATTAAATGCTCCAATCAAAAGGTATAGTGTAGCTGAATAGATAAGAAAACAAGACCCATGCATATGCTGTCTACAAGAGACAGACTTCAGATCAAAAGGCACATATAGACTGAAAGTAATGGAAAAAGATATGGCATGCAAACAGAAATGAGATAAAGCTGGAGTAACAATACTTATATGGGACAAAAATAGACTTTAAAATGAAGACTATAATAAGAGACAAAGAAGGGCATTACATAATAATAAAGGGATCAATGCAACAAGAGGATTTCAGTAAACATTTATGCACTCAAGATAGGAGCAAGTAAATATGTAAAACAAATATTGACTGATATAAAGGTAGAGATCAACAGCAACACAATCACATCCCACTGACACCAATGAATAGATCTTCTAGACAGAAAATCAGCATGGAAACAGCAGTCTTAAATGACACACTAGACCAGATGGATTTAATTGATGTTTTTAGAGAGCTTCACCCCAGCTGCATTCTTTTCAAGTGCACATGAAACCTTTCCCAAGATAGACAACATGTTAGGTCACAAAACAAGTCTTAATAAATTTGAGAAGATTGAAACTATATCAAGTGTTTTCTCTGACCACAATGGTATGAAACTAGAAATCATTTACAAGAAAAAAAAAAGCTGAAGCTGAACACACAAACACATGAAGGCTAAATAACATACTACTAAATAATAAATGATTCAACAATGAGATAGAAGAAGAAATGAAAATATACCTTTAGACAAACCAAAATAAAAATACAATGGCCCAAAATCTACAGAACACAGTGAAAGAAGTCCAAAGAAGGAAACTCATAACAAGGCAGGCCAACCTAAAGAAAAATCTGAAATAAACAGTTTAACTTTACTCCTAAGGGAACTGGAAATAGAACAGCAAACAAAGCCAAATATGAGTACAAGGAAGGAAATAATAAAGATTAGAGTGGAAATAAATGAAATGGAGAATAAAAATAATACCCAAAAAAAATCAATGAAACCAAGAGCTATTTTTCTGAAAAGATAAACAAAACTGACAAACCTTTAACCAGACTCATCAAGGGAAAAAAAAAAAAGATAGAGAGAGAGAGACGGCCCAAATAAATAAAATCAGAAATGAAAGAGGAGAAGGAACAACAGACATGACAGAAACACACACACACACACACACACACACACACACACACACACACACACAAACACTACAAGCAACTATATGCTAACAAATTGGACAATCTGCAAGAAATAGATAAATTTATAGCAGCATGCAATCTTCCAAGGCTGAATCAAAAAGAAACAGAAAATCTGAACAGACCGATTACTAGCAACAAAATTGAATCAGTAATCAACAAACTCCAAACAAACAAAAGTTCTGGACCAGATGGCTTCACAACTGAATTTGACCAAATATTCAAAGAGGAATTAACACCTATTCTCCTCAGACTATTCCAAAAAATCTAAGAGGAAGGAAGGCTCCCAAGCTCATTTTATGAGGCTACCATTACTTTGATTCCAAAACCAGACAAAAGACATTACAAAAAAAAAAAAAAAAAAAAAGAAAAAAAAAAAAATAAATAAATAAATAAATAATACTATAGGCTAATATTCCTAATGAAAATAAATGCAAAAATCTTCAACACAATATTAGCAAACAGAATTCAGGAATATATTAAAAAGACCATATACCATGATCAAGTGGGATTCATTCCTGGTATGCAAGGTTGGTTCGTTATCTACAAATCAATTAAAATGATAGACATTAACAAAATGAAAAACAAAAAAATTACATGGTACATATCAATAGATACAGAAAAAGGATTTGACAAAATCCAGCATCCATTTATGATAAAAACTCTCAGCAAAGAGGGAATAGAGGGAACATATCTCAACATAATAAAAGTCATATATGACAAACCCACAGCTATTATACTCAATAGGAAAAGCTAAAAGCATTCCCCTTAGGATCACAAACAAGACAATGATACCCACTTTTACCGCTTTTATTCAACATAATACTGGAAGTTCTAGACATAGCAATCAAACAAGATAAAGAGATAAAAGGCATCCAAATAGGAAAAGAAGAAGTAAAATTGTCATTATTTGCAGATGACATGATACTATATAGAGAGAACCCCAAAGATTCTACCAAAAAACTATTAGAACTGTTAAATGAATTTAGTAAAGTAGCAGGATACAAAATTAATATTCAGAAATTGGGTGCATTTTTATACACCAATAACAAACTATCAGAAAGAAAAATCAAGAAAACAATACCATTTATAATTGCTTCAAAAAATAAAATACTTTGGAATAAATTTATCCAAGGAAGTAAAAGACCTGTACTCAGAAAATTATAAGACATTAAAGAGAAATAAAAGAAGATACAAATAAATGAAACAGATACCATGTTTATGGGAAGGAAGAATATAGTTAAAATGTTCACATTACCCAAAGGAATCTATAGATTCAATGCAATCCCTATCAAAATACCAATGGCATTTTTCACAGAACTAGAACAAATAATCCTAAGATTTATATGGAATCATTAAAGACACCAAATAGCAATGACAATCTTGAGAAATAAGAACAAAGCTAGAGGTATCATGCTACCTGATATCAAATTATACTACAAGGCTATAGTAATCAGCACAACATGGTATTGGCACAAAAACAGACACATAGGTCAATAGGACAGAATAAAGAGCCGAGAAATAAATCCATGCTTATATGGTCACTTAACCTATAATAAAGGAAGCAAGAATTTACCTTAGGGTAAAGCCAGTCTATTTGAAAAAAGGTGCTGGGAAAATGTTACAGATACATGTAAAAAAAAGGAAACTGGGCCACCTTCTTATACTATATACAAGAATAAACTCAAAATGGATTAAAGACTTAAATGTAAGACCCGAAACCATAAAACTCCTAAAAGAAAATAAACTCTCAGATATTACCCTTAGTAATATCTTTATGGATACATCTCCTCATGCAAGGGAAATAAAAGAAAAACAAACAAGTGGGATTACATCAAACTAAAAAGTTTTTTCATAGCAAAAGAAAAAACTTCAATGCAATCCCTATCAAAATACCAATGGCATTTTTCACAGAACTAGAACAAATAATCCTAAAATTTATATGGAATCATTAAAGACACCAAATAGCAATGACAATCTTGAGAAATAAGAACAAAGCTAGAGGTATCATGTTACCTGATATCAAATTATACTACAAGGCTATAGTAATCAGCACAACATGGTATTGGCACAAAATGTTAAAGGAAATCTTCAACAAAACAAAAAGACATCCTACTGAATGGGAGAAGATATTCACCAATGATACATCTGATTAGGGGTTAAATTCCAAAATTCATCAAAATCTCATACGACTGAACACCAAAAAAACCCCAAATAATCCAATCAAAATTAGGCAGAGGGCCTGAATACCTATTTCTCCAAGGAGGACATGCAGATGGCCAATGGATACATGAAAAGATGCTCAACATCACTAATCATCAGAGAAATGAAAATAAAAACCACAATGAGATACTAACTCACTCCTGTCAATATGTCCATCATCAATAAATCAACAGACAAACAGTGTTGGTGAGGATGTGGAGAAAAAGAAACCCTTGTGTACGGATGGTGAGACTGCAAATTTGTACAGCCACTATGGAAAAGAGTACAGAGGTTCCTCAAAAAATTAAAGATAGAACTACCTTATAACCCAGCAATTCCACTACTGGATATTTATCCAAAGAAATATAAAACACTAATTCAAAAAAATATATGCACCCCTATATTTACTGTAGCACAATTCACAATATCCAAATAAGAAAACAAGTGAAATCCCCTTCAATTGATGAGTGGATAATGAAATTGTGGTACATTTATACATTTTTACTCTGCCATAAAAAGAAGGAAATCTTACCATTTGCAATAACATGGATGGACCTAGAGGATATTATGCTAAGTGAAATAAGTCAGACTGAGAAGATAAATACCATATGATCTCAGTTATACGTGGAATCTAAAGAACAGAATAAACAAACAAACAAATCAGAAATATACTCATAGACATAAAGAACAAACTGATGGTTGCTAGATGGGAAGGGCGTTGGGGGGATGGGTGACAAAGGTGAAGGGATTAGGAAGCACCAATTGGTAGTCACAAAATAGTCATGGAGATGTGAAGTGCAGTATGGTGAATATAGTTAATGTAAAACTGTAGGTTGTCGGGTGGGTGCTGGACTTGACATGGGGATTACTTCATAAGTTGTGTGGTTGCCTGGCTACCTGTGCTGTACACCTGAAACTAATATAAAATCGTTTTGAATGGCAACTATAATATATATATATATATATATATATATATATATATATATATACACACACACACACACACACACACACACACACACATATATATATATATACACACACACACACACACACACACACACACACACACACACACACATATATATATATATATATATATGGAGAGAGAGAGAGAGAGAGGCAATGTATAGCATAGGGAATATAGTCAATGGTATTATGAAAGCTATGTATCATATAGGATGGCTGTAGACTTGTTGGGCTTATCACTTTTTGAGGGGGATAAATGTCTAACCATTATGTTGTTTTGTACACTGAAACTAATAATAAATAAATAAATAGGCTAAAAAAAGTTTAATCTTCACCACAAATCTGTTTACTAGGTACTGAATTATCCACATTTTACAGATGAGAGAAACAAAAATACAGAAATGTTTCAATATATTGCTTGTTTTATGGTTTCTCCTGATCATATTCTAATTACTTTAGATTTCATGATGCTGACTGCTTTGGGTTGCCTTACCCTTCAGATATTATGCTCTGAACTTTGCAGCTGGATCTGCACACCCTCAGTCCCCATGCCACATGCTCCCTGCCACCTTCCCGTCTGGCCATCTCATTACAGATTAATCTGCTCATTCCATTGCTATTCTGAAGAGGAGAGCAAAAAATAACCATACAACATTTATTTTTTACTCTATTTAATATAGATACTTAATTCTGATAGAAAGAATTAAACTCAGGGTATATAATATGAATGAAACACCAAGTGGTGACAGGCACTATATAATATCTGAATTAGGTAAAGAGGAAAGACAAGATATGTTTTTAAGAGTGCATCGTTTTGGAGACATTGTCCTAGACATCTATGTATGTTCCCAAACTCTCTTTAACAAAAGAGAATGTACAATAACAAACTAAAGTATCTATACACAGAAATAAATTAACCATCACTGCTCCATTACCTGGGGGAGAGAATGTATAAAAACACCTAGAACAGATTCAGGACTTTGTCCCTAACAAGTCTTTTCAATGGACTGCACATTATTTACTCTCACATTTGTATAGTTCAGATAATAACAGCTCTCACTTTCATGCTCAATGCTGAGGTCAATGTCACAAGTAGCTATTTAATAATTCCCCTTTTCAGACAATTTTATAATCAGTAAGAAGTAAAGACTTGGAGAAAAGAGAAGGGAACGCATCCACTGCCCTGGGCTTGGAGTTCTAAAGCAGACTGAATTTCCAGACACACATATATAGGGGTGCGTATCAACAGACTCTGGGAAACTGAAAAACACAGATCAGATTTTGTTATGCTACTCTATATTTCTAAATCAGCTATGGCCTGAGCATTTATATATACCTATACTATATATACAAAGGATGCCAAAAAAGTGATACACAATTTAAGAAAGGAAAAACAAACTGTACTAAAATTGTATTACTATATACCAGTAAAAAAAGATGAATACAAGTCATGTGTATGCATTTTTTGCAACCCCTGAGGTGTATATATATACATATTTATATGTATATAAAGCTGTCATATATATATATATATATATATATATATATATATATATACACACACACACACACACACACACACATTTATATACTTATATACAAATATATACATTTATATTTATATTTAAATAAAGCTGTAATTTAAAAAGGAGATTCTGGTACATGTTATTGATTGGAACATACCAGAGTGACGACATCAAAATGGCAGCATGAGGTGAGCCTCTGGAAATCTCCCCTGGAATTTACAAATAATTGAACAATTATAACTCCACAAAGGACTCCCTGCACAGCAGACAGGCAAGACGAAGAGGCTCCCTACTGAATTCACCGAAAGGTGGGCAAATTGCACGAGCAGGAGAGGAGAGAAGGGAGAAGTGCGGGACCGGGGCAGCACAGGCTCAGGATGCAGACCTAGCTCAGTTCTCCCAGCTCCCTGCATTCCAAAACTACCGCAACTGCGGGAGAGGGAAGAACTAAGACTGTTAGGGATGTGTTTATGGCCCACAGAGCTGAGAAGACAGCATATAACACGGCTCAAACCATTACTCACGGCAGAGACCTCGGAGCAAAGACTGAGGGAAGAAGGCTGAAAATGGTGGTTTAAGCCCTTATAACCAAGCAGAGAATAGCCAAGCCTTAGGCACTGAGACTAGCTGCCTCCTCCCTACACTCCAAGAGCTCTCCCAGCCCGCACCTGCCGGTACTAGAAGCAGAGCAGTTGCAGTGTCAGATCAAGAAACAGAATATTTGCAGTTCTGAGAACTGTGGTCCGCAGGCACAGATTTGCAGCCCAACTAGTTCCAGCAAAGCGGAGGGAGCTGTGGAAGCAGGACTGGCTGTGGTGGTGATCACCGCCATTGCTCTGGGCCACATCTCACAACTCACCAGGCCCCTGTCACACCTATCTGGGCGGATCCCTGAAGGAGTAAACAGAACTGCTGAAACACATGGGCTCTGAATCTGGTGCAGGAAGAGCTTTGGCATTTCAAAAGCTCTCCGCATCCCCAAACGGACATGGTGCCCTATGACTCAGGTAAACTGTTAACAGAGGAGAAGCCCATCTTCCAGGGAATTCCCCCATTGTATGACAAGCTGGAATACTGCAGAGAAAACATCACACTACAGTGTGAGAGAGGAAAAAACACTGCAGTCGGAGAGAAAATAAAACATTCTACCAACACGAACTGGAAAACAAAAGACCTCTTCCTTGCAACCTGTTGCAGAACCCACTCCCGTAGATGTCTAGGAAAAGAAATAATAAATTGTTAATTGCCATGAATAACAAAGGCAACAAGACAGCTCAGAAAGAAAGTAAAAGTCTCCAGAAAAGGAACTTAAAGATATGGAAATACGTGACTTAAATGACACAGAATTCAAGATTGCAGTTCTGAAAAAACTCAATGAGATGCAAGAAAACACAGAAAGGCAGTTTGAGGAACTCAGAAACACATTCAAAGAACAACATGAACATTTTACCAAAGAGATTGAAATTTTAAAAAAGAACCAAATAGAATTTTTGGAGATTAAGAACTCAATAGAAGAAATGAAGAATGAAATAGCCAGCTTAGGTAATAGAGTTGACCAGATGGAGGAAAGAATCAGTGACATTGAAGATAGATATCTGGAAATGACACGGATGGAAGAAGGAGACATGAGACTTAAAAGAAATGAAAGAACTCTACAAGAACTTTCCGACTCCATCAGAACAAGCAATATAAGAATAAGGGGCATACCAGAAGGAGAAGAAAGAGATAAGGGAACAGAGAGTATATTCAAACAAATAGTCGATGAGAACTTCCCAAACTTGTGGAAAGAATTGGATCCTCGAATCCAAGAAGCAAATAGAACACCTAATTACCTCAACCCCAACAGGCCTTCTCCAAGGCACATTGTATTGAGCTGTCAAAAATCAACGACAAAGAAAGAAACCTCAAGGCAGCCAGGGAAAAGAAGATGGTAAACTACAAAGAAAAGCCCATTAGATTATCATCAGATTTTTGAACAGAAACTCTATCAGCCAGGAAGGAATAGAACCAAAAATTCAAACTACTGAAAGAGAGAAATTATGAGCCAATAATAATATACGCAGCAAATATATACTTTACATATGAAGAAGGAATAAATAGCTCTCCAAACATACAGAAGCTGAGGGAATTTTCTAATACATGACCTGCACTACAAGAAATATTAAAGGAGGCTATTCGACTAGCATCAACAGGTCAATTTATGGCAACCAAAACACCAAAAGGGGGAGAGTAAAGGCCTAAATCGGAATATGGGAATGGAGAAAGTAAGCATGCTGAAGAAAATGGAATACTCTAAACATCAAAATTTCTTTTACATAAACTTAATGGTGACTGCTCAAAAAAAAAAAAAAATCCAGAACTGAAATATATGCTGCAATAGAAGAAGAAACAGCGGAAATATCATAGAATACCACCACACAGAAATAATAGACAACAACAAAAAGGCAAAGAAACAATGGAGACACGGTCTTACCAGAAAACCAAAGACAGGATGATAGGAAATCCTCACATATCTATAATCACCCTAAATATAAATGGACTGAACTCACCAATAATAAGGCACAGAGTAGCAGATTGGATCAAAAAACTAAACCCAACCATATGCTGTCTCCAACACACACATCTCAGCTACAAGGACAAGCAGAGACTCAAAGTGAAAGGGTGGAAATTGACACTCCAAGCAAATGGTATCCAGAGAAAATCAGGTGTAGCCATAATGATATCAGATGAAACAGACTTCAGAGTGAAAAAGGTAACAAGAGACGAAGATAGACATTACATAATGGTAAAGCGAAATATACAACAAGAAGACATAATAGTTATGAATATTTATGCCTCCAGTCCGGGACACCGAAATATACCAAGCAACTACTAACAACTAAAGGGAGAAATTGACCAAAACACAATTATACTAGGCCACCTACATACATCATTGACAGTTATGGACAGATCATACAAACAGAAAATAAATAATGAAATAGCAGCCCTAAAGGACGCAGTAAATGAAATGGACATAATCGACCTATATAGAGCCCTTCATCCAAAACATCAGACCATACATTTTTTTCTAGCGTACATGGAACATTCTCAAGGATAGACCATATATTGGGACATAAAACTAGCCTCAGCAAATTTTAGAAGATTGAAATCATACCAAGGATACTCACTGATCACAAGGCTTTGAAATTGGATATCAACTGCAAAAAGAAAGCAGGAAAAACCACAAATACGTGGAGATTAAACAACATACTTTTAAACAATGACCGGGTCAAAGAAGAAATTAGAGGAGAGATCAAAAGATAAATAGAAACAAATGACAATAAAAATACATCCCACCAAAATATTTGGGAAGCAGCGAAAGCAGTTTTAAGAGGGAAATTTATATCATTGCAGGCTTATCTCAAGATACAAGAACAATCCCAAATAAATAACCTCACATTACACCTTAAAGAACTAGAAAAAGAAGAAGAAATGAAACCCAAGGTCAGCAGAAGAAAGGAAACAACAAAAATCAGAGCAGAACTAAATGAAATAGAGAACAAAGAGACAATAGAAAAAATTAATGTGACGAAGACCTGGTTCTTTGAAAAGATTAACAAAATTGACAAACCCTTGGCTAGACTCACTAAGATAAAAAGAGAGAAGACACTAATAAACAAAATCAGAAATGAAAAAGGGAAGTTATCACGGATGCCACAGAAATAAAAAGGATCATCCAAGAATACTATGAAGGACTATATCCCACCAAATTCAACAACCTAGAAAAAATGGACAAGGTTTAGAAACATATACCCTTCCTAGGCTGAACCACGAAGAACTGGAAAATCTAAACAGACTGATCACCAGTAACGAAATTCAATCAGTCATCCAAAACCTTCCCAAAAGCAAAAGTCCAGGACCAGATGGCTTCACTAGTGAATTCTACTAAACTTTCAAAGAGGATCTAATACCAATCTTGCTCAAACTCTTCCAAAAAACTGATGAAGAGACAGTACTCCCTAACTCACTTTATGAGGCCAACATTACCCTGACACCAAAACCTAGTAAACATAACACACACAAAAAAAAACTGCAGACCAATATGTCTGATGAATATAGAAGTAAAAATCCTAAACAAAATTCTAGCTAGCAAATGCAGTCATACATTAAAAAGATTATTCATCACGACCAAGTGGGGTTTATCCCAGGGGAACAAGGATGGTTCAACATACGCAAATCTCAATGTGATACATCACATAAACAAAATAAAGGACAAAAACCATATGATTATATCAATTGATGCAGAAAAAGCATTTGACAAGATACAACATCCATTTATGATTAAAACAATTAATAAAATAGGTATGGAAGGAAAATACCTTAACATAATAAAGGCCTTATATGACAAACCCTCAGCTAATCTCAGAATTAATGGTGAAAAACTGAAGCTCTTTGCTCTACGTTCAGGAATACAACAGGGCTGTCCCCTATTGCCTCTGCTTTACAAGGTAGTGTTGGAAGTCCTCGCCAGAGCAATCAGGCAAGAGAAAGAAATAAAAGGCATCCAAATTGGAAATGAAGAAGTTAAATTATCACTCTTTGCACATGACATGATGCTATACATAGAAAACCCTAAAGACTACACCAAAAAGCTATTAGATGGATTAGGGTCCCACTTTTATGACTTCATGTAACCTTAATTACCTTTTTTATGGCCCTATCTCCAAATATTGTTATATTAAGGATTAGGACTTCAACATATGGATTTTGGTAGAACAAAATTGAGTCCATAAGATTGACTATCTGAAAATAAGAATTATTTATTTAAAGACATGAATAAAACCTGATTTTCTAAGTGGATTAATCTGAGTATTGTATAAATCCTAGATTAAACTCATTTATATTAGTATATAATTTTTATATACTAATATAAACAAATCCAGAACTATGTTTTATAGAGAAGTGAAAAATCAGTTATTTCTGAGACAGAAAGACCTGAAGAAACCTTATTATAAATAAGAAGGGCACTAGCAAACATAATGTTTACAGTAGCATGGCATGGCCAGAGAAGAAGTTCATCTTGAATATAGCCAAGGCTGTTTCTGCATCCACGTCTTCACAAGTGAGTGAGAGACTAAAGTGCATATTGGATTTTTATACCATTTTTATACCATTGGATTTTTATACCAGGAGCATGTCTGCTCCTGGCAAAAGCATATAAAGGTTCTGAAAGGGTAGTGACTGAAGGTATGAGGGATGTTCCAGCTGGATTTGAATAACCTCTCCAAAATGATTTTGCGGAACAGAGTGATCTAAGACAACTGTATGTACCATGTTTCTCCAAAAATAAGACATAGCCGGACAATCAGTTCTAATGCATCTTTTGCAGCAAAAATTAATACAAGACCCAGTATTATATTATGTTATGTTTTGTTATGTTATGTTATATTATATTATATTATATTATATTATATTATATTATATTATATTATATAAGACCCAGTCTTATGTTATAGTAAAATAAGATCGGGTCTTATATTAATTTTTGCTCCAAAAGACGCGTTAGAGCTGATTGTCCAGCTAGGTCTTATTTTGGGGGAAACAGGGTATGACCCTTTGCCTGGAATACCAGCATAGATCATGAACACTGATGGAGGGGTACAATGGTCCAAATACTTAAACAAATAGCATATAAACAAGGACATCTTTATGTTTGGGTATGAAATTTTATTTTTGACCCTTCCCTTTATTCAAAAATTAATTTTTTTTGCTTTCCTTACCACTTATCCAATTAAAACCTTAAAAGTTGTAAGGTTCAGGACAGAGCATATTACTTCTTTTTGTCTATCTACAGAATTTAGCGTAGAGGCCCAAACAGGGTAATGTGCAAGAAATGGTAAAATTTTGGAAAGCCTAGTTAAATAACTTAACAACAACAAAAACTATTGCATTGTTATTAGAGAAACAGCATGCGATGTGTGGGAAAATGAGTATAAACCTGACTGAATTCTGGTCCAAACACTGCCTCTAAGTAGTTGTGAGAATAAAGAGGAATCAGCCTTCCATCCCTCTGCCAAAAGTCTCTGGGTCTCAGTTTCCTCATATGTAAAATGAAACAGTAAGGCTAGTTCCAAATTCTCTCTAAAATGTCCTGTTTTATGGTGATGGGTGATGATTACCAGTTGGATATTAGGTAGAGTTGCCAGATTTAGCAAATGATAATACAGATGTCCTGTATTTTATGTCAACCCTAATATTAGGAGATACACTGAGAGGCCTCTGAAGAATACGGAATGATGAATAATTTGTAATGTGCATAATCTGCTAATATTTGATAGAGACCTGCGTACTTATGTTAACTTTTGGAACTTATAGTGTTTCGGATTGGTTTTGGATTGGTGGAAAAAGTTCCTCTCCCAACTGATGTAGCCCAGAATACAGAACTCAGAGGGAGCTACGTGGCTGAGCAAAAAAGAAACAACTATAACCATCTTTTCTCTTCTCTGTAATGTTCACTAAGAGAGCAGAAACCTGCCAGTAACACTTCGCTTACAAGGTTCAGCTGGAGTTGAGAAGGCAACGATATTCTCATTATACTTCTGACCTTTTATACTAAACCTTGCCTTCAGAAAGAATTTACATGGATAACGATGTACTTTCATTGAAGAAAATACGTATGCCAGGTTCTCTTGGGTGTTGAACCAAACTCAACCACAGCCTGGCCACGTTCTTACAGTATGGGAAAGAAAGATGCTCCTGGGTCGGTGAAAAGCATCTCCTTGAAGATCTTTAAAATTTTCTGTGTGGCAAGAAATCTTTATAGAAACCAGCAATTTACTTGTTCCCTATACCAAGATAGGAGGATAGTGCTGCCCTTCTAGCATTTTCAGAACTGACTTCTCATGGTTCAGGTCAGACTCAGTAAGTAAATTAGCTTGCCAAGTTATGCAACACCATAGCCAAGAAAACATGGTAAAGTATAGCAAAATGAGGCATGTAGGTTAGGGGTTTTTGGGTCAAAAATACAGGTTAGGAGCTTCATACCAAATGCTTCTATCCTTTGACACATTTCCATTTTGAGGTTAAGTAGGTTTAATTACACAGCTTCTTTTTCCATCATTGCTTCTTTTTGACATTACGTAAGATATTTTAGGAACAGGGAAAGGGTAATGGTCTTATGATGGGGCCTAGAATTAACTTCCTTAATTAAGCCTCCAGAAGACATCTTCTCGTTTCTTTTAATGACCTATCTTGGTTAAAAAACACCCAAAGCTCCTGCAGTTTTGTGCAGATCTTGCTTGTGTAAGACCTGCACAATCCATCATGTGATCAGAGCTTTGTTGTAGATCATGTCACTGATCCATACAACTACTGTAATAAACAGGAGGGCCAAGGTTGATGTGCAATGAGAAGAAAATACGGAAAAATGTTGTGATTTTGGAAAATTCATCTTCATACATTTGGAAACTTACCATCCAGGCATAAATTTATTTTTACATAGTAGATAAATATGTCCCTGCACAATTTATGCTCATCATATATTGTAAATTGAATTAAAATGTAAGTGTACCAGACAGTGGACTACAATCAAATGCCTTATCATGGATCTTCTCTAAAACTCATATTTATAGTCTTAAAGTATCTATTATTATTTAAGTATTTTAATTCGTATTTCTCTTCGGTATGGGCCAGCTATAATTTCTTCTATTTTTCTTTAAATTTGATCTCTTGAGGAGCATTCATCATTGATGATATTTTTCAGAGTTCATTTCAATATTATCAGAATTCTTTTTTATATAAGGATACTCCTGTATTCCTAATACTTCTGTTTAGTTTATTAGTATCTCATTTATATTTTCTGATATTATTGAAGCCAAACATGTATGCTATTAGTGTGTTCTTGCTCTTCCAAGATGAAAATTGTAGCAGTATTTTGTTTTCTTTCTTTTTATTTATTTATTTATTATTTTTAATTCACATTTTTAATGAACATTTTTTGCAATTTTGTATATTTGAATATTATTACTTTTTTTAATTCATTGGGGTGACAATTGTTAGTAAAGTTACATAGATTTCAGGTGTACAATTCTATATTACATCATCTATCAATCACATTGTGTGTTCACCACCCAGAGTCGGTTCTCCTTCCATCACAACAGATTTGATCCCCTTTAACCTCATCTACCACCTCCCTCCCCGATTACCCTGTGATAACAACTAAACTATTGTCTGTGTCTACGAGTTTTTGTTTCTCATTTCTTTGTCTTGTTCTTTTGTTGTTTTTGGTTCATATACCACATATCAGTGAAATCATACGATTCTCTGCTTTCTCAGTCTGACTTATTTCGCTTAGCATTATAATCTCAAGATCCATCCATGTTGTCACAAATGCTCCTATTTCATCCTTTCTTACTGACGAATAGTATTCAGTTGGGTATATATACCACAACTTCTTTATCCATACAAGTGTTGAAGGACATTTTGATTGTTTCCATGTCTTGGCCACCGTAAACAAAGCTGCAATGAACATTGGAGCACACTGTCTTTATGGATAAATGTTTTCAGATTTTTTGGGTAGATACCCAGGAGAGGGATTACTGAGTAATACGGTCATTCTATTTGTAATTTTTTTGAGGAGCCTCCACACTGTCTTCCATAGTGGCTGCACCAGTCTGCATTCCCATCAACAGTGGATGAGGGTTCCTTTCCTCCACAGCCTCTCCAACACTTGTTACTATTTGCCTTGTTGATGATAGCCATTCTGACTGGGGTGAGGTGATATCTCATTGTGGTTTTTATTTGCATTTCTCTGATGATTAGTGATATTGAGCATTTTTTCATATGTCTATTTGCCATTTGTATGTCCTCTTTGGAGAAATGTCTCTTCAGGTCGTCTGCCTATTATTCAATTTGTTGTTTTTTGTTGTTGTTGTTGAGTTGCATGAGTTCCTTGTATATTTTGGATATTAGCCCCTTATCAGAGGCACTGTTTGCAAAAAACTTCTCCCTTTCAGTTGGTTGCCTCTTTATTTTGTCAATGGTTTCTTTTGCTGTGCAGAAGCTTTTAAGTTTGATATAGTCCCATTCACTTATTTTAGCTTTTACTTCCCTTGCCTTTGGAGTCAAATTCATAAAATGCTGTTTAAACCCAAGGTCCATAAGTTTAGTTCCTATGTTTTCTTCTATGCAGTTTATTATTTCAGGTTTTATGCTTAAGTCTTTGGTCCATTTTGAATTAATTTTGGTACATGGTGACAGATAGCAGTCCAGTTTCATTCTTTTGCACATGGCTTTCCAATTCTCCCAGCACCATTTATTGAAGAGGGTGTCTTTTCTCCATTGTATGCTTTTGGCTTCTTTGTCAAAAATTATCTATCCATATTTATGTAGTTTTATTACAAGGTTCTCAATTCTATTCCATTGGTCTATGTGTCTGTTTTTCTGCCAGTACCATGCTGTTTTGATTATTGTTGCCCTGATGTACAAACTAAAGTGAGGAGTGTGATACCTCCAGGATTGTTCTTTTTTATTAGGATTGCTTTGGCTATTCGGGGTCTTTTGTGGTTCCAAACAAATGTGATGATTTTTTGTTCTATTTCTTTAAAAAATGTCATTGGGATTTTGATGGGGATCGCCTTAACTCTGTATATTGCTTTGGGTAATACGGCCATTTTAACCATGTTGATTCTTCCAATCCATGAGCATGGAATGTCTTACCATTTCTTTTTGTCTTCTTCAATTTCTTTTAAAAATGTCTTGTAGTTTTCTGCATATAGGTCTTTCACATCCTTGGTTAAGTTTATTCCTAGGTGTTTTATTCTTTTTGCTGCAATTGAAAAGGAGTTGGTTTTTATTTCTTTTTCTGATATTTCATTGTTAGTCTATAAGAATGCAATGTACTTTTGTACGTTGATTTTGTAGCCGGCAACTTTACTGTATTCGTTGATTTTTTCTAATAGCTTTTTGGTGGAGTATTTAGGGTTACCTATGTAAAGCATCATGTCATGTGCAAAGAGTGACAATTTAACTTCTTCACTCCCAATTGGGATGCCTTTTATTTCTTTCTCTTGCCTGATTGCTCTGGCGAGGACTTCCAACACTATGTTGTAAAGCAGAGGTGATAGGGGACAGTCCTATCCTGTTCCTGAACATAGAGCAAAGGGCTTCAGTTTTTCACCGTTAAATATGGGATTAGCTGAGGGTTTGTCATATATGGCCTTTATTGTGTTAAGTATTTTCCTTTCTTACTTATTTTATTAAGTGTTTTAAACATAAATGGGTATTGTATCTTTTGGGTATTGATGGGTATTGATGCTTTTTGTGCATCAATTGATATAATCATATAATTTTTGTCCTTTATTTTGTTTATGTGATATATCACATTGATGGATTTGCATATGTTGAACCATCCTCATGCCCCTGGGATGAACCTCATTTGGTCATGATCAATAATCTTTGTAATGCATTGTTGCATTTGATTCGCTAGAATTTTGTGTAGGATTTTTGTATCTGTATTCATCAGAGATATGGATCTGTACTTTTCTTCCTTTGTGTTCTCCTTACCAGGTTTTTGTATCAGGGTAATGTTGGCCTCATAAAGTGAGTTAGGGAGTACTGTCTCTTCTTTAATTTTTTGGAAGAGTTTGAGCAGGGCTCTAAAAATATTAGATTCTTTTTGAAGGTTTGGTAGAATTCACTAGTGAAGCCATCTGATCCCGGACTTTTGCTTTTGGGAAGGTTTTGGATGACTGATTCAATTTCGTTACTGGTGATCAGTCTGTTCAGATTTTCCAGTTCCTCATGGGTCAGCCTAGGAAGGTATATGTTTCTAAGAACTTGTCCATTTCTTCTAGGTTATTGAATTTGGTGGCATGTAGTCCTTCATAGTATTCTTGGATGATCCTTTGTATTTCTGTGGTGTCCATGATAACTTCCCCTTACTCATTTCTGATTTTGCTTATTAGTGTCTTCTCTCTTTTTATCTTAGTGAGTCTAGCCAAGGGTTTGTCAATTTTGTTAATCTTTTCAAAGAACCAGGTCTTCGTCACATTAATTTTTTCTATTGTCTTTTTGTTCTCTATTTCATTTAGTTCTTCTCTGAGTTTCATTATTTCCTTTCTTCTGCTGACCTTGGGTTTCATTTGTTCTTCTTTTTATAGTTCTTTAAGACGTAACATGAGGTTATTTATTTGGGATTTTTCTTGTTTCTGGCAATAGGCCTGTAATGATATATATTTCCCTCTTAAAACTGCTTTCGCTGCATCCCAATAATTTGGACGGGATGTATTTTCATTCTCATTTGTTCTACGTATCTTTTGATCTCTCCTCTAATTTCTTCTTTGACCCAGTCGTTCTTTAAAAGAGTGTTGTTTAATCTCCACATATTTGTGGTTTTTTCCTGCTTTCTTTTTGCAGTTGATATCCAATTTCAAAGCCTTGTGGTCAGAGAATATGCTTGCTATGATTTCAATCTTCTTAAATTTGCTGAGGTTAGTTTTATGTCCCATTATATGGTCTATCCTTGAGAATGTTCCATGTACACTAAAAAAAAATGCATAGTCCGATGTTTTAGGATGAAGTGCTCTATCAATGTCAGTTATGTCCATTTCATCTAACGTGTCATTTAGGGCTGCTATTTCATTATTTATTTTCTTGGATGATTTATCCATAGCTGTCAATGATGTATTTAAGTCCCCTAGTATAATTGTATTTGTATTTTGGTCAATTTCTCCCTTTAGTTCTGTTAGTAGTTGCTTGGTATATTTCGGTGCTCCCTGTTTGGGGCATAAATATTGATGACTGTTATGCCTTCTTGTTGTAGAGTCCCCTTTACCATAAGAAATGTCCATCTTTGTCTCTTGTTACATTTTTCACCCTGAAATCTGTTTCATCTGATATAAGTATAAATACACATGATTTTCTCTGGATACCATTTGCTTGGAGTTTCAATTTCTACCCTTTCACTTTGAGTCTATGCTTGTCCTTGTAGCTGAGATGTGTGTGTTGGAGACAGCATATGGTAGGATTTAGTTTTTTGATCCAATCTGCTACTCTGTGCCTGTTTATTGGTGAGTTCAGTCCATTTACATTTAGGGTGATTATTGATATGTGAGGATTTCCTGTCATTCTGTCTTTGGAGTTCTGGTAAGGCTGTGTCTCCATTGTTTCTTTGCCTTTTTGTTGTTGTCTATTATTTCTGTGTGGTGGTATTCTATGATGTTTTCCTCTGTTTCTTCTTTTATTACAGTATATATTTCAGTTCTGGATTTTTTTTGTGTGGTTACCCTTCAGTTTTTTTTTTTTCAAGTTTGATATCTAGAGTCTTCCATTTTCTATAGCATGCCTACTTTCCATTCCTATATTCCGATTCAGGCCTTTACTCTTCCCCTTTTAATGTTTTGGTTGCCACAAATTGTCCCTGTTGATGATGGTCGAATAGCCTCTTTTAGTATTTCTTGTACTGCAGGTCGTGTATTAGAAAATTCCCTCAGCTTCTGTATGTCTGGAGAGGCCTTTATTCCTCTTTCATACTTAAAGGATATCTTTGCTGGGTATATTAGTCTTGGCTCATAATTTCTCTCTTTCAATTGTTTGAATATTAGGTTCCACTCCCTCCTGGCTTGTAGAGTTTCTGCAAAGAAATCTGTTGATATTCTAATGGGCTTTCCTTTGTAAGTTACAGTCTTCTTTTCCCTGGCTGACTTGAGGATTCTTTCTTTGTCGTTGATTTTTGACAGCTTCAATACAATGTGCCTTGGAGAAGGCCTGTTGGGGTTGAGGTAATTAGGTGTTTTATTTGCTTCTTGGATTCGAGGATCCAGTTCTTTCCACAAGTTTGGGAAGTTCTGTCGACTATTTGTTTGAATATACTCTCTGTTCCCTTTTCTCTTTCTTCTCCTTCTGGTATGCCCATTATTCTTATATCGCACTTTCTGATGGTGTCAGAAAGCTCTTTTAGAGTTCTTTCATTTGTTTTAAGTCTCAAGTCTCTGTCTTCTTCCATTGGTATCATTTCCAGGTCTGTATCTTCGATGTCACTGATTATTTCCTTCATCTGGTCAACTCTACTACCTAAGCTGGCTATTTCATTCTAAATTTCTTCTGTTGAGTTCTTAATCTCCAGAAATTCTATTTGGTTCTTTTTTAAAATTTCAATCTCTTTGGTTAAATGCTCATGTTGTTCTTTGATTGTGTTTCTGAGTTCATTAAACTGCCTTTCTGTGTTTTCTTACATCTCCTTGAGTGTTTTCAGAACTGCAATCTTGAATTCTCTGTCATTTAAGTTCATTTTTTGAAGACTTTTCACTTTCTTTCTGAGCTGTCTTGTTGCGTTGGTGATTCATGGCAATTCATGATTTATTATCTCTTCCTAGACATCTAAAGGAGTGGGTTCTGCAACAGGTTGATAAGAAGAGGTCTTTCTTTTGTTTTCCAGTACGTGTTTATAGAATGTTTTATTTTCTCTCCAACTGCAGCCTTTTTTTCTCTCTCACACTGTAGTGTTATGTTTTCTCTGCACTATTCCAGCTTATCATACAATGGGGATATTCCCTGGAAGGTGGGCTTCTCCTATGTTCACAGCTCGCCTGAGTCATAAGGCACCACCTCCCTGTGGGGATGGGAGAGCTTTTGCAGTTTGAAAGCTCTTCCTGGATCAGATTCAAAGCCTGTGTGTTTCAGCAGTTCTGTTTATTTCTGCAAGGATCTGCCCAGATAGGTGGGGACAGGGGCTGGGTGAGTTGTGAGAATTGGCCCAGAGCAATGGTGGCAACAACCACCACAGCTGGTCCTGCTTCCAAAGTTCCCTCCCCTTTGGTAGAACTAGTTGGGCTGCGAATCTGTGCCTGCGGACCACAGTTCTCAGAACTGCAAATATTCTGTTCTTTTGATCTGACTGCTACTGTTCTGCTTCTAGCACTGGGAAGGTGGTGGCAAGGTGAGCTCTGGGAGGTTTGGGAGGGGCGGCTAGTCTCAGTGCCTAAGACTTCAGTACTCTGCTCGGCAGTGAGAGCTTAAACCACCATTTTCAGCCTCCTTCTCTCAGTCTTTGCTCCGAAGTCTCTGCCATGAGCATTGAGTTCAGCCATGTTATATGCTGTCCCTTCAGGCTTGTGGGCCATAAACGGATCCCTAGCAGTCCAAGTTCTTCCCTCTCCCACAGCTGCAGTAGTTCCGGGATGCAGCTAGCTCGGAGCACTAAGCTATGTCTTAGTCCTGAGCCCATGCGGCTCTGTGTCTGCATTTCTCCCTTCCCTCTTCCCCTGCTCTTGCAATTTGCCCACCTTTAGGTGAATTCAGTAGTGAGACTCTTCATCTTGCCTGTCTGCTGTGCAGGGAGTCCTTTGTGGATTTATAGTTGTTTAATTTGTTATAAATTCCAGGGGAGATTTCCGGAGGCTCACCTGATGCCGCCATTTTGATGAGGTCTCTCCGCCTATTTTTCAATGGAGGTATTTCTTGTTTCTGTCTTGTTAAAGCCAAATGCAGTTTTGAGAAACGAACAAACAAAAAAAGAGTAAAAGACACTCTCACTTACATTAGAAATTCACCTTCTCATAGGACTTCTAAACTTCGCTCTCCATCTGATTTTTTGGGAAGCTGAGTTAAGAAAAGATTAATTTTTGAAGCTTAAAGGGAAAGAGGTTTAGAGGTAATGCCATCTCATCAGAAAACAGTTGAATGTGCTTCCAAAGGAAATTTGGGTAAGATGCACACTACCTGGCCTGCGCCCCATATAATATAAAACTCCATGATAGTGACTGACATCTGAAAGGTCTAGACTTACAACTATAAATGATATCAACCTGACACACACAGAAATTGTCTAGACTTTGTAATCAAAGAGAATTCCAATTTGTTGGCTATGGATTCTTAGACAAATTATTTCTGTGTGTCTATTTTTTTTTATCTCAAACAAGGATTGATATCACTTACCTTTCATTGTTGTTGTGAAGTTTAGATATGAACCAAAAAGAGTTGGTAGAAAGCCTAGTAGAAGATGAGGGATAAGAGACAAGCAAACAAAACTTAAGTGTCTGCTTCTTACTCTATGGTTGTTGTAAGGATTCATGGAAAACAGGAAAATATAGTCATGATAACAGATGGTATTTTTCAGCTCTTACTATATGTTGGACACTGAAAACAGTACTATCATGAAAATTAAAACATTTTCCTTAAGTCACTCAGTAGAAAGTAATAGAACTGGAATTTATACCCAGGCATTTGGACTTCTGATTTCCCTGTCTTCCTGCTACAATATACTGCCTCATAGATACAGATAAAACAAATACATGAATCAGGATACTAGACTTCTCATTTTAATTTCCCACAGATTAAGTTATTTGGCTCTGGGGGAGTCAATTGACTTATCTCACCCTTAGTCTTTCTAAATGAAAAATGAAGACACTGGACACTGTTGAATTGCTAAGACTCTTCTACAGTCCTGTGTGCCTGTGATATATACATCTTTTCAATTTTATTGGCATATAATTGACATTGTATTAGTTTAAGGTGTACAACATGATAATTTTGTAGATATATAATTGTGAAATAATTATCATCAAAAGCTTAGTTATTACCTCATATAGTTACAAGATTGTTTGTTTTTTAATTAAAGTTTATTGGAGTGACAATTGTTAGCAAAGTTACATAAATTTCAGGTGTACAATTCTGTATTACATCATCTATAAATCCCATTGTGTGTTCAAAACCAAGTTTCAGTTCTCCTTCCATCACCATATATTTGATCCCCTTTACCCTCATCTACCACCCGCTGCCCCCCTTACCCTCTGGTAACCACTAAATTATTGTCTGTGTCTATGAGTTTTTGTTTCTCATTTGTTTGTCTTGTTCTTTTGTTGTTTTTGGTTTATATACCAAATATCAGTGAAATCATAAGGTTCTCTGCTTTTTCTGTCTGACTTATTTCACTTAGCATCATACTCTCAAGATCCATCCATGTTGTCACAAATGTTCCTATATCATCTTTTCCGACTGCCATATAATATTCCATTGTGTATATATACCACAACTTCTTTATCCATTCATCTATCGAAGGACATTTTGGTTGTTTCCATGTATTGGCCACCGTAAACAAGCTGCAATGAACATTGGAGCACACGTGTCTTTATGTGTAGGTGTTTTCAGATTTTTTGGGTAGATACCCAGGAGAGGGATTGCTGGGTCATATGGTAATTCTATTTGTAATTTTTTGAGGAACCTCCACACTGCCTTCCATAATGGCTGCACCAGTCTGCATTCCCACCAACAGTGTATGAGGCTTCCTTTTCCCCCACAGCCTCTCCAACCCTTGTTACTATTTGTCTTGTTGATGACAGCCATTCTTAACTGGTGTGAGGTGATATCTCGTTGTGGTTTTTATTTGCATTTCTCTGGTGATTAGTGATGTTGAATATTTTTTCATATATCTATTTGCCATTTGTGTGTCCTCTTTGGATAAATGTCTCTTCAGGTCCTCTGCTCATTTTTCAATTTGGTTGTTTGTTGTTTTTTGTTGTTGAGTTTCAAGAGTTCCTTGTATATTTTGGATATTAACCCTTTATCAGAGGCACTGTTTGCAAAAGTCTTCTCCCATTCAGTTGGTTGCTTCTTTATTTTGTCAGTGGTTTCTTTTGCTGTGCAGAAGCTTTTAAGTTTGATATAGTCCCATTCATTTATTTTAGCTTTTACTTCCCTTGCCATTCGAGTCAAATTCATAAAACGCTCTGTGAACCCAAGGTCCATAAGTTTAGTACCTATGTTTTCTTCTACGCAGTTTATTGTTTCAGGTCTTATGCTTAAGTCTTTGATCCATTTTGAATTAATTTTGGTACATGGTGACAGATAGCAGTTGAGTTTCATTCTTTTGCACGTGGCTTTCCAATTCTGCCAGCACCATTTATTGAAGAGGCTGTCTTTTTTCCATTGTACGTTTTTTACTTCTTTGTCAAAAATTATGTGAGTTACAATTTTTTTTGTGTAATGTAATGCGAACTTTAAATATCTACTCTCTTATCCACTTTCAAATACCGGGGATGCCAAAAAAATTCAGACACATGACTTGTATTCACCTTTTGTTATTGGTATATATTGATTATTACAATTTTCATACAGTTTTTTTCCTCTCTTAAAATGTGTATACATTTTTTGGCACCCTTTGCATATAATATAATATTGCTAATTACAGTCTTCATGCTGTACATCCCCAGAACTAATTTGTCTCGTACCTCGAAGTTTATACCTTCTGATTGCGGTCCTGTGATTTATGCTCATATTAATCAATTAAGGTCATTCAGCTTTTCAGAACTGACGAATTGCTTGGCTGATAGAACAGAAACAATGAAAGTCTATGAGATAAACTGCATATCAAGTGAGTTAAAAAAAAAAATAACCACTGTTCTACCTTGAACTTCCAAAAATGAAATGAAGTGGCATTTTTTCAGACAAAGCAATTGGACATTCTGCAGTGCTTCTCCATCTCATAGTCTAGGCAAAGTTTCCTGCTGCACTCAGACATGAAATATTTTACAGTATAGAAGCCAAGAGAAAGTGAAGGATACACAGAGATGAGGGAAGATGTGGAAAGCAGCTGAGGCCACAATTAGAGCCCACTGTGATAATCAGTCATTACACACCCATTGCAAATGTGGGAAAACTGGGCCAATACTTATCTAGAAAACACAGCAGTCATTGGGGCAAAACCAGGGTTGGAAGCCAAATGTCTATCACTATCATGCAGATCTTTTAACTTTTCAGTTTAATAGCATCAGGTAAGAATCAAAGATCAGATTTTCTTGATCCAACATGACTAGGCCTCAAATTTTCAGGTCTAGAATGATGGTGCTCTCCCTCTTAAACAGTAATGATTATATTCCGTCAGAAATGACTGACAGAAAATCCCTGTCCAGGCCCCAGTCTAAACTGTTGAAGCATCAGAATTATTACATGGTGCTTTTATTATCTTGTGGAATGCATGTTCCTGGGGCACTCCTTTGAGTTCAACTAAAATAGCAGTTTAATTCTCAGTAAATGAATGCTAATTAAAATGCTGGAAGATTGTCATAACTGAATCATGAGAATAATGCAGCATATATTTGTTTAAAGTTTCCTGTAAACTGAATTTAGGGATCAAAAAATGATGTCTCGGAGCTCACAGACAATACCAACTCTACAAAAGCCTTTACTATTCAGTGTGTGTATTCACTAAGCTAAATCTGCATCTTGAGTAGGAATTGTTTTAAAGTTACTGTAAGAATATAAGTCTTACCTTCACATTTGTCTCTTGCAAAATGTTTGTGGACATTGTCCTCCATCCTCAATTTTGTGAATTGTAGGCTGGAGTGGAACCAGTGGTGTGGAAATCTATTTCTGATTTACTCTTAGGTAGCTGTGAATGCTTCTCCAAGTCTCTGAGATGGAATACTCTTTGACATACTAATGCTTTTATAAAGCGGCTGAATTAGACAATGCCAAGATTAGCAGCATTCAGGAGGAAGCAATGTGGTCTAGTGGAAAGAATGTTGAATTCTAATCTTAGCCTTGTCAATAATTCTAAGACAGGATGTAAATAATTTCACCCATATCCTGATCATTGAGTTAAACCTCTTTGGAGAATAAAATGAGATACTATATTTAAAAATAACTTTAAAAGAAAAAATATGTATAAATAAAATAAAACTTTATCTTTAGCAATTGGTTGGCTCTGTGATAAATACTATAAGCCTTATATTCATTTTCCTAATTCAGAAGATTCTAGTACAGACATATTTTAAGAGGTCTATTATAGGGAAATACAAATTATACTAAAATACTAAATTTATCCTTTATCCTACACAATGTCCAATTTATATCCTAGCCCCACCCCCAGGTGCTGAAATAAATGGATTGACTTTCATGCTTCTCTGTTTCTGTCTTTCCTTTAGCTCTTCCATCCTAGCAATAGTTAATTTCAAAACCTTCGGGATTGTATTAAATCTAATTAATTCAGTGAGTTTCTGTCCTGTCCTTAAAGATCAATGGGAAAAATAAATTCTATAACCTCCTTCTTCTATGCTGAACAACTTTTACAGTGAGTATATTCTATGCAATCTGAATTCTTTGATTGTGAAAAAATGTTCCCAGGGCCACCCATTGGGAGGCCTACCATACACTTACTAATCCAACACAGTTTAGAGGCGTTGACAGCTCCAGCAGAGCTGCTCAGTCATCCCTTATGAATATGCAAAGACTTCCACTTACAAAAGAAACTGATATAGTCATTATGGACTGTGGTTAATCAAACCTCTATTCACTTCCCTCTGCTTTGAGAACTCTCATCAAGAAAATGTATTGCTAAGCAAACTTAGTGGTATGGACCTAGTTCTGGTAAAAATGATTGCCTATAGGCCAGCTTGCTTAGAAAAGTAAGGATTTTGTTCAGCCTCTAATTTGATTTCCTATAAAATCTAAACTCATCATTCAGTTAAAGGAAGATTTGAAAGTTGCTCACACAGTCTTCATTTAACAAGTTAGAGTTTACACACACACACACACCCACACGCACACACACACACTCATGCCAGGCCCGTCTACTTGCTTCTGTAACTGCTTCTTGGAAAACATCCAAGTGGCCAAGAAAATGCATAACAGAGAAGCTGCTGACTCTCCAAGCATCTGGTGAATTCACAACTTTCATTGAACCTTACATAATGTATCATCAATATTCATTTTTTCATAGACATCTATCTTAGTCATTCCCACTCCCCCAAGAGACACGATCAAGAGAAACAGGAAGGACATTATACCATAAACTCTTAATCAAGAGTACACAGGAATGGAAATGTACTTCCTACTTTTGCAACAAATTTTTAGTGCAACCTTAAAAGATCACTTAAAAACCATCTGTGCCATGGATTCCATAGCCCCAAAATGGAGAAAATAACACTTCCTATGACCAAGATGAGGCTTTAAGCCTACCCACACAATAGCTTAGTATCTTTCATAACAACCTGGATTATCAGATTCTATCTGATAATTAGTCAAAACCTCTCTTTTGTAGGATCTAGGCAGTACCTTCTTCCAGTATGTGGTAGGTCCAGTGGTGTCAATTTCCCATCCCAGGCAATATTTTCAGTTTCCACTTGTAAAAGGATTCAAGGAGATGTGATAGGTCTCAGGCATTTGGAAATAAAATTCTGGTCTAAATAATCAAATTGATTAACCACTGAGCTATTAATTTTATTTTTGAAAAATTACTATACAAGCTGATGGGTGCAGATTACAGGTTATGTCACATAATGTTCATATTTAATTGCATTATTCCAAATAGCACTGCTTTTACCCTTTCCTAGGGTTTTTTTCATATAATAAACTCAATTATAGAATGATGTATGTGCTGTCAAACTAGTTTGTTTTGTTATTATTTAATATATGATAATGATACGGGCCAAGCAAGTGACCCCTCCCACTGAAAAACTTTTTAAGTTTTCTTTCCTATAGGGATTTTAAGTTACCTTTTCCTTAAAGTTTCCTTTTTCCCAGTTTTTAGCTCCTATCTCCCTGCTTTTTGATTATCTTATAAATCAGTTTCTTAATCATAAACAAGAGATTTACCTCCTGTTTTACCTCCTACCTCCTGTCTTAGAACTTGTGATTTATACTTGTTGATTGTAATCATTAAAGTCTAATGTTCTTTCCAACCCATTCTGGACCCAGCTCCTAGACAATTGAAGCCACCTGAGTGACTGGTTGAATGGCCACAGGTTCCATAAGAGCTGACAAATTTTCCATTATTTAGCCACCCTGCATCAATAGTTTTGAGCTCTGCTCTTTAAGAAATTTATTATTAAAATCTATTTTTCCTCATTCAGGGGCCTTGTGGATACAGATGATACCCCAGTGTAGAGACAATAAAGTTAGTCAGGCTTTCTCCCAGGCCATCTGGTGACCCTGACCCAGCAACCCACCAGTCACATGAGATGGAATGTTGCGCAGGCACTGTCCATCCTGAAGATGTCGCTGTTTGTATACACTTACGTAAGCACCTTGGCTGTGAGCCACTTTTGTCTCTGTATGGTATAAAAGGTCTGACAATTTTATGAGGCTGGCTGCTGAGAAATGGGGCTGCTGCTGACTGTGCCCAGGGGTGCTGCTACTGGTTGTACCCTGAAGAGGCTGACTGCCTCCAGCGACGAGGCTGGCTGTGTCCAGAAACCCAGTTAATAAAGTATGTCTACTCTGCCTTCGGCTCCATGCATCTTCTTCCAGCTCCCAGAGTCACAGATACCTTACCCCTGGGGCAGCAACCCACTCAGACACGACACCCAGCAAGATTACCAGTCCCAAACAAAGAAGACAACAGGGTTTTCCAGGCGGATCTCAAGACTCCTACCTCTCATCTAAGATCAGATAGGGCGAGAGTTCCGTGAATCCCTCAATAGGTAGGAACAGCTCTACGCCCCTGCCCAGCAGGAAGCAGATACAGAAGAAAATACGTCCTGTCCCTCTATTTCCCATAGAGATTTTATGGGGATCATGTCTCTTAAGGGGAAAACAAGGCAGGCATTTAGATAGGCATTGGGTCTCTGCATTCCTGCACGTCCAACACAACTCACAGAATGCAACCACCCAAAAAACTTCCCCTTTCCACCCCAAACTCCTCCTTTTCATTGCAATTATCTAACCCTATGAGGAAACAAATGGGTACAAAATACCCAATTAGATTAGACCAATCACTCACACCTGTGCAGTAAAGGCCACAACCTTCATTTCACCTGGGCCTCATTATACCATCATTATAATTTTATACATATGCCTGGAAGTTCATTAATATCGTTACAACAGATTGAATTCTGTGAAGGAACATGTGCAGTCTAAAAGGATGAGGTAATAGCCTCTTGTCAATCACAGGTATCAATCAAGTGGTCCCATGCCCAGAGAGGAACAGCCCATTCTAGAGAAAAAAAGAGATAAAAACTCCAAGTCCTTGCCATTTGGTGCCTTTTTTGAGCCCCTTCTTTTCTCAGCCCTCTCCAAACATTTTGGAGTGTACTTTTTCTCCTAATAATGATGTCTTTGGCCCTAACACTTGGCCCTAACACTTGGCCCTTTGGGCCCTTGCCCTGGCCCTTGCCCTTGTCCTTGGCCCTTTGGGCCTTTGAGCCTTTTTGAGCCCCTTCTTTTGCTTGGCCCTCTCCAAACTTTTTGGAGTGTACTTTTTCTCCTAACAATGATGCCCTTACCCTTGGTCTTTGGCCATTTGAGCCCTTGAGCCACAGCCTGCTCCTAACCCTTTGGAATGTACTTTCTCTTCTAATAATGGCCCTTGAGCCACTGCCTTTTGCTCGGGCCTGCTTCTGTGACTTTAAAGTGTACTTTTACTTCCAATAAACTGCTCTTTCACCACTTTATTTCTGTGTCCCGTTCAATTTTTTGCTGGAGATGCCAAGAACTTGGACACAGTGTGTCACGCGGGCATCCGGCGGTGTCTCTTCTGGGGTCTCTAGTCCCGCTCCTCACATAAGAACACAGGATATGGTGAGGCCAAAAAGGAACACCCACAGAGCCATAGGTAGGGGAGTTATACCACTATATTATCGCTGGCGGCTGGGTTGGAGACACAGGAAGCAGGAGCCACATTATCCACAACCTGCCGTCCACTTCTCTCTGCGAACCAACCTCACTTGCTAGCTGCAATCCACCGTGCTAAATAACTACAATCTGCTCTTGCTAACACAGCTACCATCTTCCTGCTAGCCCCCATTTTCTGTTAGCGTAGCCACATCAGTTACATTAGTGGCCAATGGCTCACTGGTTACAGCTTATGATCAACTAGCCACAGCTGGTGGCCATCCAATCACAGTTGATGGCCATTTACTACCTGAGCCAGCACCTTTCCATGTGAGGCTGAGAGCCTGGAAACTGCCCTCCTGGCTTTGTCCCCACACCGAGCCAAGGAGAGCCCACCCATCAGCAGCTGGAGCAGCTAAAATTCTCCGTTTTGCTCGAAGGCACGGGTTCAACCCCTAGTTTGGGAATGTGGCCTGGACTCCACAGAGTTCGATCCCCGGTGTGAAACCCAAGCAGGAGCAGCTAAGATTCCCAGTTTTGCTCAAAGGCCTGGATTCGACCTCCAGTGTGGAAACCAAGCCTGGATATTGCTCTGAGAAGGGCCTGCTCTCCAGTAACAATAAGATAAGAGATAACAACCACTGAACTCTACGATTTTTAAGCTCTACTCAACTCTGAACTTCTTGAACTGTGTGATATTTTTCTCTGTATCCCTGGCATAGTATTTGGCACATATGGGGTCTATTAATCAATTCTGATTAAATAAATAAATCGGAAAATGGCTAATGTAACATTTCCCATCAATTTAATGGTGGCCATTGGTCAGTGTTTCTCAGAATATGTTCCCGAATCATGTGAGGACTTGTTAAAATATGAGAGTCCCAGGCCCTCCTTGAGGATCACTGGATCTGTAATTTTAATAAACTCCCAGGTGGTTCTTGGGCACATTTCAGTTAGAGAACCTCTGCTTTGCCTTTTTGTCTCAAAAGCATCATTTTTTGCTGTGTTAGAGCACTTTAGTCAACATGAAGCAAATGATGATTCTAATATGTGAGAAACTTCTGTTCCAAAGGTTTCATGTTCAGACTTGGTATAAGAACCCATATTTTTGATATTCCGAAACCTGTCAGTAATGTTAAAACCTAGGTCACTATTTGCTGCTCAATCCGTCTCTGATACCAGATCCATGAAATCAATTTGTTTTATATCTGTTTTGCCATCTGGTGGACATGGATTGATTAACCAAGGTGTTCGAATTTTAAAAAGCTAACAGAACATTGACAGAGACATCATCAAAATGGTGGCATGAGGTGCCACCTCCCCTGGAAATCTCTCCTGGAATTTACAACAAACTGAAAACCTATAACTGCACATAAGACTCCTGCACAGCAGACAGGCAAGACGAAGAGTCTTACTACTGAATTCACGTGAAGGAGGGCAAATTATGTGAGCAGGGGAGGAGAGAAGGAAGAAGTGAAGAGACAGAGCCATGCGGGCATAGGATGCAGACCTAACAAAGTGCTCTGAGTTCACTACATCCCGGAACTACCACAGCTGCGGGAGAGGGAGGAACTCAGACTGCTAGGGCTCCACTTATGGCCCACAGGATGGAGGGGACAGCATATAACACGGCTGAACCCAACACTCACGGCAGAGACCTTGAAGCAAAGACTGAGGGAAGAAGGCTGAAAACGGTGGTTAAATGGACAGGATAAATGAAAGGACAAAGAAAAACCATAATGATTTCACTAATATGTGGTATATGAACCAAAAACAACAAAAGAACAAGACAAACAAATGAGAAACAAAACTCATAGACACAGACAATAGTTTAGTGGTTACCAGAGGGTAAGGGGGTTGGGGGGTGGGAGATGAGGGTAAGGGGGGATCAAATATATGGTGATGGAAGGAAAACTGACTCTGGGTGGTGAACGCACAATGGGATTTATAGATGATATAATACAGAATTGCACACCTGAAATCTATGTAATTTTACTAACAATTGTCACGCCAATAAATTAAAAAAGAAAAAATTACGAATAGAATTACCGTGTGACCCAGCAATCCCTCTCCTGGGTACCTACCCAAAATATCTGAAAACATTTATCCATAAAGACATGTGTGCTCCGATGTTCATTGCAGCTTTCTTTACGGTGGTCAAGACATGAAAACAACCAAAATGTCCGTGGATAGATGAATGGATAAAGAAGTTGAGGTATATATACAGAATGAAATACTATTCGGCAGTAAGAAAAGATGAAATAGGACCATTTGTGACAACATGGATGGATCTTGAGTTTATAATGCTAAGCAAAATAAGTCAGACAGAAAAAGCAGAGAACCATATGATTTGACTGATAATGGTATATAAACCAAAAACAACAAAAGAACAAGACAAACAAATGAGAAACAACTCATAGACACAGGCAATAGTTTAGTGGTAACCAGAGGGTAAGTGGGGATGAGGGTAAAGGACTCAAATATATGGTGATGGAAGGAGAACTGACTCTTGGTGGTGAACACACAATTTGATTTATAGATGATGTAATACAGAACTGTACACCTGAAATCTGTAAGTTTACTAACAATTATCACCCCAATAAACTTTAATTTTTTAAAAAAAGAACTTTGACTCAAGTGTGTGTGTGTGTGTGTGTGTGTGTGTGTGTGTTTGGTCATGTGTTTTTCATGTGTGTGCATTTAAATGTTTGATATTCTTTTGTTTTTGCTTTATTCAATTAATTCATCCTCTTGCAACTGGTCAAGTGTATCTTCTTAATAGTGTGGTTCATGCTTACTTCTTCACCTAATACTCTTGGCACCTAATACTCCTATCTTCATTTCAGAACATTTGTATATGTCTTCTACCTGCTTTGTCTACTACTTTTGGGGAAAGTTCTTTGTGGGGAACTTGTGGATTTTTATATTCAGCCCTGAGTAAAGCATCTGAAAGTGCACTCTAATGAATATGTGGGTATACATTCCTGAAAGATAAACTCTTCAGATGCACTATGGCATAGCTTATGAAGGAGCTCTCCTCTAATACAGTTGATATGAATCAGGGTCTCATCCAAGCCTTCAGTAAAGTTTTTCATCCAATCTTCTTTCTTAGAATTGACATGTACTTCTATCAACACTGTACTTACAGTCTCAGTGACATGACTAAAACTCTTCAAGGGTAGTGAGCGATGGTATGTCCTTTTTTTTCTTTCATCTTTCCCTCTGTCTCTACCAAAAGCATCAGGAAAAATCCAAGATAAGATGCTTAATTCTTTGCAGCTCCCAATGCATAGAATTAAGTATAACAATTAAGTATAACTCAGTTTCTCAGACTTCAAAGGGTTAGAGAATTAAAATAGAAGATGGGGAAAGGGGTTAACACTGAATCCTTCTGGCAAATTTGCTGGAACATCAGCTCCTCCGGGACTACCTCTGGGCTTCTGGAGAGCTCACATGTTTGCCCTGAAGGTCCATGGGCCCCCTCTGACAGTGCTGATCAGTCTCTCCTTTGCTTCATGGGATGTTTTCTGGCTGCTCTAGAATTTGTTAATTTCACTTATGGATCACCACTGTTGTTGACCTGCTCTCTTTTATGAGTCCCTCAATTCTGCAGTTACTTTGGTTATTATGTGTTCTGAACTCCTTCAAAGTTTGCACAATACAAACGGGTGGAAATGGAAGAAAAAAGGTAGAAGAAGGGTTCTCCCTCCCCCAATATTAGACTGGCTTCTTTAAGTCCAAACAAAATGTCATTCTTTGTAGGTCTCTTATTGTGCCCCTGATGTGAAAATTATTTAATTTTATTTGATTTTTTTCAAATTTTTTTAATGAAATTACATCCCTCAAAGAAGAAAAATTGTAACACTTGTCACTGGTTTCCTCTGACTCAGGGTCAGAAAGAAATGTGGTGTCCACCCCAAGGCCAAGGCTCTCTGCTCGCCATCAACTGGGGGCCCTGGGCAAGAAAAGTGCATTGACTGCCCCCTCCTGGGTGTCCTAGTCACACAGCCAGCCATGGGCACTAGAACTCAAATCTGTCCACTCATTGCTCCTACTCTATGAGACCCTAAGGAAGTCAGTCTAGCATCTTGCTCAGCGAGGCCCAAGTGCCCTATAGTAGCTCTCTTCCAGACCTTTTGCTCTGTACAGCTTAGCCAGTTCTGCCAGAGATGAAAGTAAGCCCCCTCCAGCTACTCTGTAAAATTGCCAATTTAATCAGAAAAACCGAATTGGATCTAGTGGATGTCTCTGACTCAGCTGGTCCTAGGGAAATAGTGACTGTCAGCAAGAAATTCAGAGCAAGTCTGTAATATTCATTTCATGTTGCTTAAAAATGTGAAAAAGATCAAGTCTACCAGCTTCTGGTATTTTTGACAAACCAGATTGGTGTTGGATCATATTTGAACAGACAGCTGTGTCTGAGTGTGCCAAAGAAAGCCTTCCCAGTCAATCAAATAAGGTCAGCACAAATTCCCCAGACTAACTAAGAACTGGTATGTAGCCAATCTCATGAAAAACTACTGTCAAGTTATGTGCACTGTTGATTCTTTCATACACATATTGGTTCATTCACCCATCTTTCATTCACTAGTCATTCAATGATTATTTATAGAGCTTTAATCTGTGCTCATCTCTGTGCTAGGTGCTGGGCTACACACTGCCCTGCCCACCACAAAGCTGGAAGGCTAGTAGCTGGTTCTGACCAAGCTTGTTCTTTCTCATGCAATAGTCAGAACCTTTCCTAAAAAACCTACAGGATACAATCATTGCTAATAAAACAAGATTGTCAAATTATAATGTGATTTATAGATGATGTAATACAGAATTGTATACCTGAAATCTGTGTAACTTTATTAACAATTGTCATCCCAATAAACTTTAATTAAAAAAGATTTAAAAAAGTACTTCAGTTTTAACTGTATAATAAAGTGGCAGAATGAATGAAGCATGTATACTCTGCATTCAAAGTCCAGTAGAAGTTTCTGTCCAAGCCAGGAGTGGAGTTAAAGTTGCCTAATATCTAATCTAGTCCTTACTTCTTCCTATCGCAAAAAGGCACCTGTGTAACACATAAGATTCTTATAGCTAGAAAGAAATTAACTTAGATTGTGCCTAGAAATAAAACAAATAAATAAACAAAATAATAAAATTGCAATCCTATGAAAGGCAATACTTTGCTTTGTGGCTAAATCCTAGCCAAGAAACAAATAAAGGTGAACTATGTCTAAATTCTGAATTAACTGTCATGACAATACCTTCCTGACTTCTGTCCCCACTGGATACAAAAATATATGTTTCACGTATTGGTCATATATAGTAGTCAGTCAGTCAGAGCCTTCCCAACACTCACTGGCATATAATCTTAACAACTAATTGACTTTGCTTAGAATATATTAGATTTTAAACAACAAATTAGAAGGGAAGGTGAGAGATTTTAAGTTAAGCATGATGACAAAAGTGCAAGTTGATAATGTGGCAAGAAGAACTGCCAGTAGGCACACAGCTATTCTCAGTAGTTCACAATTTAATAATACTTGAAATTCATGTGCCTATACCGCATTGCTTGACTAATGAAATAAATGAAATCCAAGAGAAGTTAAATTTTAAGAAGATAATCAAGTATATGCTTTATTTTTATAGCTATCCATCCACAAATGATTTTAATAAAATCCACTTATGTGCAAATTTTCAAGTAATGCCTCATTTCTAAATAGTACCTTCTTCTAGAATGGCAGCTTATAAAGTTTGTTAAAGTTCTTAGAGGTATATTAAACCCCTTGATCCTTATAGCACTCCTGTGAGGCAAGTTGATAGGTATTCATTTGTTTTTTTCATTGTTTATTCATTATTTTCATTATGGTTTTTCTTTGTCCTTTCATTTATCCTGTCAATCAATGAGCATTTGTTGATTACATCCCTGTTCTGGGCCCTATGCTACCCTATGATCTTGTACTCGCCAAAATGGTAGCCACATGGAGCCATTGAAATTAAATAAAAATAAATAAAACTACACTTCCAAGTCTT
This sequence comes from Rhinolophus ferrumequinum, assembly GCF_004115265.2. Taxonomy (NCBI): domain Eukaryota; kingdom Metazoa; phylum Chordata; class Mammalia; order Chiroptera; family Rhinolophidae; genus Rhinolophus; species Rhinolophus ferrumequinum. The sequence continues at coordinate 38,129,516 of NC_046308.1, read as the reverse complement.
TATATGCTGGATATTGGGGCAAGGGAGATGAGGAGGGTAAGCATATCTGCTTGTCCTGGTCCAGAAGATTCTCAGGAAAGCAACTGCTGCACACCAACCAGTGGAAGAATACCCTACAGCTTCCCTTCTCTGTTAATGATTTTTTTGTTCTATATCCTTAGTGCATCCTATTCACCTACTTATATGTAGCCTGTTGATGCAATCATTTAGGCAGGTAACTGTTTCTCCTTTTTCTGAATGATTTCCAAGAACCTCACATTCATAATTGGTTACCTACTCTAGTGTCCTATTGATGGCTTGAAATGTGTCTTTATTATTGACAACTGAAAATGTTCCTATTGAATAATCTAATTCCCTTTCCCTTCTTTGCCTTCACCTCCATTTTTCACATGAGAGAGCCTCAAGACAATAAAACTCCCATTTCTCAAAGATGAACTGCATCATCTTTCACTTCCTGCTATGCTCATTGCTGATGCTGCCGCCGTAACAACAAGATCTGTCTCTTGAAGAATAGCCAATGTACCACCCTGGGGAATACTCATGTCTTTCTCTCCACCTGGAAATGAGACGTTGGAAAAGAATAGTCTTTGGGACCTCAGAGTTTTGTGAAAGTTTAAGTTCTTTTTAAGCAGAAAACAAAGAATCAAAATGCAGAAGAATCATTACCCAGATTTAATTAGATAGGTAGATAGATAGATAGATAGATGACAGATATATAAATAGATAGATACATAGATACATAGATACATAGATAAACTAGGATAGATAGAATCTAATAAGGATGCTGGAGGCTAACCTCAAGGACAGCATGAGGATTTAAAAAGATTAATGTTTGTGAAAGAAAATTTTTAAAAAGTAACAAAAATGTAAAGAGGTGATTCTGTAGGCCAACCAGAAGATACTTAAATAAACTATGAGAAAGGCAACATTAAGATATTTATATATATATATATAAATAAATATATATATATATATATATATTATTTTTATTCCTATTGTCATCATCAAAGTCTTATCAAACACTTTCACCAGATACTGAACATTGGGCAAACACTGAACCTTAGCCAAAAAATAAAATAAAGTGAAATAAAATAAAAAATAAATGTTTCTTTGTGAAGGCCAACACAATGAATGGATGAAGGAGAGCTACAGTTTAGTACAGTTTTCAATTAAAAAAAAAATTATTTTCAGGTAAGGACTTTTACGCCTGAATATTAAGTATTGATTGAACACTATGGCAGCACAGTCTGTGTTGAAAGAGACATAAGAGGCAACTGGGTCCTCACCTAGACAGAAAGAGGATGATTTGAGGCTCAAAACAAGACCTAGAACCCAAAGGCCCCCACCTGTCTTGCCTCACACACATAAAGGTGTTTGAAAACCATCAAACACAGGGCTTTTCCCTGCCCCCTGAATGAAAGTGAGCCCTGTGGGACCCGATAGCAGATGGGATCCACAGGGATATTCTGCACGGGATATACTCAGTCCACCAAACTAAAACCTACCTTCCTCTTTCCTGCTTCTCAACCACTGTATTCCAGAATGTAAGCCAGTTCCCTCCTGAACCAAGGTGATTTGCTAGCTGTCACAGGGAGGCCAGAACCTGCCTGGCTGGGATCTGACCTTAATATGCCTGGAACCACCAGCCTGGGAAGTACTGTCACTTTTTCATGAGCTCTATTGTAATACCCTCTTCCCAGATTGACCTCCTAAGAACATTGAGACCAGCCTGTGTTGTACTCAAATCTGCGTGCCCTCTTGATATTGTGATTTGACTACATTCCTACAACTGTGTTTATTCTTCTAGCCCTGCTCAACCCTTTCCCAGCCAGCTGATCACTGAGATTCTAGTAACTTCCCTATCGTAAGCAGATCCGAGATGCACATAATCAAACACATAAATGCTGTGGAGTCTTGTAGGCCAAAGTAAGACATTTGGATTTCATTCTAAGTATGATTGGAGAATTTTAAGCAAAAGAGTGATGTTGTCAGACAACAGCATGCCCGTCTGTCCCCTTGTGCCTACCCCTAAAAAGAAAGAAGAGTCCGTGAGACTATTCCTTTCAGGGACATTGCTTCACCTTTATGCTATTTCCTTGTTTGGCCCCCAAAGGATGGCTGGCTAGCCAGTGATGGGTAAGATTCCTCAAGAAAGGAACGACCTAAGACAGGCACAGTCATGTGGGGACCACCAGGAAAATTCACAGGGTTGATAGAGGTGGGCACAGCCCCCCACCTTCCCCCGTCTAAGGAGTGCTTCTGCCTCTGTGACTGTATTCCTTCCCACAACCTCCTTGGGAAGTGATTCTTGATGTGATAACATCAGATCTCCATTTCAGTAAGTTTTCTACATAAGGGTTTTTTCCCCTGGGGAGGTACAAACAATAATTAATACATCATGGGACTTTCGACAGGCAAGGGTGATTGGTTTGAACCAGTTTTCTAGTATGGTGTATGAGACTCATAGACCATAGAAAAACAATGCTACTTCCTTTTATGTGCATCAATAAAAGCCACAAGGTGGCCCGATTCGGGGCTCTCAGTCCCTTGACGCTGTGAGACCCTTAGCCCCTGTTTCAAACCTTTCTTTATTTCTGTTTCTTTCTTAACCCTCCATTGCCCCTTCTCGTTCTCTCACTGCCCATGTTGCGCTGGATGCGACAGAGTGACATGATTCACCATGTTATAAAACTGCAACTCTGGCCACAACATGAAGAATGGATATTGAAGTGGTAAGAGAAGATGGAAGGTAACAAGTCAGGAGGCAAACTAGTCCAGTACTCACCTAGTACTCATGTCATAGCCCAGTGAGAAATAGTGATGACTTGAACTAAGGTTATAGCAGTGAAGATAGAGAGAAATAAAAGGATTAAAGACATGTTTTGAAGGTAGAGTTGATTAACATTCTTATACAGAAAAAAAAAATGATGGCTGATACTCTTGTCCATATTAGGAGCACATCAACTTAAATTACAACACACAGAAAATATTTCAGTAAGATATAAATTAGAATTTCATGTTAATTTAGGACTAATTAGCACTGATACATTTATCCATATGTAGATGTTTTAATTTTTTAGGGGAACTCCTTTGGAATAAAACAGGTATCTAATTGCCTAAAGTAAATAAAAAAATTTTAACAATAATTTCTTCCTGGGAAATAGTGATGCTCTACTACAAAAAGTATTCCTTCCCTAAGTATAAGTTTCCCAGTTCAAATGATAGAAACAAAATAATTTCTAGAATAAAGATAGAATAAAATAATAGAAAACTAATGCATAGTAGTTCAATGCTGTAACTTTTCAGCAGGATTTTGCAATGGAATTAAGAGTACCATAAACAGGTTCTCGTGGGGTTGCAGGGACCGCTGGCTGCGTTTGGGGGGCTAGTGGTGAGGGTGATGATCCTGGGTCCACTAGGGCAGCCTGTCTAGGGCTGAAAAGCTCCCTTGCCTCTTCGGGATGGTGGGTGGTGCCAACGCCTATCTCAGTGAAAACCAAGGACAGAATGGCTGTGGATTTGCTGCCTGCACAGGTGACAAAAAAACAATGGAACAGAAACCAATAGAATGACATATGCTGCAAGAAAGAAAAACTGGGACATCATAGGATGGAGGCAGTGGGGCGCACTTTTTGAGTTCTCCTCCGAATCTTATCACAAACGGGACATATATAACCCATCAAAGGACTCTCTGCTCATCACGCAGAACAGCTAAGAGAATAGTGCAAGAATTACTTAAAGGTGGGCAAATTGGGCGAGCAGGGGAAGAGGGAAGGGAGCGGAATGGAGACACAGCCAGCATCTGCCGCGGTGGAATCGCAGCCGGCATCTGCAGCTGCAGAGATGCAGGGGATCCCAGGACAGAACAGAGAACACAAAAGCCAGGAGGTGTGCTCTTTCCCTGATCCCACAGCTGATCTCTCTCGCCGAGGGGTCAGCATATCCAGCATTTGAGGCAATAACCTCAGCTGATACCTCCAGTTGGGCCCTAAGCTGGACAAAGGACACAAACTCCATACCAGGGTCCCTCCCCCTGCTCTACCAATCCTACCCCTGCCGTTCCAGAGACTTAAACTGACCCCTGAACTGAGGAGTAGTGTCATATTACAGAGGAGCCTTAGTGCTCAGGCTCTGGGAAGACTGGCATGCAGCTCTGACCCAGGGAAGAGTGTGATTTTTGCTGGGCTAGGAGAGAAGAGACTCCTCCACCCCCAGCCACCACCTTTTCTGGCCTGCGGAATGAGTGTGACACGGCTGGGCTGGGAGAGAGAAGACCCTTCCATCCCCAGCCCCCACCATTTCTGGCCTGCCTAGGACAGGGAAATTACAACTGTGGAGGCACTCCCAGTGATCAGCAGTAAGCAGCAGATGCAGCTCCAGGCTTTCAGCAGCTCAGAAATCTCCCACCCGCCACATACACACACACACACACACACACACACACACACACACACACACACACACAAAGAAGTGCCCTAAGACTCAGGAGAACTGGACACAGGGCTGTTGGTGCTACTCTCAGTGCGCATATATGCAGGCAAGGGCAGAAACTGCACTGACTTTGTAGAAACTACCATCCACACCCCTCAGCCCCACGCATCTAAATTTGCAGTCCCAATGTCAGTCTGGGCACCAGGTGACTGGCTCTGCCTGCACAATACGCAGGGGACTCTTTGGTAGAGCAGAGGACAACATGGAGATTACAACCTGGTGGGCTTACGCCAAGACTGGAGCTGCTTTTTGCTTTGTTTTGTTTTGTCTTTCTATCTTTGATATCTTGGCCTGTGTTGAATGGGGATTGTTGATTGTTTATACATGTGAATGTATTTGGTTTTTTCTTTGATGTTGTTGTTGTGCGTGGTGATTTGCTTTGTTCTCAAATTGCCCTACCAGGGCCCAGCTTAAGAGGCACAAGATTCAACATACCCAGAGGCCAGCTCCAGACCAAACCAGAGTACTACCGGGTTTGACCTAGAAGTGACACACCCAGAGAGAATGCTCTACAGGAGCAAGAGCCCATAGAGGCCAAACTACATTTAACTGGTTAACCCTCAAGCAGCAGAACACCCTGCAGTGGGCTTAGCAAAGTCTCACAACTAGTCAGCCTAGGAGTTAACCCCACCTACTCACAAGCGAAAAGCAATTAAAGATCTTCTTGAACAGGACATTATACACAACACAAGAGTAACCTTTGAAGCACACGCAGAGGAGAAGAATGAAGTAGTGCAAGTCAAATATAAAGGACACATACTACATAAGATAACCCAGCAAGAACTAAGAACTCTAGGGGATCTACCTAATACATCAAAGCAAACACAGAGAGTCAGCCAGAATGGGGAAACAAACAAACATGTCCCAAATAAAAGAACAGAAGAAATCTCCACAACTGGAACCAAATGAAGCAGAGGTAACCAACCTTTCAGAGACAGAGTTCAGAACACTGGTGATAAGAATGTTTAAGGAGCTTAGAGATGACATAAAGAAGGATGTAGAAATCATAATGAACAACGAATTAGAACTAAAGAACACAATTACCGAAATAAAGAACTCACTCGAAAGAATTAACAGCAGGTTAGATGAAGCAGAGGATCGAATCAGCGACTTAGAAGACAAGTTAGCAGAGATCACCCAAACAGAAAAACAGAAAGAAAAAAGAACAAAAAACAAGGAAGATGATTTAAGAGACCTATGGGATAACATCAAGTACAACATCATGCACATCATAGGAATACCAGAAGGTGAAGAGAGGAAGCAAGGGATGGAGAATATATTTGAAGTAATAATGTCGAAAAACATCCCTAACCTGATGAAGGAAACCAACATACAAACCCAGGAAGTACAGAGAGTTCCAACCAGGATAAACCCAAACAGGTCCGCAGCAAGACACATTACAATTAAAATGGCAAAGGTTAAAGATAAAGAAAGAATCCTAAAAGCAGCAAGAGAAAGACAGAGGGTTACATACAAGGGAACTCCCATGAGACTATCAGATGACTTTTCTACAGAAACATTAAAGGCCAGGAGGGAGTGGCAGGAGATACTCAAAGTGATGGAAAACAAAGGCCTACAACCTAGATAGCTTTATCCAGCAAGGCTATCATTTAAAGTTGATGGAGAGATAAAGAGCTTCCCAGAAAATAATAAGCTAAAGGAATTTATTACCACCAAGCCAGCATTGCAAGAAATACTAAAAGGACTTCTGTAAATAGAAGAAAGATGAAAACAATCTAACTACAAATAAAAAAATGGCAATAACTATGTACCTATCAATAATCACTTTAAATGTAAACGGATTAAAAGCTCCAATCAAGAGACATAGGTTGGCTGAGTGCATAAGAAAGCAAGACCCTCACCTCAGATCAAAAGACACACAGGCTAAAAGTGAAGGATTGGAGTAAGATATATCATGCAAATGGAAATGAGAAAAAAACTGTGGTTGCAATACTTATATCTGAAAAAATAGACTTTAAAATGAAGAACATATTAAAAAACAAAGATGGACACTATATAATAATAAAGGGATCGATCCAACAAGAGGACATAACCCTAGTAAACATCTATGCACCCAACATAGGAGCACCTAAATATATAAAACAGATATGACTGACATAAAGACAGAGATCAACAATAACACTACCATAGTAGGGGACTTCAACACACCTCTGACAACAAAAGACAGGTCTTCCAGACAGAAAATCAATATGGAAACAATGGCCTCAAATGACACATTGGACCACTTGGATTTAATCGATATTTTCAGAGCATTTCACCCTAATGCTGCAGAATATACATTCTTCTCAAGCGCACATGGAACATTTTCCAAGATAGAGAATATGTTAGGCCACAAAAGAGGTCTTGATAAATTTAAGAAAGTTGAAATCATACCAATTGTCTTCTCTGACCGCAGTGCTATGAAATTAGAAATGAACTACAGGAAAAAAACTGGAAGACACACCAATTCATGGAGGGTGAAAAACATGCTACTAAATAATGAATGGGTCAACCAGGACATCAAGGAAGAAATCGAAAGATATCTCGGGACAAACGAAAATGAAAACGCGATGATCCAAAATCTATGGGATGACATGAAAGCAGTCCTAAGAGGGAAATTCACAGCATACCAGGCCTACCTAAAGAAACAAGAAAAATCACTAACCAACAGTTTATCTTCACACTTAAGGGACCTGGAAAAAGAACAGCAAAATAAGCCCAAAGGGAGTACAAGGTAGGAGATGATAAAGATCAGAGTGGAAATAAATGAAATAGAAACCAGAAAAACAATACAAAACATCAATGAATCCAAGAGCTGGTTCTTAGAGAAGTTAAACAAAATCAACAAACCTTTAGCCAGACTCATTCAACAAAAAGAGAGAGAGGACCCAAATTAATAAAATCAGAAATGAAAGAGGAGAGGTGAAAACAGACACCGCAGAAATACAAAAAAAATTAAGAAATTACTATGAGCAACTATATGCCAACAAATTTGACAATCTGGAAGAAATGGACAATTTTCTACAGGCATACAAACTTCCAAGGCTAACTCAAGAAGAAACAGAAAACCTGAATAGACTGATTACCACCAGGGAAATTGAATCAGTAATCAACAATCTCCCAACAAACAAAAGCCCTGGACGTGATGGCTTTAAAAGTGAATTTTACAAAACGTTCAAAAAAGAATTATCACCTATTCTCCTCAAGCTCTTCCAAAAAATCCAGAAGGAGGGAAGACTCCCAAACACTTTTTGTGAAGCCACTATCACCCTGACCCCAAAATCAGACAAAGACACCACAAAAAAAGAAAACTACAGGCCAATATCTCTAATGAACATAGATGCAAAAATTGTCAACCAAATATTAGCGAACAGAATTCAGCAATACATTAAAAAGATCATACACCATGATCAAGTGGGATTCATCCCTGGTATGCAAGGGTGGTTCAACATTTGCAAATCAATTAATGTGATACACCACATTAACAAAATGAAAAATAAAAATCACATGATCATATCAATAGATGCAGAAAAAGCATTTGATAAAATCCAACAGCCATTTATGATAAAAACCCTTAAGAAAGTGGGAATAGAGGGATCATATCTCAACATAATAAAGGCCATATATGACAAACCCACAGCTAACATCATACTCAATGGGGAAAAGCTAAAACCATTCCCCCTAAGATCAGGAACAAGGCAAGGTTGCCCACTATCTCCGCTTCTATTCAACATAGTGCTGGAAGTTCTAGCCACAGCAATCAGACAAGAAACAGAAATAAAAGGCATCCAAATTGGTAAGGAGGAAGTAAAATTATCATTATATGCAGATGATATGATACTATATATAGAGAACCCTAAAGACTCCACCAAGAAACTATTAGATCAGATAGATGAATTTAGTAAAGTAGCAGGATACAAAATTAATATTCAGAAATCAGTTGTATTTGTATATACCAATAATAAAACATCAGAAGGAGAAATTAAAAAAACAATCCCATTTACAATTGCTCCAAAGACTATAAAATACCTGGGAATAAATTTAACCAAATAAGTAAAAGATCTATACTCAGAAAATTATAAGACACTGAAGAAAGAAATGAAAGAAGATACAAATAGATGGAAACACATACCATGTTCATGGATAGGAAGAATTAATATAGTTAAAATATCCATACCGCCTAAGGCAATATGCATATTCAACGTAATTCCTATCAAACTACCAACGACTTTTTTCACAGAAATAGAACATATAATCCTAATATCTATATGGGACCATAAAAGACCCCGGATAGCCTCAGCAATCTTAGGAACTAAGAACAAAGTGGGAGGTATAACAATACCTGACATCAAATTATACTACAAGGCTACAATAATCAAAACAGCATGGCACTGGCATAAAAACAGACACATAGATCAATGGAACAGAATAGAGAGTCCAGAAATAAATCCATGCCTATATGGCCATTTAATCTACGACAATGGAAGTAAGAATGTACGGTGGGGTAAAGACAGTGTATTCAATAAATAGTGCTGGGAAACCTGGACAGACACATGCAGAAAAAATGAAGGTGGACCATCTCTTTACACCATATAAAAAAATAAATTCAAAATGGCTTAAAGACTTAAATGTAAGACCTGAAACCATAAAATTCCTAGAAGAAAATATAGGAAGAAACTTCACAGATATTACCTGGAGAAAGATTTTTACTGATATATCCCCTCACGCTAGGGAAGAGAAAAAATAAACATGTGGGATTACATCAAATTAAAAAGTTTTTTTCACAGCAAAGGAAACCATCAATAAAACAAACAGGGATCCTACTGAATAGGAAAAGATATTTGCCAATAATATATCTCATAAGGGGTGAATATCACAAATTTATAAAAAACTCACTCAACTCAACTCCAAAAAAAAACACAACCCAAATAAAAAATGGTCAGAGATCAAAATGGCTGCGTGTGGTGAGACTCTGTAAAGCTCCCCTGGAATTTACAACTAATCGAACAACAATAACTGCACAAAGGACTCCCTGCACAGCAGACAGGCAAGACGAAGAGGCCCACTACTGAATTCACCGAAACGTGGGAGAATCGCGTGAGCAGGGGAGGAAGGAAGGCAGAAGAGCAGAGATGGAGCTGCGCGGGCGGGCGCAGGACTCAGACCTAGCTCAGTGCTCCAAGCTCGCTGAATCCCGGAACTACCGCAGCTGTGGGAGAGGGAAGAACTGGGACTCCTAGGGCTCAGCTTATGGCCCACAGGGCTGAGAGGGCAGCATATAACACAGCTGAACCCAACTCTCACGGCAGAGACCTCAGAGCAAAGACTGACGGAAGAAGGCTGAAAACGGTGGTTTAAGCCTTCACTGCCAAGCAGAGAACAGTAGCCTTAGGCATTGAGACTAACTGCCCCCTCGCTACCCTCCCAGAGCTCGCCCTGCCCCCACCTGCCCGGTGCTAGCAGCAGAACAGTAGCAGTGTCAGATCAAAAGAACAGAATATTTGCCGTTCTGTGAACTGTGGACCGCAGACGCAGATTCACAGCCCAACTAGTTCCAGCAGAGGGGAGGGAGCTGTGGAAGCAGGACTGGCTGTGGTGGTGGTCGCCACCATTGCTCTGGGCCACCTCACACAACCCACTCCGCCCCTGGCCCCACTTATCTGGGCTAATACCTGCAAGAGTAAACAGAACTGCTGAAACATACAGGCTCTGAATCTGGAGCAGGAAGAGCTTTGGAACTTCAAAAGCTCTCCACATACCCACAAGGACACTGCGCCCTGTGACCCACGCAAACTATTAACAGAGGAGAAGCCTGTCTCACAGGGAATCCCCCCATTGTGTGAGAAGCTGGAATAGTGAAGAGAAAACATAACACTACCGTGTGAGAGAAATAAAAGACTGCAGTCGGAGAGAAAATAAAACATTCTACCAACAAGTACTTGAAAAAAAAAGAAAGACTTCTTCCTATCAACCTGTTGCAGAAGACACTCCTGTAGATGTCTAGGAAGAGAAATAATAAATCAGTAATTGCCATGAATAACCAAGGCAACAAGACTGCTCAGAAAGAAAGTGAAAAGTCTCCAGAAAAGGAACTTAAAGATATGGAAATATGTGACTTAAACGACAGAGAATTCAAGATTGCACTTAGGAAAAAACTCAACAAGATGCAAGAAAACACAGAAAGGCAGTTTAATGAACTCAGAAACACAATCAAAGAACAACAAGAGCATTTTCCGAAAGAGATTGAAATTTTAAAAAAGAACCAAATAGAATTTCTGGAGACTAAGAACTCAACAGAAGAAATTAAGAATGAAATAACCAGCTTAGGTAGTAGAGTTGACCAAATGTAGGAAAGAAGCAGTGACATCGAAGATAGAAACCTGGAAATTACACAGATGGAAGAAGAAAGAGACTTGAGACTTAAAAGAAATGAAAGAACTCGACAAGAACATTCTGACTCCATTAGAAAGAGCAATATAAGAGTAATGGGCAGAACAGAAGGAGAAAAAAAGAAAAGGGAACACAGAATATATTCAAACAAATTGTTGATGAGAACTTCCCAAACTTGTGGACAGAACTGGATCCTCGAATCCAAGAAGCAAATACAACACCTAATTACCTCAATCCCAGCAGGCCTTCTCCAAGGCACATTGTATTGAAGCTGTCTAAAATCAACGACAAAGAAAGAATCCTCAAGGCAGCCAAGGAAATGAAGACAGTCACCTACAAAGGAAAGCCCATTAGATTATCATCAGATTTTTCAGCAGAAACTCTACAAGCCAGGAGGGAGTGGAACCAAATATTCAAACTATTGAAAGAGAAAAATTATGAGCCAAGAATAATGTATCCAGAAAGATATCCTTTACATGTAAAGGAGGAAAAAAGACCTTTCCAGACATACAGAAGCTGAGGGAATTTTCTAGCACACGACCTGCACTACAATAAATACTAAAGGAGGCTATTCCACCACCATCAACAAGGACAATTTGTGGCAAACAAAACATAAAAAGGGGGAGAGTAGAGGCCTGAACTGGAATATGGGAATGGAGAAAGTAAGCGTGCTAAAGAAATGGAATACTCTAAATATCAAACTTTCTTTTACTTAAACTTAAGGGTAAACACTCAAGAAAAATCCAGAACTGAAATATATCCTGTAATAAAAGAAGAAACAGAGGGAAACATCATAGAATACCTTGATACAGAAATGATAGACAACAACGAAAAGGCAAAGAAACAATGGAGACACAGACTTACCAGAAAACTAAAGATAGAATGACAGGAAATCCTCACATATCAAAAATCATCTTAAATGTAAATGGACGGAACTCACCAATAAAAAGGCACAGAGTAGCAGATTGGATCAAAAAACTAAACCCAACCATATGCTGTCTCCAAAAGACACATCTCAGCTACAAGGACAAGCATAGACTCAAAGTGATAGGGTGGAAATTGACACTCCAAGCAAATGGTACCAAGAGAAAATCAGGTAGCCATAATGATATCAGATGAAACAGACTTCAGGGTGAAAAAGATAACAAGAGACAAAGATGGACATTTCATAATGGTAAAGGGGACTATACAACAAGAAGACATAACAGTCATCAATATTTATGTCCCCAATTAGGGTACAGCGAAATATACCAAGAAACTACTAACAGAAGTAAAAGGAGAAATTGACCAAAACACAATTGTACTAGGGAACCTAAATACATCACTGATAGCTATGGATAGATCATCCATAAAAGGAAAATAAATAACGAAATAGCAGCCCTAAATGATACATTAGATGAAATGGACATAATTGACATACATAGAGCACTTGATCCTAAAACATCAGACTATACATTATTTTCTAGTGTACATGGAACATTCTCAAGGATAGACCATATATTGGGATAAAATAAGCCTCAGCAAATTAAAGAAGATTCAAATGATACCAAGCATATTCTCTGATCAGAAGGCTTTGAAATTGGATATCAACTGCAAAAAGAAAGCAGGAAAAAACACAAATACATAGAAATTAAACAACATACTTTTAAAGAACAACTGGGTCAAAGAAGAAATTAGAGGACAGATCAAAATATACATAGAAAAAAATGACAATGAAAATACATCCTACCAAAATTTTTGGGATGCAGCAAAAGCAGTTTTAAGAGGGAAAGTTATATCATTACTGGCCTATCTCAAGAGAGAGGAAAAATCCCAAATAAATAACCTCATGTTACACCTCAAAGAACTAGAAAAAGAACAAGTGAAACCCAAGGTCAGTAGAAGAAAGGAAATAACAAAAATCAGAGCAGAACTAAATGAAATGGAGAACAAAATGAGAATAGAAAAAAATAATGTGACAAAGAGCTGGTGTTTTGAAAACATTAACAAAATCCACAAACTCTTGCCTAAATACACTAAAATAAAAAGAGAGAAGACACTAATACACAAAATCAGAAATGAAAAAGGGGAATTTATCACGGACACCACAGAAATACAAAGGATCATCCAAAAATACTATGAAGGACTACATGCCACCAAATTCAATAACCTAGAAGAAATGGACAAGTTCTTAGAAACATATAGCCTTCCAAGGCTGAACCATGAAGAACTGGGAAATCTAAACAGACTGATCACCAGTTACGAAATTGAATCAGTCATCCAAAACCTTCCCAAAAGCAAAAGTCCAGGAAAAGTTGGCTTCATTAGTGAATTGTACGAAACCTTCAAAGAGGATCTAATACCAATCCTGCTCAAACTCTTCCAAAAAATTGAAGAAGAGACAGTACTCCCTAACTCATTTTATGAGGCCAACATTACCCTGATACGAAAGCCTGGTAAGGACAACACACACACACACACAAAAACTACAGACCAGTATCTCTAATTAATACAGATGCAAAAATCCTAAACAAAATTCTAGCAACTCTAATACAACAATGCATTGAAAAGATCATTCATCATGACCAACTCGGGTTCATCCCCGGGGCACAAGGTTCAACATCTGCAAATCCATCAATGTGATACATCACATAAACAAAATAAAGGACAAAAATCATATGATTATATCAATTCATGCAGAAAATCATTTGACAAGATACAACATCCATTTATGATTAAAACACTTAATAAAATAGGTATAGAAGGAAAATGCCTTAACATAATAAAGGCCATATATGACAAGCCCTCAGCTAATCTCGTAATTAATGGTGAAAAACTGAAGCCCTTTGCTCTATGTTCAGGAACACGACAGGGCTGTCCCCTATCACCTCTGCTTTTCAACATAGTGTTAGAAGTCCTTGCCAGAGCAATCAGGAAAGAGAAAGAATTGAAAGGCATCCACATTGAGAATGAAGAAGTTAAATTGTCACTCTTTGCACATGACATGATTCTATATATAGAAAACCTTAAACACTCCACCAAAAAGCTATTAGAAACAAACAACAAATACAATAAAGTTTCTGGCTACAAAGTCAACGTACATAAGTCCATTGCATTCCTACATACTAACAATGAAATATGAGAAATAGAAATACAAAAAACAATTCCTTTTGCAATTGCAGCAAAAAGAATAAAATACCTAGGAATAAACTTAACCAAGGATGTGAAGGGCCTATATGCTGAAAACTATAAGACATTTCTGAAAGAAATTGAAGAAGACACAAAGAAATGGAAAGACATTCCATGCTCATGGATTGGAAAAATCAACATAGTTAAAATGACCGTATTACCCAAAGCAATATACAGATTTAATGGAATCCCCAAATCCCCATCAAAATCCCAATGGCATTTGTTAAAGAAATAGAACAAAAAATTATCAGATTTGTTTGGAACCACAAAAGACCCCGAATAGCCAAAGCAATTTTAAGAAAAAAGAACAATACTGGAGCTATCACACTCCCTGACTTTAGCTTTTGATTATTGATTAGCTACAATAATCAAAACAGCATAGTATTGGCAGAAAAACAGACACACAGACCAATGGAATAGAATTGAGAACCAAAAATAAAACCCCATAAATATGGACAGAAAATTTTTGACAAAGAAGCTAAAAACTCACAATGGAGGAAAGACAGCCTCTTCAATAAATGGTGCTGGGACAATTGGATAGCCACTTGCAAAAGAATGAAACTGTACTGCTCTCTGTCACCATGTACCAAAATTAATTCAAAATGGATCAAAGACTTAAGCATAAGACCTGTAACAATAAACTGCATGGAAGAAAACATAGGTACTATACTTATGGACCTTGGGTTCAAAGAGCATTTTTTGAATTTGACTCCAAAGGCAATGGAAGTAAAAGCTAAAATAAATGAATGGGACTATATGAAACTTAAAAGCTTCTGCACAGCAAAAGAAACCATAGACAAAATAAAGTGGCAACCAACTGAATGGGAGAAGATTTTTGCAAACAGTGTCTCTGATAAGGGGCTAATATCCAAAATATAAAACGAACTCATGAAACTCAACAACAAGAAAACAAACAACCCAATTGAAAAACGGGAGACGACCTGAAGAGACATTTCTCCAAAGAGGACATACAAATGGAAAATAGACTTATGAAAAAATGCTCAACATCACTAATCATCAGAGAAATGAAAATAAAAACCACAGTGAGATATCACCTCACTCCAGTCAGAATGTCTGTCATCAACAAGACAAATAGTAGCAAGTGTTGTAGAGGCTGTGGAGAAAAAGGAACCCTCATACGCTGTTGGTGGGAATGCAAATTGGTGCAACAGTTATGGAAGGCAGTGTGGAGGTTCCTCAAAAAATTACGAATTGAATTACCGTATGACCCAGCAATCCTTCTCCTGGGTATCTACCCAAAAAACCTGAAAAGATTTATACATAAAGACACGTGTGCTCCAATGTTCATTCCAACTTTATTTACGGTGGCCAAGACATGGAAACAACCAAAATGTCTTTGATAGAATAATGGATAAAGACGTTGTGGTATATATACACAATGGAATCCTATTCGGTGATAAGAAAAGATGATATAGGAATATTTGTGACAACATGGATGGATCCTGAGAGTATACTCCTAAGCAAAATAAGTCAGACAGAAAAAGCAGAGAACCATATGATTTCACTGATATGTATTATATAAACCAAAAACAACCAAAGAACAAGACAAACAAATGAGAAACAAAAACTCATAGACACAGACAATAGTTTAGTGGTTACCAGACGGTAAAGGGTGTGGGGGGTTGGAGATGAGGGTAAGGGGGATCAAATATATGGTGATGGAAGGAGAACTGACTCTGGGTGGTGAACACACAATAGGATTTGTAGATGATGTAATACAGAATTGTACACCTGAAATCTATGTAATTTTACTAACTATTGTCACCCCAATAAATTTAAAAAAAAAAGGTTTGGATTAACTAGGCTACTAGAGTGCTTTCCCCAGATGTAGGTGTCTTGAAAGATTCAGGTGCAGATATGTTAAGACTTTGATCCCTGCTTAGAGAATATTTATATGAATACATGTACTTAATTTTCCAAGAGTGATATTAAGCATACTACATCATTCTGCTGCTGATTCCCTCTTAAACGTATCGTGAACATTTTTCAAAGCTAAGAATATAATTCACTCATATTTTTCGACAGCTATGTAATACTCAATGTACTAGTATATGTTTTATTTATTTCTCTAGTGATGGAAATTTTTATTTTCCTCCTCATTTATTAGAAACCAATATGGAAATAAATTATATATATAAATATATATTTACATCAATGTATGTATGTAAATATATGAAAAAGATACAAAAATTAAATAAATAAATTAAATGTGCAAACAGAATTCATTAAAAAACACCAT
Source organism: Rhinolophus ferrumequinum (assembly GCF_004115265.2). Classification (NCBI taxonomy): domain Eukaryota; kingdom Metazoa; phylum Chordata; class Mammalia; order Chiroptera; family Rhinolophidae; genus Rhinolophus; species Rhinolophus ferrumequinum. Next base: position 38,113,207 of record NC_046308.1, on the reverse strand, counting down.
TCTCACACATGAGGGCCCCGACTACTACAGATTAAGTTCATAAGAAATTGAATCCTTAACCAATAACACTTTCACTTTTATTAACAGTGTTGACACAAACGAAGTGATTCAAAACTTTGGTGGCCAAGACTTTCCCTGAAAGTCATTTTTTACATGTAAAGGAATAAAGAGCTTATGATTCATTGCAGGTGTTCTCTCTCCTTCCCCTTGGGTGTTATGTATAGGTCATGTGTCTGTGTGTATGTGTTTCCCTTCTACAATCTGCGGATTACACCTAACATAATAATCTTGTACACCTCTCTCGTTTTTCCAGTTAATCGATAGTATTTTTAAAGCAACAAATGGGGCTATTTGCAATAGTAATTCCTTTAAGTGCATATGTTTCAAACATGAGACTATTAAAGTAGCTATCTATGAAAGCAGTCTCTTCTGAGGTGCCTCTTCATTCTGAAAGGGCCTCCCTCATCTAGCTCAATAGCATCTCTTGGCTACCTAAGAAAAAGCAAGCTCAGAAGGCAAAAAGAAAACCTACCTATTTTCCAGATCAAAGTAAGCTCTGCTCCATTGCCATGGCTCCAGACATCTCTTTCTTCTTTCCACTGACCAGACAAGAATTTTCTTGGCGCCCTGCTTCATTCTTTTTTTTTTTTTTTTTTTTGGCCTGACTTTGTTTTCTTGTTGGGAAAAGTGGTCATTAAAGTATTAGTTTAGGTTGATTGGTTCTTCAACAACAGAAAAGGCTTCTGAAGCTTTGTTATCTCTGATATGATCTCAAAACAGTAGCCTGATTATTATACAATAAGGAATATTATTATAACTTGAGGCAACAGGTTTCCTTTTTAAACCATGCAAGGTGGTGGGTGTATGATTACACACATAAATCACTGGTCTTTTCATAAGTGATTTCAGGAACTGAGTGTCTGGCTACCGCCTTGGACATTGTGTGAGGATTCACCTCCCTGCCCTGGCCACTGAGCCCTCCTCCCATAGATCTGAATTGCCTCCAAGTCGGTGAGGCAACTGAGGCCTTGCCTCCATTTATACCAACCAGTGGGACATTCAGTAGGAAGAATGAGGAGAGGGAGAGTGATGGCTTTGATGTTTCCAGGGGCAGGAAGTTTCTTGGGTGATTCTTCCAGGGCCACTTGGCAGCAGATAGAGAGTGTGACAGCTGGTGGGAAGGCCAGCGGCTAGCATGTGACTACTTAACCATAGCATGAAACTGCACAGCCTTTGCAAACAGAGAGATTTGTTTCTATAATCTGTTTGTGTGTGTGTGGGTAGGGGGGCAGGGGTGAAGTAGGAATGTGGCAGAAAGATCAGAGGACCTGGCCCATACCACCTGGGAGAAGACTATTCAAAATTATCAAACAATATGTGGACGCTTTCATTACTTTTTAAGACTAATTAACCCAAATTTTCAAGTCCAATCTAATAATAACATATGACTGCCAATACCCAAGAGGTAGGATGCATGGTGGTTGGTCACATGGACCCTGAATCTAGACCTCCAGCCTCTCTTTATTCATCTGTTAAAATACAGTTTGTAACAGGTTTACCATGAGCATTAATAATAATAGTGTTTACTGCATACTCATTATGTGCCAACATAGTGCTTAACATTAGATGTGTATGATCTTATTTCTTACTCACCAACTCTATAAAATGTTTACTATTAAATACCCCTCTTTTTTATAAGGAAATGGCATAGAGAGTTGAAGTAAGTTATCCAGAGTCATATAGCTGGTAATTGGAGCCAGGATTCAAATCCAATTAGTCCAAACTCTAGAGCACTATTGGCCAATACTTACAAATTAAACAAAATAATATATAAAGTATTAATTCTGGTATCAGAAACCCAGCAATATTACCTATTATTCATTTAACATTGCCAACATTATTATTAAACACCCTCTATCGCTTTGTCAAAATGAAGAAAAGTATGTGACAGTGCTTCAATAAGTGAAAGGGCTTTATGAAAGCAAACACATAACAAAAATTATGATAACTGCAGCTGGCACACAGAAAAATTAACAATGTTTCTTGTTCTGAAACATCCATGGAGATAATCACACTGACAGGACTCACTGGAGGAAACTGGGCATATGAATGGGTGCTCATTTTTAAAGGGAGCTCAGTCATGGCCTAAGGTCTAGAGACACTGGTACCATCTCTGCCTTGGCTAGGGGTGGAGATGTAGATGGATGCTTCAAAGTTACCCAGATAGAAGGAGGAAATAGAGCTCATAGATACAATCCACTTATCCAACTAAAGAATACCTAACCACACACTCATCACCATTCATACTCAGAAAATATAAACACAGAGGGACTAAATCTTTCTACACTCTTATCTAAAGACCCCAAGGAATCAAATGCTACTGCCACCTGCAATTTCTTAGGGAAATTCAGAAAACTTATTAAAACAAACAAACAAACAAACAAATTCTTTTATTTATTTATTGAACATCTTCCACTCGTCAAGTACTACTAGGCACAAAGAATATAACAGGGGTTGACCAGGTCCCTGACCTGTAGCAGGAGTAAGTAGGCTGCCACACTGAAGACCAGTGTGCTACATCATCTAAGGAAGTGTAAAAAGTGTTCTGGGAGAAATTGTGAGGCCAAGGGTGACCCAGTCTGACTTGAAGGTAGAAGGAGTTGAAGCAGGTTGGGGGTGAGATCCTATAAGTTTTCAGAGGAGTTGCCAGTTAAAAATGAGGGTGAGGGATCATGTCCCCGAGGACCTTCTAATTAAATTTGGTTCCGTCAAATCTTCTTGCCTGTTGTGTATCAGTAAGAATTGTTTGAATACAGCTCTGTATCAGACACTGTGAGGACACATAAAATAAGTAAAAGTTAGGATTCTCCACTCTCCAGACACCTAAAATGTAACAGTGAACAAAAAGAAGCATAAGAAAAATAATTAGATAACCTAAATGAATGTGTGGCAATATAATTCCAACTTTGGCTTCATAGTTCTACAAAACTTTATAACTTTTCAAACTCCACACAGGAAGAGAGTGAATATTCAGCATGGAGCTAAATTCGTCATGGTTGTGGACTATTAGAAGGAAGCTGGGGAACACTCTGAAATGTGTCAGTCAATTGGCAGTTATGGAACACCTACTAAGAGCACAGTATTTAAGAACCATCACTCTGGAGTCAGACCAGCTCCACCACAAGCTGTTTGAACTTGGGCAAGCCACCTAATCTCTCAGGGATGATGCTGTCCTCATCTGCAAAATGGAGGTGATAATGACACTAATTTTTAGGGTTATTGTGAAGATTAAATGAGATAAAGCAAGAAAAGTGCTTAGACCAAAATCTGCTAATAGTAAGCTCTCAATAATAATAATGGACTTATTTAATGTTTATTATTTATAACTATTTACCTTTTAAATATTAAGTAATTAATATTACGAGCTGGGTGCAATTGTGGATGCAAATACAGCTATTTAACACTTTCAGATTTTTACCATGTGCCAGTCACTGTTCTAGGTACTCACTTGAACCTCATAACAACACTATAAGAAAGCCATTATTACCGCTGGTTTACAGGTAAGGAAACTTGAGCACAGGGAGGCTAAGTAATTTAATCAAGGTCACACAGCATAGCCAGGATTTAAACCCAGAAGGTATGGCTCAGACTGCACTCCCAGACACTCTGCAGTTTACTCAACATAGTATTGGAATCCCAGCCACATCAATCAGACAAGGAAAACAAAAAGTCATCCAAGTTGAAAAGGAAGAAGTAAAACTGTCATTATTTGCAGATGACATGATAGTATATATAGGGAACTATAAAAATTCCACTGAAAAACTATTATATGAATAAATAAAGTCAGTCAAGTAGTAGAATAGAAAATTAATATTCAGAAAATAGTTGGGGAGTGACATCATCAAAATGGCTGTGTGAGGTGAGCCTATGAAATCTCCCCTAGAATTTACAACAAATTGAATCACTATAACTCCAAAAAGGACTCTCTGCCCAGCAGTCAGGCAAGACTAAGAGGCAAACTGCTGATATCACCTAAAGGTAGGCAAATAGCCCAAATGGGGAGGAAGGAAGGGAGAAGTGCAGAGAGGGGCCACGTGGGTACAAGAAGTAGACCCAGCTCAGTTCTCCGAGCTTGCTGCATCCCAGAACTACCACAGTTATGGGAGAGGGAAGAACTCGAACTGCTATGGCTCCGCTTATGGCTTATAGGGCTAAGAGGACAGATAACATGCCTGAACACAAAGCTCATGGCAGATACCTCATAGCAAAGACTGAGGGAAGAAAGCTGAAAATGGTGGTTTAAGCCCTCACTGCCGAGCAGAAAACAGAAGCTTTAGGCACTGAGACTACCACATCAAACAGACAAGGAAACCAAAAAGTCATCCAAGTTGAAAAGGAAACCCCTCCCTACACTTCCAGAGCACATCCCGCCCCCACCTGCCCAGTGCTGGAAGCAGAACAGTAGCAATGTCAGATCAAAATAACAGAATATTTGTAGTTCTGAGAACTGTGGTCCACAGACACAGACCCTCAACTCAACTAGTTCCGGCAAAGTGGAGGGAGCCGTGGAAGCAAGACTGGCTGTCTTGCCAAAGGGGAGGGAGCTGTGGTGGTCGCCCCCATTGCTCTGGCCACCTCTAACAACCCACACTGCCCCTGTCCTGACATATCTGGGCAGATGCCTGCAGGAGTAAACAGAGCCACTGAAACACACGGGCTCTGAATCTGGTGCAGGAAGAGCTTTGGAACTTCAGAAGCTCTCCACATCCCCCCACGGAACCCATACCCTATAACCCAGGCAAATTGTTTACAGAGGGGAAGCCTGCATTCTAGGGAATCCCCCCATTCACCGAGAAGCTGGAATAGTGCAAAGAAAATGTAACACTACAGGGTGAGAGAGAATAAAAGCCTGCAGTTGGAGAGAAAATAAAACTTTCTCCCAACACGTACCGGAAAACGAAAGAAAGGCCACATTTTATCAACCTGTTGCAGAACCCACTCCTGTAGATGTCTAGGAAGAAAAATAATAAATCACTAATTGCCATGAATAACCAATGCAACAAGACAGCCCACAAAGAAAAGAACTCTCCAGAAACTGAACTTAAAGATATGGAAATATGTGACTTAAATGACAGAGAATTCAAGATTGCAGTTCTAAAAAGCACTCAATGAAATGCAGGAAAACACAGAAAGGCAGTTTAATGAACTCAGAAACACTATCAAAGAACAATATGAACATTTTACTAAAGAGATTGAAATTTAAAAAAAAAAAAAACAACAACCAAATAGAATTTCTACAGATAAAGAACTCAATAAAAGAGGCGAGACGTCATCAAAATAGCGGCGTGAGGTGAGCCTCTGGAAATCTCCCCTGGAATTTACAACAAATTCAACAGCTATAATTCCACCAAGGACTCCTTGCACAGAAGATAGGCAATACGAAGAGTCTCACTACTGAATTCACCTAAAGGTGGGCAAATTGAGTGAGCAGGGGAGGAGAGAAGGGAGAAGTGAGGAGAAGAAGCCACGCAGGCACAGGATGCAGACCTAGCTCAGTGCTCTGAGCTCACTGCATCCCAGAACTACAGCAGCTGTGGGAGAGGGAGGAACTCGGATTGCTAGGGCTCCATTTATGGCCCACAGGGCTCAGGGGACAGCATATAACACAGCTGAACCCAACGCTTACAGCACAGACGTTGGAGCAAAGACTGAGGGAAGATGGCTGAAAACCTTGGTTTAAGCCCTCACTGCCACAGAGACATAAGCCTTAGGCATTGAGACTAGCCACCCGCTTCCTACCCTACCAGACATCGCCCTGCCCCCACCTGCCCAGGTTAGAACCTGAACAGTAGCAGTGTCAGATCTAAAGAACAGAATATTTGCAGTTCTGGAACTGTGGTCCACAGACACCGATTCACAGCCCAACTAGTTCAGCAAAGGGGAGGGAGCTGTGGAAGCAGGACTGGCTGTGATGGTGGTCGCCGACATTGCTGTGGGCCACCTCTCACAACTCACCCTGCACCTGTTCCCACCTATCTGGGCAGATACCTTCAGGAGAAAACAAAGCTGCTGAAACACACAGGCTCTGAATCTGGTGCAGGAAGAGCTTTGGAACTTAAAAACCTCTCCTCATGCCCACAGGGATATGATACCCTATGACCCAGGAGAACTGCTAACAGAGAAGAAGCTCGCCTTCCAGGGAATTCCCCATTGTGTGTGAGGCTGGAATAGTGCAGAGAAAACATAAAACTACAGTGTGAGAGAGAAAAAGAGGCTGCAGTTGGAAAGAAAATAAAACATTCTACAAACACGTACTGGAAAACAAAAGAAAGACCTCTTCCTATCAACCTGTTGCAGAACTCAGTACTGTACATGTCCAGGAAGAGAAACAATAAACTATTAATTGCCATGAATACCCAAAGCAACGACAGCTCAGAAAGAAAGTGAAAAGCCTCAAGAAAAGGAACTTAAAGATATGGAAATATGTGACTTAAATGACAGAGAATTCAAGATTGCAGTTCTGAAAAAACTCAACAAGATGCAAGAAAACACAGAAAGGCAGTTTAATGAACTCAGAAACACAATCAAAGAACAACATCAATGTTTTACCAAAGAGATTGAAATTTAAAAAAAGAACCAAATAGAATTTCTGGAGATTAAGAACTCAATAGAAGTAATTAAGAATGAAACAGCCAGTTTAGGTAGTAGGGTTGACCAGATGGAGGAAAGAATCAGTGACATCGAAGATAGAAACCTGGAAATGACACGGATAGAAGAAGAAAGAGACTGGAGACTTAAAAACAATGAAAGAACTCTACAAGAATTTTCTGACTCCATCAGAAAGAGCAAAATAAGAACAATGGACATACCAAAGGAGAAGAAAGAGAGAAGGGAACAGAGAGTATATTCAAACAAAGAGTTGATGAGAACTTCCCAAACTTGTGGAAAGAACTGGATACTCAAATCCAAGAAGCCAATAGAAAACCTAATTACCTCAACCCCAAAAAGCTTTCTCCAAGGCACATTGTATTGAAGCTGTCAAAAATCAATGACAAAGAAAGAATTCTCAAGGCAGGCAGGGAAAAGAAGATGGTAACCTATGAAGAAAAGCCCATTAGATTATCATCAGATTTCTCAGCAGAAATTTTACAAGACAGGAGGGAGTGGAACCAAATATTAAAAGTATAGAAAGAGAGAAATTATGAGCCAAGAATAATATACCCAGCAAAGATATCCTTTAGATATGAAGGAGGAATAAAGACCTTTCCAAACATACAGAAGCGGAGGGAATTTTCTAATACACGACTTGCACCACAAGAAATGCTAGAGGAGGATATTCGCCTACAATTATCAGGGACAACTGTGGCAACCAAAACATAAACAGGGGGAGAGTAAAGGCCTGAACTGGAGTATGGGAATGGAGAAAGTAGGCATGCAGAAAAAAATGGAATACTCTAAATATCAAACTTTCTTTTACATAAACTTAATGATAACTCCTCAAAAAAAAAAAAAAAAGAAAGTCCAGAAGTGAAATATATAATGTAATAAAAGAAGAAACAAAGGGAAAAATCATAGAATACCACCACACAGAAATAAGAGACAACAACAAAAAGGCAAAGAAATAATGGAGACACAGTCTTACCAGGAAAGTAACATAGAATGGTAGGAAATCCTCACATATCAAAAATCACCCTAAATGTAAATGGACTACACTCACCAATGAAAAGGCACAGAGTAGCAGATTGGATCAAAAAAATTAAACCCAACCATATGCTGTCTCCAAGAGACACATCTCAGCTACAAGGACAAACATAGAATCAAAGTGAAAGGGTGGAAATTGACACTCCAAGCAAATGGTATCCAGAGAAAATCAGGGCTAGCTATACTGATATCAGATGAAACAGACTTCAGGATGAAAAAGATGGACATTTCATAATGGTACAGGGGACTATACAACAAGAAGACATAATAGTCATCAATATATATGACCCCAATCAGGGAACACTGAAATATACCAGCAACTACTAACAGAACTAAAGGGAGAAATTCACAAAAAGACAATTATACTAGGGGATCTAAATACGTCATTGACAGCTATGGATAGATCATCCTAATAGAAAATAAATAATGAAATAGCAGCCCTAAATGACACATTAGATGAAATGGACATAATTGACATTTATAGAGAACTTCATCCTAAAACATCAGACCGTACACTTTTTTTCTAGTGTACATGGAACATTCTCAAGTATAGACCATATAACTAATGGTCTTAGACATAAAACTTACCTGAGAAAATTTAAGAAGACTGAAAACATACTAAGCATATTCTCTGATCACAACGCTTTGAAATTGGATATCAACTGCAAAAAGAAAGCAGGAAAAAAACACAAATACGTGGAGATTAAACAACATAATTTTAAAGAGCGACCGGGTCAAAGAAGAAATTAGAGGAGAGATCAAAAGATACATAGAAACAAATGACAATGATAATACAACCTACCAAAATTTTGGGGATGTAGCAAAAGCAGTTTTAAGAAGGAAATTTATATCTCTACAGCCTATTTTAAGAAAAAAGAAAAATCGCAAATAAATAACCTCACGTTATACCTTAAAGAACTAGAAAAAGAAGAATAAATGAAACCTAACGTCAGCAATAGAAAGGAAACAATAAAAATCAGAGCAGAACTAAATGAAATAGAGAACAAAAAAACAATAGAAAAAATTAATGTGACAAAGAGCTGGTTCTTTGAAAAGATTAAAAATTTGACACAACCTTGTCTAGGCTCACTAAGACAAAAAGAGAGAAGACACTAATAAACAAAATTAGAAATGAAAAAGGTGAAGTTATCACGGATGCCACAGAAATACAAAGGATCATCCAAGAATATTATGAAGGACTATATGCCATCAAATTCAATAACCTAGAAGAAATGGACAAGTTCTTAGAAACATATAGCCTTCCAAGGCTGAACCATGAAGAACTGGGAAATCTAAACAGACCGATCACCAGTTACGAAATTGAATCAGTCATCCAAAATTTTCCCAAACGCAAAAGTCCGGGACCAGATGGCTTCACCAGTGAATTGTACCAAACCTTAAAAGAGGACCGAAGGCCAATACTCCTCAAACTCTTCCAAAAAATTGAAGAAGAGACAGTACTCCCTAACTCATTTTATGACGCCAACATTACCCTGATACCAAAACCTGGTAAGGACAACACAAAAAAGAGAACTACAGACAAATATCTCTGATGAATACAGATGCAAAAATCCTAAACAAAATTCTAGCAAATCGAATGCAACAATGAATTAAAAAGATTATTCATTTTGGTTGTTTACATGTCTTGGCCACCCTAAACAAAGCTGCAATGAACATTGGAACAATAGTTTAGTGGTTACCAGAGGGTAACGGGGGTGGGGGGTGAGAGATGAGGGTAAAGAGGATCAAATATATGGTGATGGAAGGAGAACTGACTCTGGGTGGTGAACACACAATGGGATTTATAGATGATATAATACAGAATTATACACCTGTAATCTATGTAATTTTACTAACAATTGTCACCCCAATAAATTAAAAAAAAAGGAAAAGAAAAAAAATTTAAAAAAATAAATGTGGGATGAATGTGGGGAAAAAAAAAAGATTATTCATCATGACCAAGTGGGGTTCATCCTAGGGGCACAAGGATGGTTCAACATTTGCAAATCCATCAATATGATACATCACATAAACAAAGAAAAGGACAAAAATCATATGATTATATCAATTGATACAGAAAAAGCATTTGACAAGAAACAACATCCATTTATGTTTAAAGCACTTAATAACATAGGTATGGAAGGAAAATACCTTAACATAATAAAGGCCATGTATGACAAACTCTTGGTTAATCTCATAATTAACGGTCGAAATATGAAGCCCTTTGATCTACATTCAGGAACATGACAGGGACTCCTCTGCTTTTCACCTCTGCTTTCATCTATCGCCTCTGCTTTTCCACATAGTGTTGGAAGTCCTTGCCAGAGCAATCAGGCAAGAGAAAGAAATAAACGGCACCCAAATTGGGAATGAAGAAGTTAAATTATCACTCTTTGCAGATGACATGATGCTATATATAGAAAACCCTGAAGACTGCACCAAAAAGCTATTAGAAACAATCAATGAATACAGTAAAGTTGTCAGTTACAAAATCAACGTACAAAAGTCCACTGCATTCCTATATACTAAAAATGAAATCTCAGAAAAAGAAAAAAATAATTCCTTTTGCAATTGCAGCAAGAAGAATAAAATACCTGGGAATAAACTTAACCAAGAATGTAAAAGACCTATATGCTGAAAACTATAAGACGTTTTAAAAAGAAATTGAAGAACACACAAAGAAATGGAAAAACTTTCCATGCTCATGGATTGGAAGAATCAACATAGTTAAAATGGCTATATTACCCAAGGCAACATACAGATTTAATGGAATCCCCATCAAAATCCCAATGGCGTTTTTCAAAGAAATAGAGCAAAAAATCATTAGATTTGTTTGGAACAAGAAAAGACCCCGAATAGCCAAAGCAATCTTAACAAAAAGGAACAATGCTGGAGGTATCACACTCCCTGACTTTAGCTTGTACTGCTAAATACGGTATTTACAGTGATACGGCAACAATAACCAAAACAGCATGGTTTTGGCAGAAAAACAGACACGTAGACCAATGGAATAGAACTGAGATCTTAGAAATTAAACCACATAAATATGGACAGATAATTTTTGACAAAGAAGCTAAAAACATACAACGAAGAAAAGACAGCCTCTTCAATAAATGGTGCTGGTAGAATTGGAAAGCCACGTGCAAAAGAATGAAACTGGACTGCTATCTGCTATATGTATCAAAATTAATTCAAAATGGATCAAAGACTTAAACATAAGATCTGAAACAATAAACTGCATAGAAGAAAACATAGGTATAAACTTATGGACCTTGGGTTCAAAGCGCATTTCATGAATTTGACTCCAAAGGCTAGTGTAGTAAAAGCTAAAATAAATGAATGGGACTATATCAAACTTAAAAGCTTCTGCTCAGCAAAAGAAACCATCGAGAAAATAAAGAGGCATCCAAGTGAATGGGAGAAGATTTTTGCAAACAGTGCCTCTGACAAGGGACTAATATCAAAAATATGCAAGGAACTCATGAAACTCAACAACAAAAAAAACAAACAACCCAATTGAAAAGTGAGCAGAGGACCTGAAGAGACATTTCTCCAAAGAGGACATACAAATGGCAAATAGACATATGAAAAAATGCTCAACATCACTAATCATCAGAGAAATGCAAATAAAAACCACAATGAGGTATCACCTCACCCCAGTCAGAATGGCTATCATCAACAAGACAAATACTAACAAGTGTTGGAGAGACTGTGGAGAAAAAGGAACCCTCATACACTGTTGGTGGGAATGCAGACTGGTGCAGCCGCTATGGAAGATAGTGTGGAGGTACCTCAACAAAATTACAAATAGAATTACCGTATGACCCAGCAATCCCTCTCCTGTGTATGTATCTAAAAAATCTGAAAATGTATATCTATAAAGACAAGTGTGCTCCAATGTTCACTGTAGCTTTCTTTATGGTGGCCAAGACATGGAGACAACCAAAATGTCCTTTGACAGATGAATGGATAAACAAGTTATGGTATATATACACAATGGAATACTATTTGGTGGTAAGAAAAGATGAAATAGGACCATGTGTGACAACATGGATGGATCTTGAGATTATAATGCTAAGCGAAATAAGTCAGAAAAAGTAGAGAACCATATGATTTCACTGATATGTGGTATATGAACCAAAAACGACAAAAGAACAAGACAAACAAATGAGAAACAAAAACTCATAGTACAGACTATACTTTAATGGTTACCAGAGGGTAAAGGGGGAAGAGGATGGTAGAGGAGGGTAATGGGGATCAAATATATGGTGATGGAAGGAGAACTGACTCTGGGTGGTGAATACACAATATGATTTATAGATGATGTAATACAGAATTGTATACCTGAAATCTATGCCACTTTTCTAACTATTGTCACCCACAGGAAACTTTAATTAAAAAAAAAAAAAGAAAAGAATTGCATTTTTATACACAAATAATGAACTATCAGACAGAGAAATTGAGAAAAGAATATCATTTGTAATTGCATCAAAAAGAATAAAACACTTGGAAATAAATTTAACCAAGGACATAAAAGACCTGTACTTGGAGAGAAAGGAATTGAAGAAGATACAACTAAATGGACAGTATACCATGCTCATGGATAGGAAGAATTTACATCATTAAAATGTGTGTACTACCAAAGCAATCTACTGATTCAATGCAATCTTGATCAAAATTTGTTCTAAAATTAGAACAAATAAATCTAAAATTTATGTGGAACCCCAAAACACCCCAAATAGCCTAGGCAAATTTGAGATAGGGCAAAGTCGAAAGTATCCCACTCTCTGATTTCAAACTATACTATAAGTCTGTAGTAATCAAAACAGCATGGTACATGGCATAAAAGACACATAGATAAATGGAATAGAATATAGAGTCCAGAAATAAACCCACGCCTATGTGGTCAATTAATCTATGACACAGGAGGCAAGACTATGCAATGGGATAAATCAGTCTATTCAATAAATGGTCTTGGTAAAACTGAACAGATACAAGCAAAAAAAAAAAAAAAATGAAACTAGACCCCACCTTCTTATACCATATACAAGAATAAATTAAAAATGGATTAAAGTCTTAAATGTAAGACCTGAAACCATAAAATTCTTTGAAGAAACTATAGGCAATAAACTCTCTGAAATCAGTCTTAGCAGTATTTTCTTGGATAAGTCTCCTTGATCACAGGAAACAAAAGGAAATATAAACAAAGTGGACTACATAAAACTAAAAAGCTTTTTGCACAGCAAAGGAAACCATTAACAAAATGAAAAGAAAACCTACTGAATGGGAAAAGATATTTACCAATGATACATCTGATAAGTGGTTAATATCCAAAATATAGAAGGAACTCATACAACTTAACACCAGAAGAACAAACTATCTTATTAAAAGACGGTCAGTAGATGTATGAAACAATGCTCAACATCATTAAGCAACAGGGAAATGAAATTTAAAACCACAATGAGATATCACCTCACACCTGTCAGAAGTATTCCCTCTTTAATTTTTTGAACAAGTTTGAGAAGGATAGTTATTAAATCTTCTTTGAATATTTGGTAGAATTCATCAATTAAGTCATCTAGTCTTGGACTTTTTTGAGGGGACGAGATTTTTGATTACTGTTTCAGTTTTTCTTGCTAATGACTGGTGTATTTAGTGATTCCAGTTCTTCATGGTTCAGTCTAGGAAGGTTGTATACTTCTAAGACTTTTTCTTACTTATAGAATTTGGTGGTGTATAGCCTTCATAGTATTCTTGTATAAGCTTTTATATTTCTCTGGTGTCCATTCAAACTTCTCTTCTTCCATGTCTGATTTTATTTATTTGAGTCTCTTCTCTTTTTGTTTAGTGAGTCTAGCCAGAGGTTTGTCAATTTTGTGTATCTTTTCAAAGAACCAGCTCTTTGTTTCATTTAATTTTGTTCTAATTTTTATTATTTCCTTCCTTCTACTGACTTCAGGCTTCATTTGTTCTTCTTTTTCTACCTCTTTATGGTGAAATGTTGGATTGTTTGAGACTTTTCTTCTTTCTTGAGATAGTCCTATAATGCTATAAACTTCCATCTTAGTACCGCTTTTTTTGCATTCCCAAATTTTTGTTAGGTTGTATTGTCATTTTTATTTGTTTCTATGTATCTTTTGATCTCTCCTTTTATTTCTTTTTGACCCAAAAATTGTTCAATAACATGTTTTCTAATCTCCACATATTTGTGGTTTCACCGGCTTCTTTCATATCATTAATTTCCAGTTTCATATTGTATTTGGATAACATGCTTGGTATGTATACAATCTTAAATTTAGTATTGAGAGTAGTTTTGTGCCCCAACGTATGGTCTACCTTTCAGAATGTTCTATGTGCATTTGAAAAGAATATATCTGTTGTTTGGGGATGGAAAGTTCTGCAAATGTCAATTATGGCCATTATCTAATGTGTATTTCCTTATTGACTTTTTGTTTGGATGATCTATCCATTGCTGTCAATGGGATATTCAATGGGGTATTCCCTACTATAATTGTATTTTTGTCAGTTTCTTCATTTAGGTCTGAGAGCAGTTGCTTTATATATTTTGGTGCTCCCAACTTGGGTGCATATATACTTATGTGTTATATCTTCATGATAAATTTTCCCCTTTATCATTTTAAAATATTCATCTTTCTCTTGTTGCCTCTTTTTACCTTGAAATCTGCTTTTTCTGATGTCTGTATGGCTATACCCACTTTTCTCTGGATATCATTTGGTTGGAGAATCATCTCCCACCCTTTCACTTTGAACCTATCTTTATCTTTCTAGCTGAGTGGGTCCCCTGAAGGCAAACTATAGTCCTGTTTTGGAATCCATCCTACTACTGTGTATCTGATTAGTGAATTCCATCCATTTACGTTTAAGGTGATTACTGATATATGAGGACTTAGTACAGCCCTTTTACCTTTTGTTTTCTGGTTGCTCTGTGTCTCCATTGTTTCTACTCCCTTGCAGTTTTGTCTGCTATTTTAGTTTGGTGGGGTTTTTAATATTTTTTTCTTTTTTTCCTCTTAATTATGTTACATGTCTCAGCTTTTGATTGTTGTTCAGTGGGTGCCAATAGGTTTATGTAAAAAAATGTTTCATACATACGAGTTTGGACAATTAAGTTCAAGAACTCATCCTAGGAAAAGTGCTACATATCTCATTGCTGAATAGCACTATGGTCACCTTTGAAATACTCCCCCTTGGGAAGCTATGCACTGATGCCAGTGCCTGGTCCACCTTTCAAAGAAATTTTGGAACTCGTTTTCTGGAATGGCCATCACAGCTGTCATTGTATTACCCTTGATGTCTTGAATGACATCAAAATGCTTCCCTTTCAATAGTTCTTTTATCTTCAGGTAAAGAAAGAACTCATTAAAGCTCATATCAGGTGAATAGGGAGGGTGTTCCAATACAGTTATTTGTTTACTGGCTAAAAACTCCCTCACAGACAGTGCCGTGTGAGCTGGTGCATTGTCGTGATGCAAGGGCCATGAATTGCTGACAAAAAGTTCAGGTCGTCTTTTTCATGCAGCATTTTCAGTACTTCTAAATAGTAAACTTGGTTAACTGTCCAGTTGGTACAAATTCATAATGAATAATCCCTCTGATATCAAAAAAGGTTAGCAATATCTTTGCAACAAGTTCACAAATTTAATAGTCAGACGTCGCACAATAGTTCATTTTCTTCTGAATGCATTTTACGGTATTTTCATTCACTGTACAAGTTCAGCCCTTTTTCTCCTCCCCTTTATGTTTTTCATTTGTTGGTTTGTTGTGGTCACAAATTATCCATTTGTATGCTGTGTGTTTATTTCCAAATTGGAGAAGCTATAGTCTTTTTTAAAATGATTTTCCCCCTTTAATCTTTATGTTATATTTAAGTGTTTAATACCCTATTCTGAAACAGAGTTACAATTTCCTGCTTCTGTCTATCTGTTTGTCATCTTATTCAGTTTTATAACCTTGTGTCCTTTTGTTTCAGGTAGAAGAGCTCCTTTCAACATTTCTTATAATGTAGTTCTTGTAGTGGCAAATTTCCTCAGCTTTTATTTTACTGGGAAATTCTTTATTTTTCTTCATAGCTAAAGGATAACTTTTCTTGATATATTATTTCTGACTGCTGGTTTCTCTCTTTCAATATTTTGAATTCCACTCTTTCCTCATTTGTAAGGTTTTTACTGTTAAAAAAAAATATATGATGATAATCTAATCGGGTTTCCTTTGTAAGGTACAGTCCTTTTTCCCTTGGTTGCCTTGAGAATTATTTCTTTATCATTAACTGTTGAAAGAACCTTGTCTTAGAAATGTTCTTTGCATTGAAATAATTAAGAATTCAGTTAGTTTCTGGAATTCAAGTGTCCAGATTTTTCCATGGGTTTGGGAAGTTTCCGCTGATTATTTCTTTGAATAAGCTCTCGGTTCCCTTCTCCCTCTCTTCTCATTCTAATATACCCATTGTTCTTATATTGCCATTTCTAATGGAGTCAGATAGTTCTCATTGTGTTTCATTTTTAAAAAATTCTCAATTCACTCTGTTCTTCCACCTGAGTCCTTTTTCGATTTTTATCTTCAAGCTTGTTAAATTTCTCTGCCCTGTGTTCTGCTCTGTTTCCAATGCTTTCTAATGCATTCTTCATCTCATTTGTTGAGTTGTTCAGATCCAGAATTTCTGTTTGCTTCTTTTTTCTGTAGTTTCAATCTCTTTGGTAAAGTACTACTTTTGTTCTTTAATTTTATTCCTGAGCTCATTGAACTGCTTTTCTTGTATCTCTTTGAGTTTTTTCATGACTGTAATTTTGAATTCTCTGTCATTTAAACTACATGTCTTTGAGTTTGGTTTCTCAAAAATTCTTGTTTTCTTTGTGAGCTACCTTATTACCTTGGTTATTTATGATATTGGATGGATTGTTTCTCAGCCTGGGCATTTGAGGTAGTGAACTTTTTTATTTTGTAAGTACTGTTTTGTATTTAATAATTCAGCAGATAGATAAGTAGAAATATTTCTTTTATTTTCCAGTAGATGGTGTTATCATACAAGTTTTTGTTTTCTCTTACCTGCACTACTGGCATCTCTGGGATCCTGGTAGTTTGGTATCACCTCAGTTGTGGAAAATGACCTATATTCCCTTAGGTAATTGGTGTCCCCTCTGTGTCTGGTCACCTCAGTCTCAGGGCACCACCCTGGTGGTGGGATGTGTCAAGTGACGGGGCTCTGAGCCTGCCACTGCCTCCTTGTAACCACAGGCTGCTGGTCATGCTGTGCTATCCAAGGCATCTCTGCTGCTTCTACTGGATTCTGCCTCTACTGGATTGAACCAGGAGGGGAGATGGATTCAGAGGTCTGTGGCTTTGCTTTTTTGTTAGTAATGGTGGCCACTAATCTACAGGTTCCACATAACTGTGCCACATCTCCCATCACCAAGTTTAGCTTCAATGGGGACCAGCTACCCAGGCCGAAGTACTGGTTCTTCCCCCTCCTACCCTCCAGGCTGCTATGTAAGGGCTGCAACCAGACTTCTGTACCACTACGGCATCAGCTGGGGCCATAGCAGATATCAGGCTGTGTCTGTGGCCCCTGTCTCTGTCCTCCTTCCTGTCCTTCCTCTTATCTGATTGCTCCAATATGCCTACCTTCAGATAGCTCAATGTGTGTCTCTTTCATACATGTTTGTGTGTTGAGCAGGAAATCCTTTGTTGAATTATAGTTGTCCAATTTATTGTACCTTTTAGGAAAGAAACAAAGGGGTCTTCTCACACCACCATGATGCTGACATCTGATAGCATTTTCTTATTATTGATATAAATTCAATGCCCACACAGAGATAAATGACCTTTCATTAAAGATACCATATGTGGAAACCTTTCAATTGTTGGAAAGTTAGACTAAATGACTTGTAATATCACTTATAACTATGAAATTGTATAACTTAATGACTTCATAGGATTTTCATAGGAATATCACAAGATTACTTTATGATTATTGACATAATTGGAACATTCCATCCCTGCTGGAAAGTCCTCTTATTCATTATATAGAAGAAACTGCTGAAACAATGGTCCCTTCTAATCTCACTGACCCAGACACCTTGCTGTGGTCCTCTATATGCCTGGGGCCTGAGTGCTTAACTCTGTGTGTCAGTTCATCATTCAGAAATATGTGTGTTTAGTGGAATCTTAGCTTGTGTGCTTTGTTGGGCAAAGTCGAAGTAGATCATTTAGAGTCTAATATACATTAGAAATTTTGGGTCACCTATTCCAGCAACAATAAAACAGAGAAAATAAAGCCTCACTAAAAAGATTAAATTGTTCAACAGATATGTCATCAATATAACAGACATAAACTAGAAGAGCTGGGGAGGTATTTTAATTTATTTAAGTCTAGAACCTCAAATGTCTCTTCAGTGTCTCAATACTTTTTTTTTTTTTTACCCCAAGCACTGAATTTAAAATTTTAAAGTGTAAAGAATAAAGAATAAGATAAGAGGAAGACAAGAGCTTAGAGAAAAAGGGAGGGGAGAAGAGGGATTATATCATCATTAAAGTTTTCATCATGCAATTAATCAAATGTGAGGTATATTAAAGGCAAGCATAACAAAAGTACAAACATTCAGTTCATACCCTTAGAATCCAAGAAGTATAGAAAACTATGGTACGTAAGACATCATTTCAGTTATCCATTCAGAGTTTTATAGAAAAAAAGACTCAAGGATGTCTAGTAACTATTTTATAGTGAAAGAGAAGCAAATCCACAGCCAGAACCGAAGGACAAACGTCTGAAAAACAAGCAAAAGTATAAAAGTCTCTCTTTTTTGTTAAAAAGCTTTCAAAAAAAACTAACCTGTTCTATGGCAAATTGTATTAAAAATGTGCAGTACTTCATAGATAAGGGTTTTTGATCCAATTATCTGATTAACTACCTCAAATTCTGCTGTCTATTTATACATTTGCATTCATGTTTTGTCAGCTACTTCACATTTGTTAAGTAAACTGAACTCGAAATACTTGAAGGCAGTCTCTCTTTTTTTTTAAATGCATCTCAACTTCTTGCTGTGCTTACTATGGCAGGCTAGCATCCCACAGAAGCTCTACAAATATTTCACACAAATCCAACTTCAGTTTTTTCTTAGGTAAGAGGAATTAGTTGAAGTGCTTCACATAAATGTCACTAGAGAAATTCTCCATTTGAAATATTGATAATAATTACTCTGTACCTTCTTTTATTTGTATTTAAGTCATTATAACTTTGCAAGGCATTTTCATGGCAACCACTTCACTTTGGTATTTGTTTAATGAACAGATCTCAAAGAACATTACAACCACAAATCCATAAATTGCCTCACCAACCAACGGAAGTTATGTCTGAAGTGTTGGTGACTTTTGGTAAACTGGTAACTAACTGGTCGTTCCTAACTCAGGGGAGTAAATGCCCATTACAATTCATCTGGCTGGAACACAACCTCAGTCACCATGAAGTGAGACAGCATTCAAATGACAAGTAATATCAACTCAGGCTATGGAAGGATCCAGAAGATCAAAACACGGCCTTCTTAGCCCTTGTAATGTTGAGAGAACAGATATCAGTGTCCTTCACTGACCCCCTGAACAATGTGTCCACAGTGTTTGTAGCATCCTCCCATCCTGACATTTCCTCATAATATAGCATTCCTGGTTGAAATGAAAGTTGAATTTTTCACAGGAGCTAAGTCATGCCGACTGTGATAGCAACTGACTGGAGATTAAAAGGAACCTAAGATACTGTGTTAAAAATGTCTCACAAAGGTCACCCATTCATGATAAGACCAGTGGAGAATTAGGGACAAATACTGGCTTATCATTTAAGAAACCAGCAGAGACAACTACATTATTGAATTATTCTTTTTCATCCCCATCTCCTCTAGCCTCCAACTCCTACACTCATATTTTCAAGCAAGTTTATTATTTTTAAATTACTATAAGATACTTCTCCTTATTAGTCCAAAGTAAAGCTACTATAAAGGCAATACCACCAAGCTTCCCCAATTCTGCCAGGCAGAAGTAGTCACTCCCCATGGCATCCACTCACCCCGTTACTGAAGCACGTACATGTTACATGACTTTCTCTCCCCAAAGTGTGGATCCTCCATGTGTTTTAAGCATTCCTTCCTCTTCTTTCTATCTACCAGCGCAGTGACAGAGCTAGCTAGCTCTCTACTAAAAGTGATGATTCGCCTTCTCTATCACAAAGTTGTTACTGAGAAGCTCCTACCACACCAGGGACTACATTTTTAAGCTCAATTTTTAGCCAATAGAAAATGAACAGAAGTGATGTACTTCACTGTAAGACTTTTATAACAAACCACATCTCCACACTCTCTTTTGCCTGCTGCCAGCTACATGCAGAGGTTGATGCAGGCTCAGGAGCTTGTCGAGCTATATGATAGAAAGGACCTGGGTCTCTGAATCACTATACGGAAAAAGCTACTATTGACTAGAAAATATTTATTGGACTGTTACAAGAGTGGAAAATATACTTCTATTTTTAAAAAAATCTTTATATATTTTCAAGTCTATTTGTTACCAGAATTGTGCCGTAATACATGGGACTAAGACAGTGGCACAAATAGACATTGAAGAGATGACGGAATAACTAAATAGGACATTTAGCCATTTGCGTATGAAAGAGCCTAGTTATTTTCCTGTTCCAGGGAAGATTAATTAAGGATTGTATCTCATGAAATTATATCCAATAATTGTTATTATGGAAATCATCTCAAATGCTATATGAAACAGACTGATGCTAGTAAGGTTTTATTTGATCTTATAACTATTTCTTCAAATTCAAAGATACATATTTAAATTTTGTGTTGTTGGAGGTTGTCATGGGAACAAGTTAAAGAAACAGTGTGTGTGAGATGTACTGGGATGCCTGGTATTAGCCATGCCAGCAAAAACATAAAACGATTATATCATACAGAGAAAACTATGCTAAGGGTTGTGGTGTGATAGTCTACTATTTGTCTTTAACCTTCTAGGAACCATACTATTTTGGTAATATTCCCAGTTCTGGACTGAAATGGATTTTAGAATAAAATTGGGATTATTGGTAGAGGATCATCACACTATCTCCACCTTCCTGGAAAAAAAATATACAGAGAGAGGGAGAGAGACAGAGATTGTCGGCGATAGATAGATACATAGATACATAGATATTGACATAGAGATAGAGATGGAGATAAAGATAGATATTGAGCCTACACAAGTATAATTTGATAGAGTTGATGAATTGAAGGGACAATAAATTTAAAGTAAGCAATCAAATTAAGCTCCTCCTCAGCAGAGATTTTGGAGCAAATTTCTTAAGTAATTATCTCTACTCTTTGATTTATTTCACCACACAGACTGAGTTTTTATTGATCATTTCTCTGTGGACCAGAAGCTGAATTCTCTACAATATATGTGTTCCTTATTCAAATTATCATCATTCTCTTATAAAAATTAAATGTTTCAAGCAGGGCTACTCGACCTTCCCCAGAGATATTTCTCTTCTATCTAAGCAATCTTAGGGCTTCAAAGTGTCCAGAAGAAATAATTGTGAGACAGCACAAATGGCAGGTGACTTGGATTATCATGGAGCATCACAATAAAAAAGAAGCAGGTTTGCGTTCATGAGATGTGACAAGCTGGAGTACGGCATTTTAATGAGCAAGAGCAATTTGGGGTGACTAATATTTCTACTTGTTCTTTGAATGGGTAAAATAAATAAGTAAAGAAAAAAAGTCTCCTGACCTCTTTTCTCTCTAAAGTCTAGAAGATAATTCAGGAAAACTTTAAACTCCAATAAGAAAAGAGGGAAAAAAAAGATGGCATCCCTACTTCTTTTCCTCCTCATCTCACCCTGTCATTTCTGTTTATATGTACTAATTAAATAATTTCTTCTCCAGCCGCCTCCTTATTTCATTCAGCAACTATACCACCCCACTTCCTGGAGAAGAAACCCAAGCTTTGAGAGCCCTTCCTTCCCTGAGACAGCAGGAGCCACAAAAGAAAGGGAGTCTGGCCCTGAGAGAAGTTGTTACTATATTGAGAAATACAGCACAAAGGACACACACTTTGGATACCACCTGCAATGGCACAGACCATTTCAAGGTAGAACAAAAAGGCATACGCAAACATAAAGAGGAATTAAACTCAGTCACAGTGCCAGACAGTCTCAAGCAGCCTCTCAACTGCTCCTGGTGCAAACCAGGGTCAAAGACATCTGATGTGGCTTAGTAGACCGAGGAGATCAATAATGCTAAAGAGTAGTATCTGCAGTAAGAAAAAATAATAGCAAATTTTATAAAATAAAATGGTCTCCGTGATCAGGTCTCTTGATGGAAGCCCTATGTCTGCTATGTTGACATTATCATTGTGACACTCCTCCCATGGAATGAGGAAGACAGTCAGGGAGTGAAACAGCAGGAGCCAAGGGTGATACTCCAGTATGGCGCTGTCTTCATCTAAGAATCCCCACATAGCTCAGTGCCGATCTATCCAATTCAAGGAGAAAACACTGAGGACATGAACTACTTTTAGAATGATGGGAATTAACTGCACCTCTGTCTGAGAAGAGATAGGGAGGTAGCTAAATAAAGTTATTAACACTAGGATAAACCAAAAGCAAATTTTATTCAATGACAAATTTTTTGAGAATATATTACATGAGCCAGATACATTTTACTGGAAACTAAAGCTTAGAGATGTTAAGACACTTTCCCAGTCTCACAGGATAGTAAGTGATAAATCCAGGACTCAAACCAAGGTCTGCCTCACTATAAAACAGACAGTGGTCTTCACTCCAATGATACTTAGGCCCACAGAAGGCTCATTTGTAAATACCACTAAATGTGTTTCTCAAGGCATTTATCTTCCTCATGGTCTTCATCATGTTGCAGTCACTTGTGTGCACTTGATCTACCTAGATTTATAAGAACATGGACAAAACTAAAGGTGTCAAGTTATCTGGGTAGAGGGTAGAGGAATAGAGCAATCGATTAAAGGGAAATGCAAAAGGCATGGAGAGTTGATCCTAGTACTACATCATTTATTTCCCTTGGTAAAGTCTACTTAAAGAAAGTTGGTTTGGTGAATTAAAACAATAAACTGGTGAATTCTGTGGTTGCTCAAATTTCAAAATATGAGGTGTGATCAAATAATATGGTGAATGTTTAAATAAAATAACATTATTACAGTAAAAGACACATTGCCATTAATCCCCATCAAAATACTTTCCCTCACTTTGAACATACATCCCATTGTTCTTGCCACTTTCTGAATCAGTTTTGGGAGTCCTCTTTCATGAGTGTCTTTAGTTGTGCTCTTGTGACTGCTGAATCATTTTGACTTTGTGGAAGAGCCAGAAGTCGCACGGTGCCAGATCCGGTGAATAAGGTGGATGAGGACACACCATAATGTTTTTATTTGACAGAAATTACCGTATGAGAAGCAATGTGTGACACAGAACATTGTCATGATGGAGGATGATTTACGGCACACTTCAAAACACACCTTCTCGTGACAACAGACACCGCAGAAATACAAAAAGTTTTAAGAAACTAGTATGAGCAACTATATGCCAACAAATTTGACAATCTGGAAGAAATGGACAATTTTCTAGAGGCGTACAACCTTCCAAGCCTAACTCAAGAAGAAACAGAAAACCTGAATAGACTGGTTACCACAGGGAAATTGAATCAGTAATCAACAATCTCCCAACAAACAAAAGCCCTGGACCAAATGGCTTTACAGGTGAATTTTACAAAATGTTCAAAAAAGAATTATCACCTATTCTCCTCAAGCTCTTCCAAAAAATCCAGAAGGAGGGAAGACTCCCGAAGACACTTTTTACTAAGCCACTATCACCCTGACCCCAAAATCAGACAAAGACACCACAAAAAAGAAAACAACAGGCCGATATCTTTAATGAACATAGATGCAAAAATCCTCAACAAAATATTAGCGAACAGAATTCAGCAATACATTAAAAAGATCATACACTGTGATCAAGTGGGATTCATCCCTAGTATGCAAGGGTGGTTCAACATTTGCAAATCAATTAATGTGATACACCACATTAACAAAATGAAAAATAAAAATCACATGATCATATCAATAGATGCAGAAAAAGCATTTGATAAAATCCAACAGCCATTTATGATAAAAACCCTTAAGAAAGTGGGAATAGAGGGATCATATCTCAACATAATAAAGGCCATATATGACAAACCCACAGCTAACATCATACTCAATGGGGAAAAGCTAAAACCATTCCCCCTAAGATCAGGAACAAGGCAAGGTTGCCCACTATCTCCGCTTCTATTCAACACAGTGCTGGAAGTTCTAGCCACAGCAATCAGACAAGAAAAAGAAATAAAAGGCATCCAAATTGGTAAGGAGAAAGTAAAATTATCATTATATGCAGATGATATGATACTATATATAGACAACCCTAAAGACTCCACCAAGAAGCTATTAGAGCTGATAGATGAGTTTAGTAAAGTAGCAGGATACAAAATTAATATTCAGAAATCAGTTGCATTTGTATATACCAATAATAAAACATCAGAAGGAGAAATTAAAAAAAAAAAAATCCCATTTACAATTGCCCCAAAGACTATAAAATACCTGGGAATAAATTTAACCAAAGAAGGAAAAGATCTGTACTCAGAAAATTATAAGACACTGAAGAAAGGAATGAAGGAAGATATAAATAGATGGAAGCACATATCATGTTCATGGATAGGAAGAATTAATATAGTTAAAATGTCCATACTGCCTAAGGCAATATACATATTCAACGCAATTCCTATCAAATTACCAATGACGTTTTTCACAGAAATAGAACATATAATCCTAAAATTCAGATGGGACCATAAAAGACCCCGTATAGCCTCAGCAATCTTGAGAAACAAGAACAAAGTGGGAGGTAAAACAACACCTGACTTCAAATTATACTACAAGGCTACAGTAATCAAAACAGCATGGTACTGGCATAAAACCAGACACATAGATCAATGGAACAGAATAGAGAGTCCAGAAATAAATCCATGCTTATATGGCCATTTAATCTACGACAATGGAAGCAAGAATGTATGATGGGGTAAAGACAGTCTATTCAATAAATGGTGCTGGGAAACCTGGACAGACACATGCAAAAAAATGAAGCTGGACCACCTCCTTACACCATATACAAAAATAAATTCAAAATGGCTTAAAGACTTAAATGTAAGATCTGAAACCATAAAATACCTGGAAGAAAATATAGGAAGAAACTTCACAGACATTACCCGGAGTAAGATTTTTACTGATATATCCCCTCGCGCGAGGGAAGTAAGAGAAAAAATAAACATGTGGGATTATATCAAACTAAAAAGTTTTTTCACAGCAAAGGAAACCATCAATAAAACAAAAAGGGATCCTACTGAATGGGAAAAGATATTTGCCAATGATATATCTGATAAGGGATTAATATCACAAATCTATTAAAAAAACTCACTCAACTCAACTCCAAAAAAACAAACGACCCAATTAAAAAATGGGCAGAGGACTTGAAGAGATATTTTTCTAAAAAGGACATACAGATGGCAAACAGACATATGAAGAAATGCTAAACCTCATTAACCATCAGAGAAATGCAAATAAAAAGCACAATGAGATACCACCTCACCCCAGTCAAACTGTCAACAATAAATCAACAAACAACAAGTGCTGGCGCGGATGTGGAGAAAAGGGAACGCTTGTGCACTGTTGGTGGGATTGCAGATTGGTGCAGCCACTATGGAAAACAGTATGGAGGTATCTCAAAAATCTGAAAATGGAACTACCCTATGATCCAGTAATTCCACTCCTAGGTATCTATCCGGAGAAATCCAAAACTCCAATTCAAAAATCTTTATGCACTCCTATGTTTATTACAGCACTATACACAATAGCTAAGACATGGAAACAACCGAAATGCCCATAAGTAGATGACTGGATTAAGAAACTGTGGTACATTTATGCAATGGAGTATTACGCAGCCATAAAGAAGAAAGAAATCTTACCATTTGCAACAACATGGATGGACCTAGAGAGCATTATGTTAAGTGAAATAAGTCAGACAGAGAAAGATAAGTACCATATAATCTCACTTATATGCGGAATCTAAAGAAAAGAATAAGTGAATGAACTAATCAGAAACAGTTTTGGAGACAAAGAGGAAAAACTGAGGGTTGCTAAATGGGCGGGGGCGTGTGGCTAAGGGGGAAGGTGAGGGGATTAGAAAACAATCAGTAACCACAAGATGGCCATGGGGTTTTGAAAATTAATCTGGGGAACGTAATTTAGTGGTTACCAGAGGGTAAGGTGGTTGCGGGATGGGAGATGAGGGTAAGGGGGATCAAATTTATGGTGATGGAAGGAGAACTGACTCTGCGTGGTGAACACACAATGTAATTTATAGATGATGTGATACAGAATTGTACACCTGAAATCTATGTAATTTTACTAACAATTGTCACCCCAATAAATTAAAAAAAAGTATTATATTGACCAAAGAAGCCAGAAACTGAAGACTGCACACAGTATATAAAACTCAAGAATCAGCAATATGAATCAATTGTAATAGAAGTCAGCAAAATGGAGGAACGGGGAGACTATTGCCTGGAAAGGGTCACAGGGGAGTTTTCTGGAAATAAATTATATCTTGTTTTGGGTGGAGGATCCTTAGGTTTATACATATGGAAATGTCATGGAGCTATACATTTAAGATTTGTATAGTATACTGTATGTAAATTATCCATCTAAATCATAGAGGAGAAAAAATATATAAAAAGTGTATTTTTCACTAAAAAATGATATGTACTTATTTAGAAAATGAACAAAACTTCAAAGAAACTGAATGATCCAGAGTTTCACCATATAACTAATTTGGTTAATTTCTTCCACTCTTTTGTCTGGGCACGGATTGTTTGTTTTATTTTCTGTTCTCTTTATCCTTTACCTCCCTCCTTTTCTGTCTGTTTTTGATATATTTAATGATTGTATTTAATTGCACTTCTGAATCTGGGAATTCTTTCTGAAGTTACATTCATGACAGATAGCATTCATATAAAAACAAAACAAAGCAAAATCCATGAATATAATTCCCAAGTGATACAGGCAAATGTAGCTAGAAAGAACTTCGGATTTGTTTATAACTGTTTTCCAAAGGGGAAAAAAAGAACCGGCTTTCCTATACATGAATGATAAGTTTCTGTGATTCTAAATTTTTGTTGTTCCGCTCTCATATTGTACTTGTAAGCAGGGTTGTTGCTGTAGATGACTCATTCTAAACCCATGGATATAAATACTGTTTTGTATTTTTTAAAATACATTTAAAGATCTACCAAAAAAAACCAAAAAACAAAAAAACAAAAAACACAGCTTCTCTCAACCGTCGCTCACACCCGACTGACTGCACTGAACAAGTTGAAACTTGTCACACACTGTTAATAAGGTTTGATGCACCACTTCCCATATCGAAGATCATTGCTTTTGTTTTTAATGGCACTTGGCAGCAGCATTCACCATATCTTGCAATCACAACACAATGCTTCGTGTCACACATCACTTCTGGTACAGTAATTTCTGTCAAATAGAAACATTATAGTGTGTCCACCTTATTCACCTTATTTGCCTTATTCACCAGATCTAACATGGTGCGACTTTGGCTCTTCCCCAAAGTCAAAATGACCATGAAAGGTAAATATTTTTAATCGATTCAGTACATCCAGGCAGCCACAATAGCGCGACTAAAGACTCTCATGAAAAAGGATTTCCAGAAGTGCTTCAGAAAGTGACAGGAACAATGGGATAGGTGTGTTCCAAGTGAGGGGAAGTATTTTGATGAGGATTAATGGCAATGTGTCTTTTACTGGAATATTTTTTTTTATTTAAACATTCACCATATTTTTTTATCGTACTTCATATTTGTTGTTAGTCAATATATGACATGTCATTGTGAGAACCTACACTGATAGAAGCAACAGGAATGTAGGAGACAGAGAGCTGATTGTCAGGATGTAAATTCCATATTGGGAGCACAGTTCCAGAGTTCTTCTGCCTAGTCAAATGGTCTGTGTCTCCCCAAGCCTCTTGACCCATTTCATAGATGCTGCACTAATGGTAAAGTGGAAAAATTCTAAATGAGC
Source organism: Rhinolophus ferrumequinum (assembly GCF_004115265.2). Lineage (NCBI taxonomy): Eukaryota > Metazoa > Chordata > Mammalia > Chiroptera > Rhinolophidae > Rhinolophus > Rhinolophus ferrumequinum. The sequence continues at coordinate 38,085,311 of NC_046308.1, read as the reverse complement.
AATATCCACTTTATTTTACTTGTGGTTGAAAATTACTTTTCTGCCTTCTGAAGAAAACTAGGATTTGCTTTAGCAGGTACAATGCATCACCTCCTGTGGTAGGTGATTTACATACAGTTATCTCATCAGCTTCTCACAACCACTTTTTAAGGTAATACACATCTGCCTTCCAGTTTATGAAACTAAAGTTACAGTAATCAATTTGTCTAGAGACATGACCCATGTAGTTGCATTGGGATTCAAGCTCATCTTCTTGAGACTTTCAAAATCAGTACTGTTTCTTCTATGTCCTTCCTTGATTGTCTTTAATAATTTAGGTCCTTGCCACTCCTCTGGGTCATCATCCTAAACTTCAGCATAGTTCAATAAAATAAAAGGTGTAGATTATAGAGCTAAAAAAATTGTGCTGTGACAAATGTATATCCAAGAAGTTAATGCTGTGTACAAATTATGCTGTGTATAAATGCTGTGTATAAATACTAAACTAAGCATTTTGCCACTTTTTGTCTCTTTCACCTAAAACTGGAACACAGAAGAATCATTTTAGTTATTTGAAAGTTTGGGTTAGTTGATACCAGGTTTCCAGAGACTTAAAGCGAAGCATTTCATGTTAAAAGAAATTTTCATGGATACTGGCTATTTAGAAAAGGATCTCAGGTGAGGAGGTATAATTCACACATGAATTGTTCTGCTTCTGGCAACAAGCAGGAACCTAGGAGTCACCAGATCCGAATGAGAATCCTGACTCCACCACAGGGTGAAGTTGAGCAAGTCATGTACCCTCTGTGAGCCTTAGTCTTTCCTACTTTAAAATAAGAACAATGCTACCAACCTAGAAGTGGTTTAAAATGATATACACAAAAAGCTAAGCATTGTGCCTGGCACATATAAGCACTCACTCAGTAAAGCTTAGTTTCCTTCTCAATTCCTTCTGATATCGCTGTTTATTGAAATAGCGGTTTATAAATAAAAAGATGGCATGAGGGCATGTGCAGTGCCCACTGCTGGTTAAGGGAATGAGTCCATGTAGGGAGGAAAGGAGGCATTGATTTACTTTTTTATTCTCACTTTTTGCAATTTTAATTGGCTGGAGGAAGAGGTGATTTATAACCTTGCCATTTATCACCATGGTTACACTGGTATTCATGGCAAGGAAGGTGTCATTTCAAACAAAAAGCATCTGACAATTGTAAAGCTAGATGACTACTACTATTTGTTGTGTTGTATAACAGATCTCCATATTGTGTCATTCAGTCTCTCAGAACTGCCTGGATCCCACAGATGGTGTCTCCGCTTTTATACTGCCCTACTTTCCCAGAATTTCTACATTTCCAGGGCCATTACTGCCTCCTGATTCACACTTATCTTATTATGCTATTATCCTGCGTCCAGCACTGGCTGTTTTATTTTCTACTTTCTACCACAACATTATGGGCCCTGAGTTGCAGCCTCTTAGATAGTGTCTGTCTGCTTGCTGTTTGTGTACTCCACTGGGGAAAAGGGAAGTGTGGAGCATCCATTTGTGTGCATACTAACAGAGGAGAGACAACGCCAAAACATTTCAATGAGCAGGAAGCATCCTAATGGGAATGCCGCAAGCAGAGGAAGAGGTAGAGCACTCCAGCTAAAATAATTGAAACCCGTAGTTTAAAGTCACCACATACTCTGATATATATACAATCTAAACTGAAAGGGAAAATTAGCAATTAGCTGCTAAATTATCTTTACATGCATTCCCCTTAAAAAGAATCACTTTGGAGAATTGCATATCTAAAATGGTTGTCTACGCAGAATTATCTGCCTGTATTATAGCTGCTCTTCTGTATAAATGGAATAGGATAGAATCTATGGGTTGTCACATCCAGTGCTGGATTCAAATTATAGCGAATTTCCAAGTATTAGTTGTGTCACCTGGGTCTTAGCTCTGCAACCAGTCTACCAAATTACTCAGTGTCTTTGAGCTTCCATTTCCTCATCCTTAACATGGGAATAATACCACTTTATCTTGTATCGTTTGGGCAAGACAACTAAAATATGTATGAGTTTATGATATCATACACAAAATTCGAGTAACTGATATTTACTTATCCCTTTCCCTTCTTCAACACTCAAATTAGCCATCAATCCATCAATACACACGTAGTTTTATCGTATAATTCCAATGGCCTATCTCCCTTGCTAAACTGAAGTTTCCATGGGGCTGGATTCGTCCCACTGTATTCAGCCCAGGAATTTAGAAAGGGCTTTAAAAATATTGATGGAATTAGGAACAAGTGGAATTATAAACCTGCAGAACAATTAGTTCAAAGGAAGAGAGGATCTGTTTTTTAAATTAGATTTTTTTCAGCCATGCCCTCACAGGTTACCATTAATAATACCCTTTTCAAAAATGATCTGTATTTCCATTTTATGTACAAAAAATACATAAATAAAAAGGAAGAGGGAAGAAAGGAAGAGCGAAGGAGGAAGGGAGGAATACACCCCTCGGGGGCTGCCTATGTCAAACAGCAGGCTCTGACCACCCATCTTAAGCAGGACGCTTAGAGAAAACAAATCAATTTCACTATTTACTACTCCTAAAGATAATTAAGAAGGAAAATATGATTTGGGGAAAGAGGGAGGAGAAAATCTCTAACTCCCACCACTAAACAGAAATGACTTTTAAGTTATCTGACAATTTAATATTATCGGTATTACTATTACATTCCAATGATGAAACCAATCTGACAGTGTATCTTTCCTAGATTCACAAACAGATCATAACCAGACATAATCTTTATTTACTGAGCACCTACTAGGTGTTTGCAGCTCAGCAATCAATAAACTAATTCAGATCAGCTTAGTTCCAGTGGGATAAAGTTTGAGTCATGCATTATAAAGCTTGCATTAAATGCTTATTTAGAAGGAATGAACAAGAAATCTGCCTCAAAGGGAAGGAAAAGGGCACCTACACTCAATCTGGGAGAGACAACATCTTGACCTCCCCTCAAAGGAAGTCTTATGTGTGAACCCAGGAGCTGCTTTATGGAGCCTGAGGAGTGGTGGGGGATAACACGCTTTCTGGAAGCCCTCTGACCCCAGTCACCCCACTGGCAACATGTGAAGAGGCTGCCGATGGCAGACAAGCAGATGTGCCCATAAGAAGTCATGGATAGTATCTGGGGCTTATCCAAACGTCTGCAGGAGGCAAATCTTTCCTGGCTCTCTCAGGAGACCTCAGTGCTCCTCTGGCAAGATATAAGCCAGATGCAAACTGGAGATCAACTTGGCCTTTTATAAATCCAGGGCCCTAGAATAGGATTCTGGACACCATCACACTCACCAGGGCCCCCAGTGACAAGTTTTTGAAAAAAATGTTTAGAAAAATGAAAAGAGAGAAAAAGAAATAACCACAAGGCAGGATAATGGTTAGATGAAACCTTACTTGTGCTTGAATCTTTAAAATTGGGATAATTTTTTGTCCCTCAAATTTGACCAAAACATCCTTCTTCCTCTGGAAAATGTGGATTTGGTGGGAAATAAGTAGTATCTGCTCTTCAACAAAGGTAAAGCCAGAAGACTCAGAGATTGAGAACTCTCTTTCTCAGGTGCCCGAAGGAAGTAAAGTAGCAATGTTAGTGGTGGAAGGAAGGGGGAAGGGGTCCCCATCAGTGCAGAGCACATTTACTTTGTATCATGTCAAGGTCTAATGATGTGGAGGAAAAAAGTGCTGGCTTTAAATCCAGCATATTTGCCTTGGACTCCTGATTTTGCTTTGTATAAGCTATGTGACTTTAAACAAGTTACTTAACCTCTCTGAGAATCAATTTTCACATCCTAAAATGAGTCTAACAATGATTCTTTCATAGAGCTATTTGAGCATTAAACAAGACAGATTATCTAAACAGCAAGTACAGTACCTAGCACATAGAAGGTGCTCAGTAAAAATTAGTTCCTTCTACTTCTCCCTCTTTCAACAACCCAATTCTCTATATAAAATGGTAGATAAAATCTTCACTATTTCACACTTGTAGAAACCCATTCCCAGTGAGGGTAAGTCACTTACCCAAACCTCACTGAGATAGAAAGAGTAGAGGTCAGAACCAAGATTTCCCTGATGCAATAGTTAGTCCTTGTTGTTTGATTGGTACCATAAAGATGACTCAATCCCGAGTCTCAGAAAGTGCCAATAGTGGCCATGGCAGATGGAGACCTCAGAATCAAATACTAGTATACCATGGGACACCTCTTACAAAGGTGTCCATCAGGGAAACTGTATCTGTAACTGTCTCTCAAAAATGACTAAAACATGTAGGATGGAAACATGTGGGATGTATGGGATTTGGAGGGTGGGGTGGTACTTGAAGTTGTAACTAATAGTGTAACCAAGAACTCCTTATCTTTTAAACTGGTTGTGCAAAACACATATCCTAGTACAAGACAATTATTTCTGGAATGGCTGAAATGTGGAGAAGATGCCCTTGGTTCAATAATAACAAAAAGAATTTTGTTTTCAATTCACTCCCTTCCTGCCAGCACATGTGGCATAAGCAGGAACATAACTTCAAATACTGGGTATTTAAAGCCTTCTCTCTACTTGGCTATCCAATCATTTTTGAGGTAGGAAGGCTCTCTGTAAGAGGCCAGATTGTGGTGAATATTGTCTTTCAACCAGAAGTGGTTGAATTTCTAGTCATATTTGAATTGTCTTATCACTATTATCTACAATTTTATAATTTTAGAATTAGTGCTTTCAATTTTATAAATGAAGACTCTGAGGTATGCTCAGAGATATGAAATAACTTTCCCAAGTTCAGGGACCTAACTTGGCCAGTTCCTGATCCATTTTTCACCTCCTCCACTGGGTAATCCAGGGTTTAGGGAACCTGTGTGCATGGCAGAAACAATTTTCTTGCATAACCATTTTTATGGATATGTAGCTAACTGTACACAAATCCCATGATAAAAGCACTCAAGGTCAAGTGGGATAGGAACACAATTATTATCACAAATATTCCAATATTCCATTAAACATCCCCAGAAAAAAAGTAAATACATAAAATGACAAAAAGCCCTTGAAACCACTATTAATTTTTAAATTCAGAAATTTCTTTATGGATTCTCAAGGCAGTCCCCTATACTTATTATGGGAATGGAAAAGGACTATAAATATATTCTTTGGTGTATTCTCATTATTTCTCATTCAACTTTCACTCAACTATAATTTATTGAGCATCTATTATGGGCCAGGTATATGCTAAGTGCTAAGAATAAAAAGACAAACAGTCATAGTCTCTATGCTCAAGAAGTTCCCTCTCTAGGGAAAGGTAAAAACAGGTACTACATAAAATAGATCTAAGACTTAAATGTAAGACATAAAATTATAAAACTCTTAGAAGAAAACATAGAAGAAAATTCCATGACATTGTATCTGGCCATGATTTCTTGTTACGTCTTTTGGACGTAACATCCAAAGCCAAACAGGAAAAAAAGATAGATAAATTGCACTACATCAAAATTAAAAACTTCTGTACGTTAAAGACATAATTAACAGGGTTAAAAGGCAACCCACTGAATAGAAGACAATATTCGCAAATCATATATCTGATAAAGGATCCAGAACATATAAAGAATTCCTACAACTCAACAACAATGAAATAAACCCAATTCAAAAACATGCAAAGAACCTGAATAGGCATTCTTCCAGAGAAGACATACAAATGGCCAATCATCATATGAAATACTCAACACCTTAATCAACAGAAAAATGCAAATCAAAACTGCAATGAAGTACTACTGCACACCTATTAGGATGGTTACTATAAAAATATATATATATAAGTGTTAGAGATGTGGAGAAATTGCAACCCTTGTGCACTGTTGGTGGAATGCAAAATAGTGTGGTGGTACCTTAAACACTTAAAAAGAGAACAACCACATGAGTCCACAATCTCACTTCTGGGTACAAATCAAAAAAAAAAAAAAATGAGGGCAGAGTCTTGAGGAGATATTTGTACATCCATATTTATAGCAGTAGTATTCACAATAGCCAAAAGGTGGAAGTAACCCAAGTGTCCATCAACAGATTAATGGATAAATAAAATGGGGTCCATACATATGATGAAAATTCTGGTATATGCTACAATACGGATTAACCTAGGGTATTATGCTAACTGAAATAAGACAGTCACAAAACAACAAACACTGTGTGATTCCACTAATATACAGCAATTAAAGTAGTCAAATTTATAAAGACAGAAAGTTGAATGGCAGTTGCCAGGGGCTGAGGAAGAGAGGAAAGAGGAGTTGTTGTTTAATGGGTACAGAGCTTCATTTTGCAAGAAAAGAGCTCTGTGGATTGATGAAAGTGATGGTAACAAAACACTGTTTATGGAATTAATGGCACTGAACTGTATTCTTAAAAGGGTTAATACAGTTATTTTTATCTTATGTGTATTTTACCAAAATTTAAAAAAAAAATAAAGAATACAAGCATGCAATCAACATCACCAATAAACTCACCAGGAGCCAACTTAGGTCTCTGCTGCCCCAGCACAAACTGCAAGGGACCAGGTTAGGTGAGACTTCAATAAAAACCACTCACAAAGAAATGTTAAGATTCTGTGTGAAAGGTGGTATACTGAGAGGAGAAGATGAAAAGCATTATTGAAGAAATCTGGCAAACTACAGAGCCCTATAGAATCTGTCTTGCAGATCATAAGCTTCACTAGAGGTTTATAAAACAAATAATGTTAAATTTCTCCATTAACAGTTAGAAATGGTGACATCATCAAAATGGAGACATGAGATGAACCTCTGGATATCTCCCCTGGAATTTACAACAAATTGAACAATTATAACTCCACAAAGGACTCCCTGCACAGCAGATAGGCAAGACGAAGAGGCTCACTACTGAATTCACCTAAAGGTGGGCAAATTGCATGGGCAGGGGAAGAGGGAAAGGAGAAGTGCAGAGACGGAGCCTGGTGGGCTCAGGACGCAGACCTAACTCAGTGCTCCGAGCTCTTTACATCCAGGAACTACAGCAGCTGTGGGAGAGGGAAAAAAATCAGACTGCTAGGGCTCAGTTTATGGCCCACAGGGCTGAGGGGACAGCATATACTACGGCTGAACACAATGCTTACGCAGAGACCTTGGAGAAAAGACTGAGGGAAGAAGGCTGAAAATGGTGGTTTAAGCACTCACTGCCTCAGAGAATAGAAGCCTTAGGCAAGGAGATTGGCCGCCCCCAACCTACCTTCCCTGAGCTCGCCCTGCCCGCACCTGCCCAGAAGTGGCACAGTTGCAGTGTCAGACCAAAAGAACAGAATATTTGCAGCTCTGAGAACTGTGGTCCACAGACACAGATTTGCAGCCCAACTAGTTCCAGCAAAGGAGAGGGAGCTGAGGAAGCAGGACCAGCTGTGGTGGTGGCCTCTGCCATTGCTCTGGGCTGCCTCCCACAACTCACCCCGTCCCTGTCCCCACCTATCTGGGTGGATCCCTGCAAGAGAAAACAGAATTGCTGAAACACACAGGGTCTGAATCTGATGCAGGAAGAGTTTTGGAATTTCAAAAGCTCTCCACAAACCCACACTGTAGTGGCGCCCTATGACCCAGGCAAACTGTTAACAGAGGAGAAGCCCGCATTCCAGGGAATACCCCCATTGTGTGAGAATCTGGAATAATGCAGAGGAAACCTAACACTACAGTGTGAGAGAGACAAAAACGGGGCAGTTGTAGAGAAAATTAAACATTCTACAAACACGTACTGGAAAACAAAAGAAAGAACTCTTCCAATCAACCTGTTGCAGAACTCAGGCCTGTAGATGTCTAGGAAGAGAAAAATAAATCATTAATTGCCATGAATAACCAAAGCAACAAGACAGCTCAGAAAGAAATGAAAGTCTCCAGAAAAGGAACTTAAAGATATGGAAATATGTGAATTAAATGACGGAGAATTCAAGATTGCACTTCTGAAAAACCTCAATGAGATACAAGAAAACACAGAAAGGCAGTTTAATGAACTCATAGACACAATCAAAGAACAACATGAACATTTTACCAAAGAGATTAAAATTTTAAAAAAGAACTAAATACAATTTCTGGAGATGAAGAACAAAATAGAAGAAATGAAGAATGAAATAGACAGTTTACGTAGGAGAGTTGACCAGATGGAGGAAAGAATCAGTGACATCGAAGACAGAAACCTGGAAATGACATGGATGGAAGAAGAAAGAGACTTGAAACTTAAAAGAAATGTAAGAACTCTACAAGAACTTTCTGACTCCATAAGAAAGAGCAATATAAGAAAATGGGCATACAAGAAGGGGAAGAAAGGGAGAAGAAAACAGAGAGATATTTAAACAAATAGTCAATGAGAACTTCCTAAACATGTGGAAAGAACTGGATCTTCGAATCCAAGAAGCAAATAAAACACCTAATTACCTCAATCCCAACAGGCCTTCTCCAAGGCACATTGTATACAAGCTGTCAAATATCAACGACAAAGAAAGAATCCTCAAGGAAGCCAGGGAAAAGAAGACAGTAACCTACAAAGGAAGGCCCATTAGATTATCACCAGGATTTCAGCTGAAACTCTACAATCCAGGAGGGAGTGGAACCAAACATTCATACTATAGAAAGAGACAGATTCTGAACCAAGAATAATATACCCAGAGAAGATATCCTTTAGATATCAAGGAGGAATAAAGACCATTCCAGATATACAGAAACTGAGGGAAGTTTCTAATACACGACCTGAAGTAAAGATATACTAAAAGAGGCTATTCGACCACAATCAAGAGGGACAATTTGTGGCAACCAAAACATTAAAAAGGGGAAAGAGTAAAGGCCTGAACCAGAACATGCTAACGGAGAAAGTAAGCGTGCTAAAGAACATGGAATACTCTAAATACCAAACTTTCTTTCACATAAACTTAAGGGTAACCACTAAAAAAAATCTAGAACTGAAATATATACTGTAATAAAAGAAGAAACAGAGGGAAACATCATAGAATACCACCACACAGAAATAATAGACAACAAAAAAAAAAAGGCAAAGAAACAATGGAGACACAGTCTTACCAGAACTCTAAAGACAGAATGACAGGAAATCCTCACATATCAATAATCACCCTAAATGTAAATGGACAGAACTCACCAATAAAAAGGCACAGAGTAGCAGATTGGATCAAAAAACTAAACCCAACCATATGCTGTCTCCAAGAGACACATCTCAGCTACAAGGACAATCATAGACTCAAAGTGAAAGGATGGAAATTGACACTCTAAGCAAATGGTATCCAGAGAAAATCAGCTGTAGTCATTCTGCTATCAGATGAAACAGACTTCAGTGTGAAAAAGGTAACAAGAAACAAAGATGGACATTTCATAATGGTAAAGGGGACTACACAACAAGAAGACATAATAGTCATCAATATTTATGCCTCAAATCAGGGAGCAACAAAACATACAAAGCAACTAATAACAGAACTAAAGGGAGAAGACGACCAAAACACAATTATACTACAGGACCTAAATACATCATTGACAGTTATGGATAGATCATCCAAACAGAAAATAAATAATGGAATAGACGCCCTAAATGACACATTACATGAAATGGACATAATTGACATATATAGAGCACGTCATCCTAAAACATCAGACTATACATTTTTTTCTAGTGTACATAGAACATTCTCAAGGATAGACCATATATTGGGACATAAAATTAACCTCAGCAAGTTTAATAACATTGAAATCATACCAACCATATTCTCTGATCAAAAGGCCTTGAAATTGAATATCAACTGCAAAAAGAAAGCAGGAAAAACCACAAACACATGGAGATTAAACAACATACTCTTAAAGAACATCAGATCAAAGGAAAAATTAGAGGAGAGATCAAAGATACATAGAAATATTGAGAATGAAAAAACTTCCTACCAAAATTTTTGGAATGCAGCAACGTCAGTATTAAAAGGGAAATTTATATCATTACAGTCTACCACAGGAAACAAAAAAAATCCCAAATAAATAACCTCACGTTACACCTTAAAGAACTAGAAAGAGAAAAACAAATTAAAACCAAGGTCAGCAGAAGAAAGTAAATAACAAAAATCAGAGGAGAACTAAATGAAATAGAGAACAAAAGACAATAGAAAAAATTAATGTGACAAAGAGCTGGTTCTTTGTAAAGATTAACAAATTTGACAAACCCTTGGCTAGACTCACTAAGATAAAAAGAGAGAAAACACTAATTAACAAAATCAGAAATGAAAAAGGGGAAGTTATCATGGACACCACAGAAATACAAAGGATCATCCAAGAATACTATGAGGGACTATATGCCACCAAATTCAATAACCTAGAAGAAATGGACAAGTTCTTAGAAACATATAGCCTTCCTAGGCTGAACCATGAGGAACTGGAAAATCTAAATAGACCGATCACCAGTAAGGAAATTGAATCAGTCGTCCAAAACCTTGCCAAAAGCCATCTGAAGACCAGATGGCTTTACTAGTGAATTCTACCAAACCTTCAAGGAGGATCTAATAGCAATCCTGCTCAAATCCTTCAAAAAATTGAAGAAGAGACATTACTCCCTAACTCATTTTATGAGGCCAACATTAACCTGATACCCAAACCTGCTAAGGACAACACAAAAAAAGAAACCTACAGACCAATATCTCTGATGAATACAGATGCAAAAGTCCTAAACAAAATTCTAGCAAATCAAATGCAACAATGCATTAAAAAGATTATTCATCATGACCAAGTGGAGTACATCCCAGGGGCACAAGGATGGTTCAACATATGCAAATCCATCAATGTGATACATCACATACACAAAAATACAGACAAAAATCATATGATTATATCAATTGATGCAGAAAAAGCATTTGACAAGATACAACATCCATTTATGATTAAAACACTTAATAAAATAGGTATAGAAGGAAAATACCTGAACATAATAAAGGCCTCAGCTAATCTCATAATTAACGGTGAAAAACTGAAGCCCTTTGCTCCACGTTCAGGAACACGACAGGGCTCTCCCCAATCTCCTCTGCTTTTCCACATACTGTTGGAAGTCCTCACCAGAACAATGAGGCAAAAGAAAGAAATAAAAAGCATCCAAATTGCGAATGAAGTAGTTAAATTGTGACTCTTTGCAGATGACATGATGCTCTATATAGAAAACCTTGAAGACTTCACCAAAAAGCTATTAGAAACAATCAACAAATACAATAAGATGTCAGCTACAAAATCAATGTACAAAATTCCATTGCATTCCTATATACTGCCAATGAAATCTCAGAAAAGAAATTTTTAAAAATTGCTTTTGCAATTGCAGCAAAAAGAATAAAATACCTAGGAATAAAATTAACCAAGGATGTGAAGGACCTATATGCAGAAAACTGTAAGACATTTTTGAAAGAAATTGAACAACACACGAAGAAAGAAAAGACATTCCATGCTCATGGATTGGAAGCATCAACATAGTTAAAATGGCCATATTACCCAAAGCAATATACAGATTTAATGCAATCCCCATCAAAATCCCAATGGCATTTTTTAAGAACTAGAACAAATACTCATCAGATTTGTTTGGAACCACAAAAGACCCCGGATAGCCAAAGCAATCTTAAGAAAAAAAAAACAATACTGGAGGTATCACACTACCTGACTTTAGCTTGTACTACAGGCCAACAATAATCAAAACAGCATGGTATTGGTAGAAAAACAGACACATAGACCAATGGAATAGAATTGAGAACCCAGAAATAAAACCACATAAATATGGACAGATAATTTTTGACAAAGAAGCTAAAAACATACAATGGAGGAAAGACAACCTCTTCAATAAATGGTGCTGGGAGAATTGTAAATCCATGTGTAAAGAAATGAAACTGGACTGCTATCTGTCACTCTGGACCAAAATTAATTCAAAATGGACCAAAGACTTACGCATAATACCTGACACAATAAACTGCATAGAAGAAAACATAGATACTAAAATTATGGACCTTGGGTTCAAAGAGCATTTTATGAATTTGACTCCAAAGGCAAGGGAAGTAAAAGCTAAAATAAATGAATGGGACTATGTCAAACTTAGAAGCTTATGCACAGCAAAAGAAACCATCGACAAAATAAAGAGGCAACCTACTGAATGGCAGAACATTTTTGCAAATAGTACCTTCGATAAGGAGCTAATATCCAAAATACACAAGGAACTCATACAACTCAACAACAAACAAACAAACAACAATTTGAATAATGGGCGGAGAACCTGAAGAGACATTTCTCCATAGAGGACATACAAATGGCAATAGACATTTGAAAAAATGCTCAACATCACTAATCATCAGAGAAATTCAAATAAAAACCACAATGAGGTATCACTTTACCCCAGTTACAATGGCTATCCTCGACAAAACAAAAAGTAACAAGTTTTGGAGAGGCTGTGGAGAAAAAGGAACCCTCATACACTGTTGGTGGGAATGCAGACTGTTGCAGCCGCTATGGAAGGCAGTGTGGAGGTTCCTCAAAAAATTACAAACAGAATTATCATATGACCCAGCAATCCCTCTCCTGGGTATCTACCCAAAAAATCTGAAAACATTTATACATAAAGACAAGTGTGCTCCAAAGTTCAGTGCAGCTTTCTTTACGGTGGCCAAGACATGGAAACAACCAAAATGTCCTTCGATAGATGAATGGATAAAGAAGTTGTGGTATATACACACAATGGAATACTATTTGGTGGTAAAAAAAAGATGAAATAGGACCGTTTGTGACAACATGGATGGATCTTGAGATTATAATGCTAAGTGAAATAAGTCAGACAGAAAAGCAGAGAACCATATGATTTCACTGATATGTGGTATATAAACCAAAAACAACAAAAGAACAATACAAACAAATGAGAAAAAAAAAAAAACTCATAGACACAGACAATGGTTTAGTGGTACCAGAGGGTAAGGAGGGAGGGGGTGGTAGATGAGGGTAAAGGGGATCGAATAAATGGTGATGGAAGGAGAACTGACTCTGGGTGGTGAACACACAATGGGATTTATACATGATGTAATACAGATTGTGCACGTGATATCTATGTAACTTTACCAACAATTGTCACCCCCCCTAAACTTTAATTTAAAAAAAAAGAAGTCTCCATCAAGAAGAATGATATGAAGTCAAGAATTGAGTCAATAGTCCATATTAGTCTTATAAAATCTGATACTAGAAAAAAAACCATTGGTCTAGGCTTGGTATCAACAATTTTGACTAGGTATCTAAAGAACCGAAATTCATTGTTAAAAAATCAAGTGATGTGAAGTATCCAAAATAACTAGTCCGGATCAGGAAAGGACAGGTTCCACTTAAGATCACCATCCTGCAGACTTGAGTTGACACTTTAGGACATTTCTCAGATTAGCAAGTAGTGAAAAGACCAAACATTTTGAGAAGTTTCAATATTTCTAACATCATGCATTCTAATGTCCATATGTCTTACTTCATCAAAACTTTATATGAAAAGAAACTTCCAAATCATTTAAAATGTCTCAAATGTGCAAAAAGATTAATTCCCCCTACCAAGAAATGGATCCCTGAAATCAGCTAAGTGCATCATATTTAAACAATTTTCCCCTTCAATTGTGAGTTGCTTAAAGAAAGTCTAGGTCTTAGGTCCCACTAACCAGCCCAGAGCAGCAACTGAAGATCTCAAATGTGAAAAGAGATGCACCCTGGCACATGAACCTAGGGTGGGAGCTTAGGTCATCATTTCAGTATATGACCCAGCATCATGTGTTTCTTTTTCTTTTTTTTTTTTTTCTGAAGTTTATTGGGGTGACAAGTGTTAGTAAAATTACATACATTTCAGGTGTACAATTCTGTATTAAATCATCTATAAATCCCATTGTGTGTTCACCACCCAGAGTCAGTTCTACTTCCATCACCATATATTTGATGCCCCTTACCCTCATCTGCCACTCCCCACCCCCTTATCCTCTGGTAACCACTAAACTATTGACTGGGTCTATGAGTTTTGTTTCTCATTTGTCTGTCTTGTTCTTTTGTTGTTTTTGGTTTATATACCACATATCAGTGAAATCATATGGTTCTCTGCTTTTTCTGTCTGACTTATTTCGCTTAGCATCATACTCTCAAGATCCATCCATGCTGTACCAAATGATCCTATATCATCTTTTCTTACAGCTGAATAGTATTCCATTGTATATACATAACACAACTTCTTTATCCATTCATCTATTAAAGGACATTTTGGTTGTGTCCATGCCTTGGCCACCATAAACAAAGCTGCAATGAGCATTGTAGCACACGTGTCTTTATGTATAAATGTTTTCAGATGTTTTGGGTAGATACCCAGAAGAGGGATTGCTGGGTCATATGGTAATTCTATTCATAATTTTTTGAGGAAACTCCACATTGCCTTCCATAACGGCTGCACCAGTTTGTATTCCCACCAACAATGTATGAGGGTTCCTTTTTCTCCACAGCCTCTCCAACACTTGTTCCTATTTGTCCTGTTGATGATAGCCATTCTGACTGGGGTGAGGTGATATCTCATTGTGGTTTTTATTTGCATTTCTCTGATGATTAGTGATGTTGAGCATTTTTTCTATGTCTATTTGCCAATTGTATGTCCTCTTTGGAGACATGTCTCTTCAGGTCTCTGCCCATTTTTCAATTTGTTTGTTTGTTTTTTTGTTGTTGAGTTTCATGTGTTCCTTGTATATTTTGGATGTCAGCCCCTTATAGGAGGCACAGTTTGCAAAAATCTTCTCCCATTCAGTTGGTTGCCTCTTTATTTTGTCAATGGTTTCTTTTGCTGTGCAGAATCTTTTAAGATTTATATAGTCCCATTCGTTTATTTTAGCTTTAACTTCCATTGCCTTTGGAGTCAAATTCATAAAATGCTCTTTGAACCCAAGGTCCATAAGTTTAGTACCTATGTTTTCTTCTATGCAGTTTATTGTGTCAGGTCTTTTGCTTAAGTCTTTGATCCACTTTGAATTAATTTTGGTACATGGTGACAGATAGTAGTCCAGTTTCATTCTTTTGCACTGGCTATGAAATTGTCCCAGCACCATTAATTGAAGAGGCTGTCTTTCCTCTATTGTATGTTTTCAGCTTCCTTGTCAAAAATTTTCTGTCCATATTTATGTGGTTTTATTTCTGGGTTCTCAATTCTATTCCATTGGTCTATGTGTCTGTTTTTCTACCAATACCATGCTGTTTTGATTATTGTAGCCCTGTAGTACAAGCTAAAGTCAGGGAGTATGATACCGCCAGTATTGTCCTTTTTTCTTAAAATTCCTTTGGCTATTGGGGGTCTTTTGTGGTTCCAAACAAATTTGATGATTTTTTGTTCCATTTCTTTAAAAAAATGCCATTGGGATTTTGATGGGGATTGCATTAAATCTGTATATTGCTTGGGGTAATATGGCCATTTTAACTATGTTGATTCTTCCAATTCATGAGCACGGAATATCCTTCCATTTATTTGTGCCTTCTTCAATTTCTTTCAAAATATCTTATAGTTTTCAGCATACAGGTCCTTCACATCCTTGGTTAAGTTTATTCCTAGGTATTTTATTCTTCTTGCTGCAATTGCAAAAGGAATTATGTTTTATATTTCTTTTCTGAGATTTCATTGTTAGTATTTAGGAATGCAATGGACTTTTGTACGTTGATTTTGTAGCCAGCAACTTTACTGTATTCGTTGTTTGTTTCTAACAGCTTTTTGGGTGTGTCTTTAGGGTTTTCGATATATAACATCATGTCATCTGTAAAGAGTGATAATTTGACTTCTTCATTCCCAATTTGGATGACTTTTATCCTTCTCTTGCGTGATTGCTCTGGCAAGGACTTCCAACACTACGTTAAAAAACAGAGGTGATAGGGGACAGCCTGTGGTGTTTCTGAATGTAGAGCAAAGGGCTTCAGTTTTTCATCATTGATTATGAGATTAGCTGAGGGCTTGACATATATGGCCTTTACTATGCTAAGGTATTTTCCTTCTATACCTATTTTATTAAGTGTTTTAATCATAAATGGATGTTATATCTTGCAAATGCTTTCTCTGCAAAAAATTGGTAGAATCATATGATTTTTGTCCTTTATTTTGTTTATGTGATGTATCACATTAATGGATTTGCGGATGTTGAACCATCCTTGTGCCCCGGGGATGAACCCCACTTGGTCGTGATGAATGATCTTTTTAATGCATTGTTGTATTCAGTTTGCTAGAATTTTCTTTAGGATTTTTGCTTCTGTATTCATCAGAGATATCGGTCTATAGTTTTCTTTTTTTGTGTTGTCCTTACCAGGTTTTGGTATCAAAGTAATGTTGGTCTCATAAAATGAGTTAGGGAGTACTGTCTCTTTTTCAAATTTTTGGAAGAGTTTGAGCTGGATTACTATTAGATCCTATCTGAAGGTTTGGTAGAATTCACTAGTGAAGCCATTTAGTCCTGGACTTTTGCTTTGGGAAGGTTTTGGATGACTGATTCAATTTCGTTACTGGTGATCCGTCTGTTTAGATTTTCCAGTTCCTCATGGTTTCGCCTAGGAAGGCTATATGTTTCTAAGAACTTGTCCATTTCCTCTAGGTTATTGAATTTGGTGGCATATAGTCCTTCATAGTATTCTTGGATGATCCTTTGTATTTCTGTGGTATCCGTGATAACTTCCCCTTTTTCATTTCTGATTTTGTGTATTAGTGTCTTCTCTGTTTTTATCTTAGTGAGTCTAGCCAAGGGTTTGTCACTTTTGTTAAATCTTTTCAAAGAACCAGCTTTTTGTCACATTAATTTTTTCTATTGTCTTTTTGTTCTCTATTTCACTTAGTTCTGCTCTGATTTTAAGTTCTTCTGCTTACCTTGGGTTTCACTTGTTCTTCTTTTTCTAGTTCTTTAAGGTGTAACATGAGGTTATTTATTCGGGTTTTTTCTTGTTTCTTGAGATAGGCCTCTATTGACATAAATTTCTCTCCTAAAACTGCTTTTGCTGCATCCCAAAAATTTTGGTAGGATGTATTTTCATTGTCATTTGTTTCTATGGAAATTTTGATCTCTCTTCTAATTTCTTCTTTGATCCAGTCGTTCCTTAAAAGTATGTTGTTTAATCTCCATGTATTTGTGTTTTTTCCTACTTTCTTTTTGCAGTTGATATCCAACTTAAAAGCGTTGTGATTAGAGAATATGCTTGGTATGATTTCAATCTTCTTAAATTTGCTGAGGCTGATTTTGTGTCACAATATATGGTCTATCTTGGAGAATGTTCCATGTACACTAGAAAAAAATGCATAGTCTGATGTTTTACGATGATGTGCTCTATATATATCAATTATGTCTAATTCATCTAACGTGTCATTTAAGGCTGCTATTTTGTTATTTGTTTTCTGTTTGGATGATCTATCCATAGCTGGAATGATGTATTTAAGTCCCCTAGCATAACTGTGTTTTGGTCAATTTCTCCCTTTAGTTCTGTTAGTAGTTGTTTGTATATTTCGGTGCTCCCTGATTGGGGGCATACATATTGATGATTGTTATGTCTTCTTGTTGTATACCCCCCTTTACCATTATGAAATGTCCATCTTTGTCTCTCGTGACCTTTTTCACACTAGAGTCTGTTCCATCTGATATCAGTATGGTTATCCTGATTTTCTCTGAATACCATTTGCTTGGAGTGTCAATTTCCGCCCTTTCACTTTGAGTCTATTCTTGTCCTTGTCGCTGAGACCTGTGTGTTGGAGACAGCATATGGTTGGGTTTAGTTTTTTGATCCCATCTGCTACTGTGTGCCTTTTTATTGGTGAGTTCAGTCCACTTACATTTAGGGTGATTATTGATATGTGAGGATTTCCTATCATTCTATCTTTAGTTTTCTGGTAAGACTGTGTCTCCATTGTTTCTTTGCCTTTTTGTTGTTGTCTATTATTTCTGTCTCATGGTAGTCTATGATGTCTCCCACTGTTTCTTCTTTTATTACATTATATATTTCAGTTCTGGATTTTTTTTGAGTGGTTAAATTAAGTTTATGTAAAAGAAAGTTTGGTGTCTAGAGGATTCCATTTTCTTCATCACGCATACTTTCTCCATTCCCATATTCCAGTTCAGGCCTTTACTCTTCCCCTTTCTATGTTTTGGTTGCCACAAATTGTCCCTGTTGATGGTGGTCGAATAGTTTCCTTTAGTTTTTCTTGTAGTGCAGGTCCTGTGTTAGAAAATTCCCTCAACTTCTGTATGTCTGGAAAGGTCTTTAATCCTCCTTCATATCTAAAGGATATCTCTGCTGAATATATTATTCTTGGTTCATAATTTCTCTCTTTCAATAGTTTGAATATTTGTTTCCACTACCTCCTGGCTTGTAGAGTTTCTGATTAAAAATCTGATGATAATCTAACGGGCTTTCCTTTGTAGGTTACCGTCTTATTTTCCCAGGCTGCCTTTAGGATTCTTTCTTTGTCATTGATTTTAGACAGTTTCAATACAATGTGCCTTGGAGAATGCCTGTTGGGATTGAGGTAATTAGGTGTTCTATTTGTTTCTTGGATTCGAGGATTCAGGTCTGTCCACAAGTTTGGGAAGTTGTCATCGACAATTTGTTTGAATATATTCTCTGTTCCCTTCTCTCTTTCTTCTCCTTCTGGTATGCCCATTATTCTTTTTTTTTTTTTCTTTTTTTTTTTAAATTTATTTTTAATTTATTGGGGTGACAATTGTTAGTAGAATTACATAGATTTCAGTTGTGCAATTCTGTATCACATCATCCATAAATCACACTGTGTGTTCACCACCCAGAGTCAGCTCCCCTTCCATCACCATACATTTGATCCCCCTCACCCTCATCTCCCACCCCCCAACCCCCTTACGCTCTGGTAACCACCAAATTACGTTCCCCAGATTAATTTTCAAACCCCGTGGCCATCCTGTGGTCACCGACTGCCCTCCAATCCCCTCACCCTCCCCCCCACCCCTCCCGTCCATCTAGCAACCCTCAGTTTTTCCTCATTGTCTCCCAAACTGTTTCTGATTAGTTCATTCACTTATTCTTTTCTTTAGAATCAGCAAATAAGTGAGATCATATGGTATTTATCTTTCTCTGTCTGACTTATTTCACTTAACATAATGTTCTCTAGATCCATCCATGTTGTTGCAAATGGTAAGATTTCTTTCTTCCTTATGGCTGCATAATACTCCATTGTATAAATGTACCACAGTTTCTTAATCCAGTCATCTACCGATGGGCATTTTGGTTGTTTCCATGTCTTAGCTATTGTGTATAGTGCTGCAATAAACATAGGAGTGCATAGAGATTTTTGAATTGAAGTTCTGGATTTCTCCGGATAGATACCTAGGAGTGGAATTACTGGATCATAAGGTAGTTCCATTTTCAGAATTTTGAGATACCTCCATACTGTTTTCCATAGCGGCTGCACCAGTCTGCAATCCCACCAACAGTGCACAAGCGTTCCCTTTTCTCCACATCCGCGCCAGCACTTGTTGTTTGTTGATTTATTGATGATAGCCATTCTGACTGGGGTGAGGTGGTATCTCATTGTGGTTTTTATTTGCATTTCTCTGATGGTTAGTGAGGTTGAGCATTTCTTCATATGTCTGTTTGCCATCTGTATGTCCTTTTCAGAAAAATGTCTCTTCAAGTCCTCTGCCCATTTTTTAATTGGATCGTTTGTTTTTTTGGAGTTGGGTTGAGTAAGTTTTCCATAGATTTGTGATATTAATCCCTTATCAGATATATCATTGGCAAATATCTTTTCCCATACAGTAGGATCCCTTCTTGTTTTATTGATGGTTTCCTTTGCTGTGAAAAAACTTTTTAGTTTGATATAATCCCACATGTTTATTTTTTCTCTTAGTTCCCTCGAGCGAGGGTGTATATCAGTAAAAATCTTACTCCGGGTAATGTCTGAGAAGTTTCTTCCTATATTTTCTTCTAGGTATTTTATGGTTTCAGACCTTACATTTAAGTCTTTAAGCCATTTTGAATTTATTTTTGTATATGGTGTAAGGAGGTGGTCCAACTTCATTTTTTTGCATGTGTCTGTCCAGGTTTCCCAGCACCATTTATTGAATAGACTGTCATTACTCCATCGTACATTCTTGCTTCCATTGTCGTAGATTAAATGGCCATATAGACGTGGATTTATTTCTGGACTCTCTATTCTGTTCCATTGATCTATGTGTCTGTTTTTATGCCAGTATCATGCTGTTTTGATTACTGTAGCCTTGTAGTATAATTTGAAGTCAGGTATTGTTATACCTCCCACTTTGTTCTTATTTCTCAAGATTGCCTTTGCTATTCGGGGTCTTTTATGGTCCCATATAAATTTTAGGATTATATGTTCTATTTCTGTGAAAAACGACGTTGGCAGTTTGATAGGAATTGCATTGAATATGTATATTGCCTTAGGCAGTATGGACATTTTAACTATATTAATTCTTCCTATCCATGAACATGATATGTGTTTCCATCTATTTATATCTTCCTTCATTCCTTTCATCAGTGTCTTATAATTTTCTGAGTATAGATCTTTTACTTCTTTGGTTAAATTTATTCCCAGGTATTTTATAGTCTTTGGAGCGATTGTAAATGGGATTGTTTTTTTAATTTCTCCTTCTGATGTTTTATTA
Source organism: Rhinolophus ferrumequinum (assembly GCF_004115265.2). NCBI lineage: Eukaryota > Metazoa > Chordata > Mammalia > Chiroptera > Rhinolophidae > Rhinolophus > Rhinolophus ferrumequinum. The sequence goes on along the minus strand of NC_046308.1, from coordinate 38,064,645 downwards.
TTGGTATATACAAATGCAACTGATTTCTGAATATTAATTTTGTATCCTGCCACTTTACTAAATTCATCTATCAGCTCTAATAGCTTCTTGGTGGAGTCTTTAGGGTTCTCTATATATAGTATCATATCATCTGCATACAATGATAACTTTACTTCCTCCTTACCAATCTGGATGCCTTTTATTTCTTTTTCTTGTCTGATTGCTGTGGCAAGAACTTCCAGAACTATGTTGAATAGAAGCGGAGATAGTGGGAATCCTTGCCTTGTTCCTGATCTTAGGGGGAATGGTTTTAGCTTTTCCCCATTGAGTATGATGTTAGCTGTGGGTTTGTCATATATGGCCTTTATTATGTTGAGATAAGATCCCTCTATTCCCACTTTCTTAAGGGTTTTTATCATAAATGGCTGTTGGATTTTATCAAATGCTTTTTCTGCATCTATTGATATGATCATGTGATTTTTATTTTTCATTTTGTTAATGTGGTGTATCACATTAATAGATTTGCGGATGTTGAACCACCCCTGCATACCAGGGATGAATCCCACTTGATCGTGGTGAATGATCTTTTTAATGTATTGCTGAATTCTGTTTGCTAATATTTTGTTGAGGATTTTTGCATCTATGTTCATTAAAGATATCGGCCTGTAGTTTTCTTTTTTTGTGGTGTCTTTGTCTGATTTTGGGATCAGGGTGATAGTGGCTTCGTAAAAAGTGTTTGGGAGTCTTCCCTCCTTCTGGATTTTTTGGAAGAGCTTGAGGAGAATTGGTGATAATTCTTTTTTGAACGCTTTGTAAAATTCACCTGTAAAGCCATCTGGTCCAGGGCTTTTGTTTGTTGGGAGACTGTTGATTACTGATTCAATTTCCGTGGTGGTAATCAGTCTATTCAGGTTTTCTGTTTCTTCTTGAGTTAGCCTTGGAAGGTTGTACGCCTCTAGAAAATTGTCCATTTCTTCCAAATTGTCAAATTTGTTGGCATATAGTTGCTCATAGTAACTTCTTAAAACTCTTTGTATTTCTGCAGTGTCCGTTGTCACTTCTCCTCTTTCGTTTCTGATTTTATTAATTTGGGTCCTCTCTCTCTTTTTTTTAATGAGTCTGGCTAAAGGTTTGTCGATTTTGTTTATCTTCTCTAAGAACCAACTCTTGGATTCATCGATCTTTTGTATTGTTTTTCTGGTTTCTATTTCATTTATTTCTGCTCTGATCTTTATTATCTCCTTCCTTGTGTTCCCTTTGGGCTTATTTTGCTGTTCTTCTTCCAAATCCCTTAAATGTGAAGATAAACTGTTGATTAGTGATGTTTCTTGTTTCTTTAGGTAGGCCTGCAAAGCTATGAATTTCCCTCTTAGGACTGCTTTCGCGGCATCCCATAGATTTTGGGTCGTCGTGTTTTCATTTTCATTTATCTCGAGATATCTTTTGATTTCTTCCTTGATCTCCTGCTTGACCCATTCATTATTTAGTAATAAGTTATTTAGCCTCCATGAATTGGTGTGTCTTCCAGTCTTTTTCCTGTAGTTCATTTCTAATTTCATATTTAGTATGTTCTTCATTTTAAAGTCTATTTTGTCAGAAATAAGTATTGCAACTCCAGCTTTTTTCTCATTTCCATTTGCATGAAATATCTTACTCCAACCCTTCACTTTCAGCCTGTGTGTGTCTTTTGTTCTGAGGTGAGTCTCTTGTATACAGCATATACAAGGGTCTTGCTGTCTTATCCAGTCAGCCACCCTATGTCTTTTGATTGGAGCATTTAATCCATTTACATTTAAAGTGATTATTGATAGGTACATAGATATTGCCATTTTTAAATTTGTAGTTAGGTTGTTTTGATCTTTCTTCTATTTACAGAAGTCCTTTTAGTATTTCTTGCAATGCTGGCTTGGTGGTAATAAATTCCTTTAGCTTATTTTTTTCTGGAAAGCTCTTTATCTCTCCATCAACTTTAAATGATAGCCTTGCTGGATAAAGCTATCTAGGTTGTAGGCCTTTGTTTTCCATCACTTTGAGTATCTCCTGCCACTCCCTCCTGGCCTTCAATGTTTCTGTAGAAAAATCATTTGATAGTCTTATGGGAGTTCCCTTGTATGTAACCCTCCGTTTTTCTCTTGCTGCTTTTAGGATTCTCTCTTTGTCTTTAAGCTTTGCCATTTTAACTATAATGTGTCTTGGTGTGGCCCTGTTTGGGTTAATCCTGGTTGGAACTCTCTGCACTTCCTGGACTTGTATGTTGGTTTCCTTCATCAGGTTGGGGAAGTTTTCAGACATTATTACTTCAAATATGTTCTCAATCCCTTGCTTGCTCTCTTCACCTTCTGGTATTCCTATGATGCGCATGTTGTTGCGCTTGATGTTATCCCAGAGGTCTCTTAGGCCATCTTCATTGTTTTTTATTCTTTTTTCTTTTTGTTGTTCCGTTTGGGTGATCTCTGCTACCTTGTCTTCTAAGTCGCTGATTCGATCCTCTGCTTCATCTAGCCTGCTGGTAATTCTTTCAAGTGAGTTCTTAATTTCGGTAATTGTGTTCTTTAGTTCCAACTGGTTTTTCGTTATGATTTCTACATCCTTCTTTATGTTTTCTCTAAGCTCGTTTGTTATGATTTCTACATCCTTCTTTATGTCTTCTCTAAGCTCCTTAAACATTCTTATCACCAGTGTTCTGAACTCTGTCTCTGAGAGGTTGGTTACGTCTGCTTCATTTGGTTCCAGTTGTGGAAGCTTCTTCTGTTCTTCTATTTGGGACGTGTATCTTTGTTTCCCCATTCTGGCTGACTGTGTTTATTTTGATATATTAGGTAGATCCCCTAGAGTTCTTAGTTCTTGCTAGGTTACCTTATGTAGCATGTGTCCTTTATATTTGACTCGCACCACGTCATCCTCCTCTGCGTGTGCTCCAAAGGTGAGTCTTGTGTTGTGTACACTGTCCCGTCCAAGAAGATCTTTAATTGCTTCCCGCTAATGAGCAGGTGGGGTCAACTCCTGGGCTGACCTGCCGTGGGACTTGGCTCTGCCCCCCGCAGGGCACTCTGCTGCGTGAGGGTTGACCACCCCAATGTGATTTGGCCTCTATGGGCTCCAGAGCCTGCCGAGAACCCCCTCTAGGTGTGTGACCTGCAGGTCAAACCCGGCTGCACTCCGATTTGGTCTGGAGTTGGCCCCCGGATATGCCGAATCCCGTGCCACCGAAGCTGGGCCCCGGCAGGGAAGTCCCAGAGCAAGGCAAATCACCAAGCACAGCAGCAACGACAACAGCAAAGAGAAAAAAAAAAAAAAAAAAAAAACAGCCGATAACCCCCGCTCGACACAGGCAAAGATATCAAAGATACAAGACAAAGCAAAACAAAACCAAGCAAAGCAAAACAAAGCAAAACAAAAAGCAGCGACCGTCTCGGCCTGAGCCCACCAAGCAATGACCAGGTTGTCCTCTGCTGTACCAAAGAGCCCCCTGCTTATTGCGCAGGCAGAGCCGGTCACCTGGTGCTCAGAGAGACTTTGGGACTGCAGACTTAAAAGCGTGGGCCTGAGGGGTCTGGATGATAGTCTCCACAAAGTCAGTGCAGCTTCTGCCCTTGTCCGCACGTATGCACACCGAGAGGAGCACCACCCGTCCTTTGTCCAGAGCTCCAGAGTCCTAGGGCACTCCTTCAGTGTGTGTGTATGGGTGCGGGCGGGAGATTTCTGATCTGCTGACCGTGCCTCACAAGCTGGGCCCCAGCAGGGCAGTTTCAGAACAAAGCAAATCACCAAGCACAACAGCAACAACAACAACAACAAAGAAAAATATCAAATAAGTTTACATGCAAAACCACCTGATAACCCCACTCGACAGAGGCAAAGATATCAAAGATATAAAGACAAAGCAAAACAAGACAAAACAAAGCAATACAAAAAGCAGCGACAGTCTCGGCCTAATCCCACCAAGCAATGTCCAGGTTGTTCTCTGCTGTACCAAGGAGCCCCCTGCTTATTGCGCAGGCAGAGCCGGTCACCTGGTGCCCAGAGAGACTTTGGGACTGCAGACTTAAAAGCGTGGGCCTGAGGGGTCTGGATGATAGTTTTTACAATGTCAGTGCAGTTTCTGCCCTTGCCTGCACAAATGCACACTGAGAGTGGCACCACCAGATACGTGACCAAAACTCTTGAGTCTTAAGGCACCTCTTCAGTGTGTGTGTGTGAGTGCGGGCGGGAGATTTCTGATCTGCTGAAAGCCCAGAGCTGCGCCTGCCTCACTGCTGATCTCCGGGTGTGTCTCGGCAGCTGCACCCACCCCACCCTAGGCAAGCCAGGAAGGGTGGGGGCTGGAGATGGAGGGGTCTTCACTCTCCCAGCCCAGCCGTGCGTCGCCCTCTTCCCGCAGGCCAGAAAAGGTGGTGGCTGGGGGTGGAGGCGTCTCTTCTCTCCTAGCGCAGCCAAAATCACGCACACTACCCAGTCTGCCTGGGTCAGGGCTGCCCATCAGGCATCCCAAAGCCTGAGCCTCAGATACCAGTCCTCGGTTCAGGAGCGGGTTTAAGTCTCTGGAAGGGCGGAGTAAGATTGGAGGAGCGGGGCGGGGGAGGGGCCTAGGTATGGAGACTGCGCCCCCGTCCGCCGCAGGGCGCGCCGCCTTCCCGGCTGGAGAAATCAGCCGTGGGACGCAGGGAAAGAGCCCATCCCCGGTCTCTGCGCTCTCCGCTCCGCCTGGGCTCCCGTGCGTGCCTGGCACAGCGGGGCTCCACCGGGGTTTCCAATCCCAGTCTCTGGAAGGGCGGGGTAGGATTGGAAGAGTGGGGGGGGGCCCAGGTATGGAGATTGCGCCCCCGTCCGCCGCAGGGCGCGCCGCCTTCCCGGCGGGAGAAATCAGCCGTGGGACGCAGGGAAAGAGCCTACCCCCGGTCTCTGCGCTCTCCGCTCCGCCTAGGATCCCGTGCGTGCCCGGCTCAGTGGTTTTCGGTTTTCGCCCCCGCCAGCTGAGGCTCCATTGGGGGCTGGGCTCTCCCGCCGCTGCCGGCCGGGCGCTCCCACGCCGCTCCTCTTTTTCCTTTCCTTGCTCCGTCCAGTTAGCGTACCTTCAAGAATTTCTTAGCTTCAAGTAATCCACGAATCTCCCCACTATATTGTGTGGTGAGCGAAAATTTCTTTGATGGGTTATAGTTCCCGTTTGCAACAAGATCCGGAGGAGAACTCAGAAAGTGCGCCCTGCTGCCGCCATTCCTATGACGTCACCCATCCCATTATTCTTATATTGCTCTTTCTGATGGAGTCAGAAAGTTCCTGTAGAGTTCTTTCATTTCTTTTAAGTCTCCAGTCTCTTTTTTCTTCCATCTGTCACAGAGTCTTTCCTCCATCTGGTCAACTCTACTATCTAACCTGGCTATTTCATTCTTAATTTTTTCTATTGAGTTCTTAATCTCCAGAAATTCTATTTGGTTCTTTTTTAAAATTTCAATCTCTTTCGTAAAATGCTCATGTTGTTCTTTGATTGTGTTTCTGAGTTCATTAAGCTGCCTTTCTGTGTTTTCTTGCATCTCATTTAGTTTTTTAAGAACTGCAATCTTGAATTCTCCATCATTTAATTCACATATTTTCATATATTTAAGTTCCTCTTCTGGAGACTTTTCACTTTCTTTCTGAGCTGTCTTGTTGCCTTGGTTATTCATGGCAATTACTGATTTATCATTTCTCTTCCTAGACATCTACTGGAATTGCTTCTGCAACAGGTTGATAGGAAGAGGTCTTTCCTTTGTTTTCCCGTGTTTGTTGGTAAAATGTTTTATTTTCTCTCCTACTGCAGCCTTTTTTCTCTCTCACACTGTAGTGCTATGTTTTCTCTGCACTATTCCAGCTTCAAACACAATGGTGGGATTCCCTGGGAGACAAGCTTCTCCTCTGTTGACAGCTCTTCTGGGTCATAGGGTGCAGTGTCCATGTTGGTATGCGTAGAGCTTTTGAAGTTCCAAAGTTCTTGCTGTATCAGATTCAGAGCCAGTGTGTTTCAGCACTTCTGTTTACTCCTGCAAAGATCCACCCAGATAGGTGGGGACAAGGGTGGGGTGAGTTGTGAGAAGTGGCCCAGAGTAATGGGCGCCCACCACCACAGCCGGTCATGCTTCCACAGCTCCCTCCCCTTTCCCGGAACTAGTTGGGCTGCGAATCTGTGTCTGAGGACCACACTTCTCAGAACAGCAAATATTCTGTTCTTTCGATCTGACACCGCTACTGTTCTGCTTCTAGCACTAGGCTTGTTTTGGTGGGGCGAGCTCTGGGAGGGTATGGAGGGGGCGGATTGTCTCAGTGCCTAAGTCTTCCTTTCTCTGCTCAGCAGTGAGGGCTTAAACCACCATTTTCAGCCTTCTTCCCTCAGTCTTTTCTCCAAGATCTCTGCCATGAGTGTTGGGTTTAGCCATGATATATGCTGTCCCCTCAGCCCTGTGGGCCATAAACGGAGCCCCAGCAGTCTGAGTTCTACCCTCTCCCACAGCTGTGGTAGTTCCAGGATGCAGCAAGCTCGGAGCACTGAGCTAGGTCTGCGTCCTGCAACTGCATGGCTCTTTCTCCGCACTTCTCCTTTCCCTCCTCCCCCGCTCACGGGAATCGCCCACCTTTAGGTGAATTCAGTAATGGGTCTCTTGGTTTTGCCTATCTTCTGTGCAGGGAGTCATTTGTGGAGTTATAGTTGTTTGATTTGTTGTAAATTCCAGGGGAGATTTACAGAGGCTCACCTCCCGCTGCCATTTTGATGACGTCCAACATCATCATGTTTTTCTTAACCTAGCATAAGCCAAAACTCTCTTTAGTTCTCAATGTCCCTTTATGTATCATTGTTTCAAGAGTATGAAGACACATTGGATTGTGAAAGTCAAATGACTTTAGGTTTTTGAAAAAGGTTTTGCAGTAAAAAAAATAACCTATTTCCTAGAAGATTTTAAACAAAAATTACTTGTTTTCTATGAGTGCTTGATTTATGTTTGGATAACCTGGTTTCACTGGGGTAATGGCACTGGCGGTTTCTGTTGGGTTTTATTTTACTTCTACCTTGCCAGTGGTTGAGGCAAAGGTTGGGGGCAAGAGGACACAAAAAGTGGGGATTAGAAAAATGAATTGAAGAATATTATGCAAGTCTAACTTTTTGAAGGATTTTTCTTTTAATACCCTCTCACAAACTCTCTTGTTACAAGTTCTAAAATAGGCATTTTAAATATCTTCTTCTCATCCTTCCAGAACTATGCTCAGAGAAGTGGGGTGAGGCGAAATTTTCTCTAAGGCATCATTCTTTCTTTTACATAGAATTTCACATTAAATGAATATGAAAAAATAAAATAAAATTCCAGCTCTGTGTTACCACATAACTTCTCTTAGAATATTCTTGGGTGTCATATGCTGTGCTTAAAACATCAACTATCAAAACAATATAAGTATTTGTCAAGGAAATCCCAAGCATCTCCAGTTAGCCTAACAAGTGTATGTAAATTGAACAGTACCTACCGTACTTCCCCCTACCCCAGCAAAATTAATCTGTGGAGAAAATACAATAGAGCTTTGTCAAAGCATCCTCTGTAGATGGAATCCTCATTTTTTATATTTGCTTATTTTAGAAACTTAACTCCTAAAACATGAAATATCATATGCAAATGCCACCTCTTTGCTAACTTAACGAACCATGAGGAGCTTTCTCTTTGCTTCCTAAAAATCACAGGAAAATTTTATTGTGCTGATTGATTAGCAGTGTACAAAGTCCTCATTTTGTTAATATGTTTCACACTTCTTATGAGTACCGGGATCCCTACTTCACAAAGGAAATTAAATGAGCATTTTATTTCTGAAGGTTTCAAACAGTTAGGTAGAGGAAGGTGTGCTATTCATTCAGAAAAGGGCAGCTCAACTTTGTCCTCCCAATTTGGAGGAGAGAAAAAAGAAATCCAAAAGAGTTCATAAAGTGATAACCCTGAAAGGTGTGTCTGCTACTTAACTGTAGATTCCCAAAGAAGCATATGCTTTTGAAAAATAAAATGTTTTCAGTTAATGAAGGCATTGAAAGTGTGTTTAGTATTTTTGGCCATATACTGCCATTTTAGTAATTATTTTAAATCAGCCCGAGGGCATGTGGGCAAAAAGAAATGGAACAGTTAACATCTTATGTCATCTTCTATATACAAATACATGTGATCTTTGGCTTAATTCTTGATAAGTTGTTTTTTTAAATGCCAAATGTTGCTATATTTCCTTGTTTTCTCCTAAAGATGTTTGTATTTTTAGGATCCAGAGAATATAAGGTAAAGATAATATTTTGACCACATTATGTTCAATATGTAAAATATTAGAGGTGGGAGATTTCCTGTCAAGATGGCAGAGTAGGTAAACGCTGTGTTTGCCTCCTGTTGTGACCACATCAATATTACAATTAAACTACAGAACAACCATCATTAGGAACCACCTGAAGTCTAGCTGAACAGAAGTCGTATAACTAAGGACATACAGATGAAGCTACCTCAAGACTGGTAAGGGGGGCAGAGATGTGGAATGAGTTGGCATCACACCCACCTGTGACCATTAAAAATCAAGAGGGATATCTCAGGTACAGAGGTTCCCCTCTCCCCCAGAGGAGTGAAGGGACCCAGCCCCACATCAGTCACCCCAGTACTAGGGAGAGACGATCCCATAAATTCTGGCTGTGAAAACCATCAGAGATTGTGGCTGAGTGAGACAAAGGGTGGCTGCATTCCCTGGCATTCCTCTTAAAGGGGTTGCTCATGGACTTACTCACTGACAGACTCAACCCACTCTGAGCTCCACTGCTGGGGCAGCAGCTCAAAAGTTGCCAGGGATATATGGGGAGAAACTGAGTTGTGTGGCTCAGGGTGAGAGCTAGAGGGGCAGCTTTCTTCCAGACAGAAGTACTGGCAAATCCATTGTGTTTTTGTTGAGCCCTCCCTACTTCTGTCATGCAGACATAGGCTGCCACCATATCTGAGTCTCCATCAACCTAGCTAACACCATTTGTTTGTCCTGCTCTAGTGAGTCCTTGAGACCCCACTCCACTCAACTTTTAAAGACACCCAAACCCCTTCCAATGGCTTGTCAATATGAAAACCTTTCTTGGCTAATGCTGCAGACTTTCCTAATTTCTCCCAAAAGTTCAGAAAACCAAAACAAGCAGCAGTTTCAACATGCCCCATACATCTTGCTGAACAGCCACAAACCCAGCACTAGTAGCAGTTGGCCTTGGTTCACAGCTTGGCCTTTCAAGGAACTCCCAAGCCCATCACAGGTGGCAGCCATCTGTGGATTGCTTTGTGGTTCATGCCAGGTGGCCCCAGGCAGAGGAAAGGCTGCAGCTAAACTTAGCCTGTAGTGGGACCCCTCTCAGGAGACCCCAAGGCTGGCATGCCCAGTGGCCAGATTCAGACCTTGCCAGAGCATCACCTGGCCACCTCCAAAGACAACACACCCAAAGGGCCAACTGGGCAGGAACCAGAACCATTCTAAAGCAAATCCTGCTCAATAGGGTCAGCCTTTGCACAGATTCTCAACTGTAGTTATGCCCAGTCCTCAAAACCAATCAACCCAAGGGTCAATTCCTCCCAACAACATGTAAACAGCTCATGTATACCAAGACTCATGTATACCAGGATGGCACACACAACACACAGAAGAGACACACTTGGAGCACCTAGTTCAGTTGATGCAGGAGACTGAGCCACTGGGCCCCACAAGACACCTACTATATAAGGCCACTCTATTAAGACTGGGAGGAATAGCAGCCCTACATAATACATAGAAACAAACACAGGGAGGCAGACAAAATGGGGAGACAAACAAATATGTCTACACACACACACACACACAAAGAACAAAGCTTCAGTAAAAGAACTAAACAAAATGAAGACAAGCAATCTACCAGATACAGAGTTTCAAACACTGGTTATAAGGATGCTCAGTGATCTCAGGGAGAACTTCAACAAAGAGATAGGGAACATAAAAATGGAGATAGAAAACAAAAAAAGAACCAGTCAAAAAATACAGTAACTAAAATAAAGAGTACATTAGAGGGAATCAACTGTAGAATAGATAAAGCAGAGGATCAAATCAGTGATTTAGACGATAATGTAGCGGAAACCACCCAATCAAAACAGAAAAAAGAAACAGGAATCCAAAAAAATGAGGATACTTTAAGGGGCCTCTGGGACAACATTCTGCATACGAACATTCATATCATAGGGGTACCAGAAGGAGAAGAGAGATAGCAAGAAAATACTATTTGAAAAAAAAATAATGACAGAGAAACATCCCTAACCTGGCCAAGAAAATAGACATATAAGCCCAAGAAGCAGAGAGTCCCAAATAAGGTAAACCTAAAGAGGCCCACACCAAGACAAATCATAATTAAAACATAAAAGGTTAAAGCAAAGAGAGAATCTTAAAAGCAGCCAGAGAAAAGCAGTTGGTTACCTACAAGGGAGCTCCCATAAAAATGTTAGCTGATTTTTCAACAGAAACTTTGCAGGCTAGAATAGATTAGCATGAAATATTCAAAGTGATGAAAAGCAAGGACATACAACCAAGATTAATTTATCCAGCAAAGCTATCATTTAGAATAGAAGGACAGATAAATTGCTTCCCAGACAAGGAAAGCTAAAGGAGTTGATTACCACCAAACCAGTATTACAAGGAATATTAGAGGAACTTCTTTAAGATGAAAAAATTTAAATGTCAAATATATGAATAACAAAATGGCAATAATTACATATCTATCAACAATACTTTAAATATAAATGGATGAAATGCTCCAATCAAACGATTGGGTAGCTGAATGGACAAGAAAACAAGACATGCTGCCTACAAGAGATTCACTTCAGATCTAAAGACACATACAGACTGAAAGTAAAGGGATGGAAAAAGATATTTCATGAAAATGGAAACAAATAAACAAAAAAAATCTGAGGTAACAATACTTATACCAGACAAAAAATACTTTAAAACAAAGGCTCAAACAGGAGACAGAGAAGGACCCAATAATCTCACTTCTGGGAATTTATCCAAAGAAACACAAAACGCTACTTTTAGGGGACATGCTCAACCATATGTTCATTACAGCATTGTTTACAAGTGCCAAGATGTGGAGGCAACCTGGGTGTTTATCAATGGATGAATGGATAAAGAAGACGGGTAACATACAGGTCTGACAATTAACTTCATGAACTTGTTGCAACAATGTTGCTAACCTGTTTTGATATCAAAGGGATTATTCATTATGAATTTGTACCAACTGGACAAACAGTTAACCCAGTTACTATTTGGAAGTGCTGAAAGGCTGCATGAAAAAGTTAGACAACCTGAACTTTTCACCAACAATTCATGGCTCTTGCATCATAACAATGCACCAGCTCACAGGTACTGTCTGGGAGAAAGTTCTTAACCAGTAAAGAAATAACTATATTGGAACACCCTTCCTACTCACCTAATCTGGCCCCCAATGACTTCTTTCTTTACCTGAAGACAAAGGAAATATTGAAAGGAAGACATTTTGATGACATTCAGGACATCAAGGATAATACAACAACAGCTCTGATGGACATTCCTGAAAGAGTTACAAAATTGCTTTGAAAGGAGGACTAGGTGTTGTTGTCAGTGCATAGCTTCCAAAGGGGAATACTTTGAAGGTGACTGTAGTGATATTCAGCAATGAGATCTGTAGCACTTTTTCTATGATGAGTTCACAAACTTAATTGTCTGCCCTTGTACAGTGGAATATTGCTTGGCCAGGGAAGGGAATAGGTTTTCGCCATCTGCAACTGCATGGATAGACCTGGAAGATATTGTGCTGAGTGGAGTGTCAGACAGAAAAAGAAAGATGCAATATGATTTTGCTTATATGTGGATTCTAAAAAACAAAATAAACAAACAAAACAGAAACAAACTCATAGATACCAAAAACATTTTGATGGTATCCATATGGAAGGAGGTTTGGGAAGGTGGGTGAAAATGGGGCAGGGATTAAGAAGTACAAATTGGTTGATACAAAGTAGTCATGGGGATGCAGGGTATAGCATAAGGAATATAGTCAATAACATTGTTATAACTCTGTATGGTATCAGATGGGTACTAGATTTATTGGAGTGATAGATGGAGAGGGCTTGGGAGCAGGGTGAAAAAGATGAAGGGATTAAGAAGTACAAATTGGTAGTTACAAAATAGTCATAGGGATTTAAAATAAAGCACAGGGAATATAGTTATAATATGGTAATAACTATGTATAGTGTCAGGTGGGTACTAGACTAGTCAGGGTGATCACTTCTTAAACTACATAAATGTCTACATACAATGCTTGCTGTACACCTGAAACTAATATAAAATTATACTGAATGCAACTGTAATTGAAATTTTTTTAAAGGGGGAAAAAGGTGATGGGGAATAAGGGATTCAAATTTCCAGGTATAAAACAAATAAGTCATGAGGATGTAATATACAGCATAGGGAATATAGTCAATAATGTGATAGTGTGGTATGGTGTCAGATGGTTGCTAGACTTATCATGGTGATCACTTCTTTAGGTATCTAAATGCTGAATAACTATGGTATTGGTACCAGAAACTAATATTGTATGTTAGCTATATTTTAATATAAATCTTTAAACAATAAAATAAAATTAGAGATGGGGTGAGTCCAGTTTCAGGAAACGCCCAATTTAGGTTTTACATATGAATTGCAAGTTTTATGTCTCCTGGAACAACTACAGACAGTTGTGTAACGTATTTAAATTAATGATTGAACTTGAACTTGTGTCTTTAAAATGTCTGGGGATTGATCTTGGCCACAAGATCTGTTGTTCCTTTTAAATTGGCCCAGCATAAATGAAATATCTGCAGGGGGCACAGGATAAGAGGTGGGTTTCCCTCCAAGTCTGTTCTCCCATGGGTATGAGCATTCCTTATAGCTCCTTGGAGAATTACACAATTCTGAAGTGCAAAAGAAACTGGTTTATTCTACTTCAATTATAGAGAACTTGAGCCTTTCAATAACCTTTTTGTCTTTAGCATTTTAAAGTAGAAATAATAGCCGACCTTGTAATATTTCAGCCATTTTCCGCTCACTTCACCCTTTATCAAAGTAGAATTGGTCAGAAGATGGGACTCTCCATTTCTCTGTCCAAATGCTCTGAAGAAGTTAACAATACCAACTTCTCTGTACACAAAGGCTTTAGAAACATTTCTTTAAATCTGACTTTTGAATCAACCCCAATTGACTATTCCGTGGCAAAAGGTATATAACTTTATCACAAATAAACTTTCCTTGCTCACAATTCATAGCCTAAGGCTGCTGTGAGGATCGTGCAGATGTGTGTTGGAAATAAAACAGTGAACTACCAGGGTGGCTGCAATTAAATTCAGACTTGCATTCAAATCATGGCCTGCTCTGCATTTCTTCGAGAAGTTTGCTTTCTATAGACATTTCAAAATGTCTCTTTACAAAAGGAGGCAGGATGGCTGAGCCCATGTCCCCTCAATCAAGGCAATGGAAATAGGCAGAACATGTATTTGCAGGATGCCAAAGTAGGTGTGCATTCATACACATAGAGATCTAAGACTTCCAGTTCAGGGTGTTTTCTCATGAAATCCAGGTTATTCTTCCCCTATAGTCAAAGACAGACTGCAATCATTATTTGGAAAATAAAGAAATCATGAACTCATATTGAACATCAACCCACCAGCATGTGTTATAAAATGGAATGGCTCCTTGAACAGAAAGATTTCTTTCTCTGTATGTAGCTATATCTCCTTTTGACTGAAAATACATTCTAAAATTGAAATACTGAATATTTAGCAAATTCTGATGTTATTGAAGAGTTCTGGATTCATGCCAGAAGTTAGATAGCTTAAGAAAAACAAATGATCAATTTGGAATGATTTTTCTAGATAATAGACAGTACAATATTTAGAAGGAAGAGAACTATGGAGAACCAATTATAGATGAAGTCCTTGCAAAGAGACTTCATATAGATATGTGATTTTTCTAAGTGAAAATTAAGTTTATAAAATTTGCAAATGTGTTTTTTTTTGGCCAAATTATTTTAATATGGAGTTCAGATTTAATCTGCCTTCTGATTCTTTATATGTGGAATCAGTTTTAATCACTTTTATTTATTTGAAGCCATACAGATTACATAAAGTTGCTAGAAAAAAAATTCCCAGCATTTTCATGCTTATGTTAAATGCCCATTTGAAATACTTTCTTAAAAATCTATTTTGAAAGTGTGACTCTGTAACCTTTGAAAACTTTGGGAGTTATCCCAGGAGTTGGTCTGTTTAAAGAAGATAATCACTTGTGCATAAATGTCAAGCAAGATAACAGGAACAGGTATGATGAAGGTGCAAAATAACATAACCCCAAGATTTAAAGATTTACAGCCACGCAAACAATAGTGAAAACCACTTTTTGTAATGTACATTGGAAAGTTACCGCACACATTTACATGCAAGTTTAAATAATCTGAAAAAGACGACAAGATTCATAATTGATTTCGACATTTGAGCAAATCACAAACATCAGATCTGGCCCTTGTTTAAGTTTCTATTTAGTTGTTGAGCTGAACAAAAATAAACAAATGGAAAGCTATATAGATGAACCAGACTTTTCTCATGATTTTTTAAAACTGAAAATGCAGCAGAAAACAAATATCACCACAGAAGTCCTTGCAAAGAGACTGTCTCTGGCATCTAAACTAGAGCAAACAATCTGCAAAGCTTCCCCGTATTCACATTACTCACCCACAAGAATCCTCCACTCTTGCTGTATTTCCTAATTTCATGGACTGTATTGCTGAGCTGTTCATCAAAATACTACACACACACAGACAAAAATGCAGAGCTGGTCATCACAATGGCAGCGTGAAGTGAGCCTCTGTAAACCTCCCCTGGAATTTACAACTAATCGAACAACAATAACTCCACAAAGGACTCCCTGCACAACAGACAGGCAAGACGAAGAGGCCCACTACTGAATTCACTGAAAGGTGGGCGAATCGCGCGAGCGGGGGAGGCGGAAAGGGAGAAGTGTGGAGACGGAGCCTCACCGGCAGGTGCTTGACGCAGAGGTAGCTCAGTGCTCCAAGCTCGCTGCATCCCGGAACTACCACAGCTGCAGAAGAGGGAAGAAATCGGACTGCTAGGGCTCCACTTATGGCCCACAGGGCTCAGGGGATAGCATATAACACGGCTGAAACCAACGCTCACGGCAGAGACCTCTGAGCAAAGACTGAGAGAAGAAGGCTGAAAACGGTGGTTTAGGCCCTCACTGCCCAGCAGAGAACTGAAACCTTAGGCACTGAGACTAGCCGCCCCCTTCAGACCCTCCCAGAACTAGCCCCGCCCCCAACTGGTCAGTGCTAGAGCGAAACAGTAGCAGTGTCAGATCAAAAGAACACAATATTTGCTGTTCTGAGAACTGTGGACCACAGACGCAGATTCACAGCCCAACTAGTTCCGGCAGAGGGGAGGGAGCTGTGGAAGTAGGACCTGCTGTGGTGGTGGTCGCGGCCATTACTCTGGGCCACCTTTCACAACTAATCCCGCCCCTAGCCTCACCTATCTGGGCGGATCCCTGCAGGAGTAAACAGAACTGCTGAAACATACAGGCTCTGAATCTGATGCAGGAAGAGCTTTGGAACTTCAAAAGCTCTCCTCATATCCACACGGACACTGCGCCCTGTGACCCACGCAAACTATTAACAGAGGAGAAACCCATCTCATAGGGAATCCTCCCATTGTGTGAGAAGCTGGAATAGTGCAGAGAAAACATAGCACTACCGTGTGAGAGAAAAAAAAGGCTACAGTCAAAGAGAAAATAAAACATTCTACCAACAAGTTCTGGAAAACAAAAGAAAGACCTCTTCCTATAAATCTGTTGAAGAAGACACTCCTGTAGATGTCTAGGAGGAGAAATAATAAATCAGTAATTGCAATGAATAACCAAGGCAACAAGACAGCTCAGAAAGAAAGTGAAAAGTCTCCAGAAAAGGTACTTAAAGATATGGAAATATGTTACTTAAATGACAGAGAATTCAAGATTGCAGTTCTGAAAAAACTCAACGAGATGCAAGAAAACACAGAAAGGAAGTTTAATGAACTCAGAAATGCAACAAAAGAACAGCATGAGCATTTTCCGAAAGAGATTGAAATTTTAAAAAAGAACCAAATAGAATTTCTGGAGATTAAGAACTCAATAGAAAATATTAAGAATGAAATAACCAGCATAGTTAGTAGATTTGACCACATGTAGGAAAGAATCAGTGACATCGAAGATAGAAACCTGGAAATTACACAGATGGAAGAAGAAAGAGACTTGACACTTAAAAGAAATGAAAGAACTCGACAAGATCTTTCTGACTCCATCATAAAGAGCAATATAAGACTGATGGGCATACCAGAAGGAGGAAAAAGAGAGAAGGGAACACAGAATATATTCAAACAAATTGTTGATGAGAACTTCCCAAACTTGTGGACAGAACTGGATCCTAGAATCCAAAAAGAAAATACAACACCTAATTACCTCAATCCCAACAAGCCTTCACCAAGACACATTGTACGGAAGCTGTCTAAAATCAACTACCAAGAAAGAATCCTAAAAGCAGCCAGGGAAAAGAAGACGGTAACCTATAAAGGAAAGCCCATTAGATTATCATCAGATTTTTCAGCAGAAACTCTACAACCCAGAAGGGAGTGGAACCAAATATTCAAACTATTGAAAGAGAGAAATTATGAGCCAAGAATAATGTATCCAGCAAAGATATCCTTTAGATATGAAGGAGGAATAAAGACCTTTCCAGACATACAGAAGCTGAGGGAATTTTGTAATACAGGACCTGCACTATAAGAAATACTAAAGGAGGCTATTCCACCAACATCAACAGGGACAATTTGTGGCAACCAAAACATAAAAACGGGGAGAGTAAAAGCCTAAACCGGAAAATGGGAATGGAGAAAGTAAGTGTGCTAAAGAAAATGGAATACTCTAAATATCAAACTTTCTTTACTTAAACTTAAGGGCAACCACTCAAGTAAAATCCAGAACTGAAATACATACCGTAATAAAAGAAGAAACAGAGGGAAACATCATAGAATACCACCATACAGAAATAATAGACAACAACAAAAAGGCAAAGAAACAATGGAGACACAGACTTACCAGAAAACTAAAGATAGAATGACAGGAAATCCTCACATATCAATAATCACCTTAAATGTAAATGGACTGAACTCACCAATAAAAAGTCACAGAGTAGCAGATTGTATCAAAAAACTAAACCCAATCATATGCTATCTCCATGAGATACAACTCAGCTACAAGGACAAGCATAGACTCAAAGTGAAAGGGTGGAAATTGACACTCCAAGCAAATGGTATCCAGAGAAAATCAGGTGTAGCCATTATGATATCAGATGAAACAGACTTCAGGGTGAAAAAGATAACAAGAGACACAGATGGGTATTTCATAATGGTAAAGGGGACTATACAACAAGAAGACATAACAGCCCTCAATATTTCTGCCCCCAATCAGGGAGCACCGAAATATACCAAGCAACTACTAACAGAACTATAGGGAGAAATTGACCAAAACACAATTATACTAGGGGACCTAAATACATCACTGACAGCTATGGATAGATCATCCAAACAGAAAATAAATAACGAAATAGCAGCCCTAAATGACACATTAGATGAAATGGACATAAATGACATATATAGAGCACTTCATCCTAAAACATCAGACTATATATTTTTTCTAGTGTACATGGAACATTCTCAAGGATAGACCACATATTGGGTCATAAAATCAGTCTCAGCAAATTTAAGAAGATTGAAATCGTACCAAGCAAACCATTGACAAAATAAAGAGGCAACCAACTGAATGGAAGAAGATTTTTGCAAACAGTGCCTCCAATAAGGGGCTAATATCCAAAATATACAAGGAACTCATGAAACTCAACAACAAAATAACAAACAACCCAGTGGAAAAATGGGCAGAGGACCTGAAGAGACATTTCTCCAAAGAGGTCATACAAATGGCAAATAGACATATGAAAAAATGCTCAACATCAGTAATCATCAGAGAAATGCAAATAAAAACCACAATGAGATATCACCTCACCCCAGTCAGAGTGGCTATCATTAACAAGACAAATAGTAACAAGTTTTGGAGAGGCTGTGGAGAAAAAGGAACCCTCATACACTGTTGGTGGGAATGCAGACTGGTGCAGCCATTATGGAAGGCAGTGTGGAGGTTCCTCAAAAAATTACGAATAGAATTAGCATATGACCCAGCAATGCCTCTCCTGGGTATCTACCCAAAAAATCTGAAAACATCTACACATAATGACACGTGTGCTCCAATGTTCATTGCAGCTTTGTTTACGGTGGCCAAGACGTGGAAACAACCAAAATGTCTTTCGATAGATGAATGGATAAAGAAATTGTGGTACATATATACAATGGAAAATTATTCGCAGTAAGAAAAGATGATATAGGACCATTTGTGACAACATGGATGGATCTTGAGTTTATAATGCTAAGCGAAACAAGGTAGACAGAAAAAGCAGAGAACCGTATGATTTCACTGATATGTGGTATATAAACCAAACACAACAAAAGAACAAGACAAACAAATGAGAAACATGAACTCATAGACACAGACAATAGTTTAGTGATTACCAGAGGGTAACGGGGGTGGAGGGTGGGAAATAAGGGTAAGAGTGATCAAATATATGGTGATGGAAGGAGAACTGACTCCGGGTGGTGAACACACAATGGGATTTATAGATGATGTAATACAGAATTGTACACCTGAAATTCATGTAACTTTACTAACAATTGTCACCCCAACAAACTTTAATTAAAAAAATAGATAAATAAGAAATTATTTTCAAACAAGCTGTGAATAATATCGTGAAGGTTAATATATTTCTCCAACTGTGTAAGTAAGACAAAGTTTCACCTAAAGACATGCATTTACAGCCACAATGTAGCAGGGGCTGAAAACCAGTATCATCTTATTTCTCTGTTATTTACTTCTATTTATGGGACTAGCTCTCTAAAGAGCAAACTGGTTTTTTGTTTGTTTATTTGTGTTTTCCTCCTAGACAAAATGGCTCAAACAATAATTTTACCTCTTTTAACTTGTAAGGTAAATATAGCAGCTGAGAAATTTAGAGATAAC
Source organism: Rhinolophus ferrumequinum (assembly GCF_004115265.2). Lineage (NCBI taxonomy): Eukaryota > Metazoa > Chordata > Mammalia > Chiroptera > Rhinolophidae > Rhinolophus > Rhinolophus ferrumequinum. The sequence continues at coordinate 38,045,454 of NC_046308.1, read as the reverse complement.
ACAAAAAGAAAAACCCCAACAAGGGAGCCTAAAAATTGAGTTACAAGGGAAAGCGGGTGGGAGGTGGCGAGAGTCTGGCAATCTTTCATAATAAAGAGAGGTGTCAGAAATCAGGATGAAGTAGTTCCCTCAAGATAAAGCAGGGGTAAAGAGGGAAGCTCAACAAAACCACCCCTATAAAACTGTTACATAAGAAAGAAAAAAACAATCCTAACCATGTTGAGAGAGAGTCAGGAAATGGTGCTAAATAGTTGGCGAGGTGACCCACCATCCTACTGGCTCCTTGGCTCTTGCTGAGGGGAATAACAGCTACAGCAGTGACAACAGAGTAGTAATGTGCCAAGTGCAACCTCTGCCCAGT